>NW_009649175.1:1348360-1370345 GCF_000708025.1 Charadrius vociferus
GGGTGCGGGGAGGCAGGTTCCAGCGGAGGGGCAGAGCATCCGGCTCCGTCCCCTTGTCCTGCCCGGCTGGGGGCTCCTGCTGCCTGGGGGTGACAGCAGGGTGGCCCGGGGGACACCCCCACACAGAGAGCCTGAGCTCAGCTGGGCACCTCTCGCTTTGGCTGGGGGGTGGGAGCAGCTCAGCACCCAGCTCTGCGCCCGCTCGGGCAAACACCAGCCCACGGGGAGAGGGGGACGAGCCCCAAGGAGGTTTTGGGCAGCCCCACGATCCTTCCTTGTTTCCAGGAGCCTCCCAACATCCCCAGTCCCATGTTTTCCCCACGTAGCTCCGGGCCATCCTCCCTCCCCAGCCAGGAATCCTCCCGGTCGCCTTGTTTATCCCGATTAGTCACACGTCCCCTCCCGCCGGCTCTTGCCCTCTCTGGGCCATCCCAATTTAGCTCCTGTTGTCACTCCAAATCTCCCAGCTGCCTCCCGCCGCCCAGCCAGCCCCACGACACCAGCGCTGGGGAGCACAAAGTGGCCTCACAGCCTCCCTTCTCCTCCGAGTGACCTGGGGACACTGTCCGGTGTCCCCAGGATCTGTCTGTGCTGCAGCCAGAGCTTTGCTGGGTGCCCATCTGAACCCGGGAACAGCACGAGGACCTGGTCCCAGCGCTACTGCTCCTCTATGGGGCTTCCAGCCAGTCCAGAGGAGTACCCCAGGGTGAGTGGCATCATCTGGGGTGCTGGACAGTCCCCCACCACCCCGTTGCTCACAGGGGAGCACCCTGGGTCCTGCCGAGATGGCCAAGGAGGTGACCACAGTGGGATCCCGCAGTGCAGGAGCACCATGCAGGGCTTGGAGCGAGGGCTGTGCCGGCAGGGAAGGGCACAGCCCTGATGGAGGAGAACTCCGGCGAGCCAAAATGGCAACCTCCATGGTGAGATGGCTGTGTTTCTGGCTTGGGCTACTGGTGCCTGAACAGGGCTGGGGGATCCAAAGTGCCTGGCAAAGGGCAGCCAAAGCCTGGCCCAGCAGGGAAGGGAGAGCCACCAGAAATACTGGCCCACAAGTTTTTTTTTTGCTTCAGCCAGTGCCCTGAGGAGCCGGTCCTCGGCAGCTGGGAGAGGAGGCACATGCCCTTCCCTGTGGAGCAGCTGAAACAACCCAAAATATCCCACCGTGCGCAGTCGGATCCAAAAGGAACATGACAAACAGGGCTGCGATGAGAAGGAATTACTGTCCGAACCTTTATTGGAACCCTTTTTCTAACCAGGCTAACAACTCAAATACCCCAGGAAGACTAAAGAATACAGTATGCATTTCGATGGAGAGCAAAGGGAGTTTTACAATGAAGTCAAACAAACAGATGCGACGGTCTCATTTTGTAAGGAAGCGACCAACTTGTGAGAAAAAAGAGATACTGTTTCCCTCGCGGCTTTTCTCACATCTTGGCTTTTGTTCTAAATCTTGTAATTCCCTGGGTTTCGAAGGTGGAGAGCTGCCCCGGGGCCGGTGAGGTTCAGGGTGTTGTTCTCTAGGCAATAGCCCAAAAGTCGGGATGCTTGACCATGAAATTGTTGCTACAACAGCAGACGTACCAGTGCTTCGGAGACCCTCCCGGTCATGTGCAAACTTCCAAGTAGCAGCAAAAGTCATAAGAATTGTTTATTCTCTGGTAAAGAGGTAATAAAACCCCACTGGACACTAAAGGACAAAGTCTTCGCTTAGGCACCTGAACCTGTCCTTTTCTCAAACAAATATCCTGACAGCCCCACGGCCAAGTGCCCTGCAGCTCCCAGAGAGCTCCGTGGGAACAGCCTGGGCACTCGCCTGCCGACACCGGAGCCACGTCCACCCCCCACCAGGCTGGGCAGCTCTGCCCATGGAGCACAAACATCTCCCACTTGGGCGGAAGAGGCCAATGGCTGTGGCGGTGGAGTGACACTAGGGCTGGTCGTGATCTTCAGCTTTTTTTCAAAGCTGGGGGCGGATGCCTGCAGCAAGCTCCGTCTCGTGTCAGAGATGACAGGAGAGACCTCCCCAGTCCTACCCCGGCCACCTTTCCCGAGCTCACGTCCAGGCAAAGCTACTGGTTCTGGCACAAAGCTCGGGGAAGGGGGCAAAGTAGAACGTGACACAAGGATGAGGGTCTCGGGATGGGGCAGAGTGGACATACTTGCTTCTTGGTAGAGACCATGGCAAGTCACTTCAACCCTATCCCCTTCCTCACATCAACGAAAGGGCAACAAGTCCCCCCTCCCCCCAATAACCACTGAGAGCCAAGAGAGGGTCAGTGGTGGGAGATCAGAGATCTCCAGGGACCTTTGGCGATCCAAGCAGCCCTACGCGGCATGGAGGAGGAAGAGCAGGGTTATTCCTCCACCACAGCTGGCCTGTTGCCTCCAAATGCCCAGCACCTTTGTGATTTGTCAATAGAAGCTGGTCCAAGAAGACAGGGGTTTTCCCCCGCCTTGCTCATCTCCATCTAAATGAGGTTCCTCCTGAAATCACTGGTGGTTGAGCTCCAAATGAACCTAATTTGTCTGCCAGATACCTCTATGCTGGCAGGTGAAAGCCTCAGTAAATCACCTCTCCGATAACCTCTCTCCAACGGACATGGCAACACCTCAAAGGCTCCTACCTTCACGGACCTAACAGTAAGACCCAAATAGCTTTTTTAAAGTAATGCTCAATAAATAGAGGAAATAAATATTAAATAGAGGCTAAGTCCTCTCAGCCTGTTCAATATATGTACAATGCATAGCAAAATAACAGTGATTGGCTGTTGCAAACAAGTTTGGTACAAATTCAGTCCCCCAAAACAATGAAAACATTGGGAAAAGTTGCAGTCAACATAAAGCAGAGTTCAGCTGAGTGCTTGTAACCCATGAAGAAAAGAAAGAACACAACTGTGCTTTGAAATATCCCTTATCTTTGCTTTCCAGCAAACCTGCAGAGATTGCGTTGGGTTTTCTGGAGCCTGGTGCCAACGCTGGGGTTGGGGGAGGAGGGACAAGCCTCACTCGGTGCGAGAAACCCAGAGCCAAGGCTGGTGCAGGGAGCGCCGACGGCACGACCCTGGGGCGAGGGGGAAATTTGGGAGCGGGTGCTGTGATGTGTGCTCTGCTGGGGAAAGGCAACCAGGGCACTTGGGGGATAGAAACAAAATTGTGGGCAGGAAAGAGCCTGCATGTATGAGGAAAGCAAAACCCTCTCAGATACTGCCTCCAAAAGATGGCTGAGATATTTTCCCAAAGCCTTGCTGCTCTGGGTGAGGCTGCAGCCGTCTCTGGGCATCCCTCGTGCAGCCGACCACGGGTGAGCAGCGATTCACCGACACCGAAATGGCCAAGTTGCCCTTCCACCAGGTGAATGCTGCTCCTTGCAGAGAGCACCAGCAGCAATCTGAGATGCCAGACACGGAGCAAAAAACCACGAAAGCGGTAAGTGAGTGAAACAACATTAGAAAAGAAAAAGCGCTGGCAAAAGGCACAGAGACAGAAAAGCTTCTCGCAAACCAACAGAAAACCCAGTTGTCTACCGACAGGGAAGGTCACGTTCCAGGTTGTACTAAAAATCTGAAACAAGTTAAAAAATAAATACCACCACTGAGGAAAACTCGTATGTATATGCACATGTGCACATACACATATACACACACATATACGTACACACATGGACTCGGTTAGGTCCTGTCACCAGAGGTCTGGATTTTGCAAGCATCTTCAGCGCGGATCACTCTCTCACGGCCTCGCTTCTTTACTTTTCCCATGGGTGGGTCATCGTGCAGTGATAAACACGGCAGGGGAGTCCTAGCGACGGCATCCTCCCAGGGAAACCAGCGGTGCCTGTGCAGAGCAGCTCGGTTTCGGGTTGTGCGCTGGCTGCGGAGCCAAGGGAAACAGCAGCAGCCGCCAGCTGGCACCCGGCCGGCGCGAGCACGCACCGGGGCGAGACTTCCCCTCGCAGCACTGCAAATTGCACTTTGCTCTGCCGGCCGGCGAGCAGACCCTTGCTGTCACCTCTGTGAGGTCCTAGACCCATTTCTCTGGTGACATCCATCGCATTCCAAAAACACAAATCTTATGAGAAACCCTAGCTTTTGACATGAAAACAGACAAACAGCTCTGCCCTGCATCCCTCTGGCCGTCACACGCTCTCCACCCTGCTCTGGAGAGCACAGCTGAAGGGACACGTTGGCAGTAGGAGTGACCGTCACTCCTCCAGCCATCCCGCTGAGAGGGGCCAGCGCTGTAAACCTTTACGTGAGAACAGTGGCATGGATACATTCCAACAAACAGATCCAAAAATAACTTACTGTTCCAAAAAAATAATAAAAAAGAATAAATAAATACTGGTAATGATGACCACCTGCATCCATTCTGACATAAAATTAAAAATAGCATAATAATAATAAATAAATAAATAAATAAATAGGTTTACTTCGACGCAAGTCTGCTTGGGAAACCCCAGGAGCATTTAGCTGCCACGGACTGTACAAGCGGAGGCAGTCCTCGAAGTGCGGATCAGCCGGATGGGTAGGAGAGCCACCGTCAGCCCCGCGCAACCCTTGGAGTCACCTCCTGTCCCAGAGTCGGCGGGTGCTGCTGCCCCGATGCGGTGCTTTGATCATCCATCCCCAGCCACGAGGAACTCGAGTCCATGTTGTGTTTTGATATTTACACCAGCTGCACAAAGCCCCTCTTCTTTTCTTTCCTCGTTTTTGACCTCCCGGCTCGCTGCTTCCTTGCTACAGATACAAGTGTGCGTTCGGGTGCGTTATGGGGTATGAGACTACTTTTGAAACACTGGTAGATTTGGGGTTTGGGCTCCCATCGCTGCCTTCGGTTCTTCCCAGGGAGCAGAAGGACGGGGCATTTCAACGTCAAACTGGGAGAGACTCTTTGGGGAAGAAGCATGAGGTTTTCAGCCCTTTACGAGAAGGGAGTTCACTGCAGAAGATGGCCAAGGGGCCGCTGTGAGGGCCAGGGCAGGAGGGAGGGCAGCAGCGCCCTGCTGCAAGTACACCCTGTCTTTGATCCCTCGATCACAGCCCTAGAGCGTTTGCTCAGCCCTACCAGGAATGCTTTTATGTCCTAAAAAGTGGCTTCCCAGGAGACGGACACACGTCCCCACCAAGCCACTGACCATACCAGTGCCCTGCACTCTGCCTCGTCCACCCTCATCTTCAAATTACCTGCAGAGAGCAGGGTAGGGGATGAGGGACTGGGAAAAGGCGGGGCTTTGGGGGTTGAAGGCACAGGATGAGCAGGACCAGCAGTAAGAGGATACTGGGCAGAAAGGGACCTCTGGCATAAAACTTCCCTTTGTACCACCCAGGTGGAAATACACTCCACGCTGCTGTACTTTCTAACAGATAACAGGTTTATACGCTCGCTAAGGCAATCATCCAGCTCCACCAGAACACCACCTGGCACTTGGCCTTCCTCTGCTTGCGGCTTTGCCGCTTTACCTTCTGCCAGCAGGACTGGGGGACTGCAGGGAACTCTTCACCTGGGGGTGGTGGTGCTATTTCTTTCTACCCCCTCTCCCCCTCCAGCAGATTCTGGCTCCACTTGGCCCTTTTCTGTGACACCTAAATGACACACCTCTTTGACTCATTAAGCCCAAACTCGTTAATAATCATGCAGGATGGAAGGGGAGGGGATGGAAAAAGGGAGGGAGGGAAGTCTTAAACCCAAATTAGCGTCTCTAAGCGCCCAGGTGTTGTAAGAGAAAGAAACTCCTCAGCACCAGCTCTGCCTGAGCTGGGAGAAGCCTTTGTTACCCTGCAAAACACGGTAATTGCGCAGGCAGCTGGGCTGGCAGGGAGACAAAACCCCGGGGCCCAGGGCCGCCCGGCCAGGCAGGGCCCTCCTGCCGCTGCCTCCGGCTTCTTGGAAAAACAGGCAATTGAAGGGGGACCCTTCCTGTCCCCCTGCACCGCTCCATCCTCCCAGCAACAGAATTGGGGTGCAAGTGCGTCATCCTGTCCAAGCCCCACACCGCGGCTGCCTCAGCGGGAGCCTGAGGGTCTCGAGGAGAAATGATTTCCTGAAATCCCCCAGGCACTGCTTAAAATTGCTGCCTGTTATGAGGAAGGGGAATTGGGGTCCTCTGGCTCATGCAATGCCCTTTTCACCTGCACGTTCTCCCTACACCCCACAATTAGGCTGTCTCCTTATCTCCTTACAGTCCCACCAGCATTGCACTCCCAAGGGTAAGGCTCTCTTTCGAAAAACCTAAACCCAAACCACAAGAGGGTTCCTCCAAGAAGGGAGTCCCATGGCCCCACCTCCCATGCCACAGTCTGACCCCTCGGAGTGCAGCGTGGCACCAGCTCCCCTCTCCCTTGTACCCCACCGGCCCCACATCTGCTGCAGACCTCAGCAGCTTGTTCGCAAGCAAGTCATAGTGCCAGGGGCGGGTAAAACAGCCCTGCGAAAGGTGATGCATACCTGGTAGGAAAGGGTGGGAGAAAGAGAGGAAATGGCCTTTTTTTCCTCCAGGAATTATGTCAGGAGGGATTTCCAGCCTTCTATTTATAGCAGGGACGGGTTGACCGGCAGTAAATATGCTCTCATGGAAAAGGCCTGCTGCAGAGTGGACAGAAACTCCGGAGGAGAGACACAAAGGACCTCATATTTGCCTTGGTGGGGACAGGTCACCCCCACTCATGACCGAAGCTTCCCAGCAAATTCCTCCCTAATCAGGTCCCTCCCTCCAACAGAAATTAATTTGCTGGCTCCTGGTGTGACGGAAGAGCAAGGAGCTGAGTTCTTTCCTTTGGACCAGCTGGTAGCGCTTTGGAGAGCGGCAGCGATGGGTAGATGTTGGGGAGGATGGAGCAGGTCTGTCGTGACAGACCCTCTGTAAAGCACCGACCCTTCTTCCCGCCCTCGCCTGGGGAGCTGGGATGGATCCACCTGCTCCATGAGGCAGCGAAGGGGCTGCGCTGGGCGCACGGGGGCTCTTACTCCGAACCGGGGAAGGGGGATCCAGCACTGCCACCACATCAGTATCGGGGATGATTGCTATCGATGGCCAGGTAGGTGGGAAGGAAGCAAAGAATGTCAGGAATTTGGAGGCGAAGACAGCACAGGAGCCATCGGGGGCACTCCCTAGCGACGAAGGCTGTCAGAACTGCCTCCTGAGTCATAGCTCCTGCTCCTGCTGCGGCTGCTCCTGGGGCCGGAACTCCGGCTGTGGCTGCTCCTGGGGCCCGAACTCCGGCTGCGGCTCCTGCCCTCGGCGCTGCTGCTGCTCCAGCTTCGGCTCCGGCTTGTTCTGTAGCTGGAGTAGCTCCGGCTCCTGCTCGGGGAGCGGCTAAAGCTGCTGTACCAGGAGGAATAGCTGCTGGCCCTGCTGGAGGAGGAGGGACTGGGACGGTAGTAAGGGATGGGGCGTTTGCGGGCACTGTGGGGACAGAGAGATGTGGGTTACCAGCAACCCATGGATTTACTGCCAAAATCTCCAAAAAGCACTGGTTACTTTGCACAACTGTCCCCCAAAATGTGATTGTGATTCTTTAAAAGAAAAAAAGGAAGAGATCAGGTAGTTGACAGGCCTTGGGATTCAAACCACCCACTTTTAGGGCCCTGGGGAATGCCCCAAGCACCAAGTCTTAGGCTGGGCTCTGCCCGATGCTGTCCCAAAGAGCACTCAGCATGAAGCTTCGAGTCAATGTTTGACTCTGTCTACATTGTGGGACATCTACCACAGGAGAGGATGAAACAAAAAGCCTGGGGGGATGGTCCTGGTACCTGCTGGGTGAGTCCCTGCTCTGCCTTTTTTTCTTTGTTGTAATTGAGACACCCCCCCCCCGTCCTTCTGTCTCTAGCTGGAAATCCCCAAGCTCTAGGAGGTGCGGAAGGGCCTGCTGATCAGGCTTAGGGAAACCGGTCTCCTCCTGCAGCAACCTCCGCTGGCAAGGGCTGGGACCCATGGACAGCCCACCTTCTCCCTGGGGAGCACCAGCTGAGCCTGTCTCCAAATGACGGGACCGTGTCCCCTTACCTTGTGATGCGCCGAGCTTCAAGGTGGCTGGGAGAGTCTCTCCTGCGTTTCCTCAGGGGTGAATAGGACCGCTGCCGCCGCTGCCGGTCGCGCTCCCTGTGCGACTCCTTCTCACTGGAGCCGTACTTGTGCTCTCGCTCACGGTCTCTGGGGAAGACACAGATTGGAACGTGTCACTGCTGGGTTTTTGTAGGGTGGCTTTTGGATGTGGAGGCAACAGCCCACGAAGGCACAGATAAGCGGAAGGACAATCAGCTCCAAAAGGGACGACTCTAAGCAAAGTGCTCTGGTGGCATCAGCTCTGCACACACTGACTTAGCTGGACAAAGAGACACTCATCTCGCTGGACAGATGGACACCCATAAATTGTGTCTGGGGGTTTCAGCAGTGTCTCCTGATGGCCCATCACACGCTGCTGAGCTAAGATGGCTTCCATGTACCTGTGTCTGTGCATGCACTCTGTATTTAGTTCTACTAAAATTGCTCTTGCTGGCCATGCTGCAGAAGCAGGCGAGAACAACCCTGCCAGCAGGCCCCACATGAGCAGAGGGCCCCCGGTATCCCTGCAGGGCTGCGCAGCTCTGCACGGCTCGCCAGAAGGAGTGCCAGTGTTGCTATGGTTTTCTCTTTTGTTAAATTCCCGTACACGTCAGCACAGGCCCTTCTGTGGAGCGTAGCTGACTTCACACACCCTGCTCAATGCCAACCGCGAAGCGACATGTTACAGGTCAAGGGCCTGATCCTTGCACGCAGAAAATGTTCTCCTAGAGCAGTGCAGGGATTGACACAGCCTGCAAGAATCAGACCCTGAAAATGTAACATTTTAAGGGTGCAAAATATTCACAGCATGCTCAGCAGCAGAGAAGTCACCAGAAAAAAAAACTGTCGAAAGGCACCACTAGGGCTGAGCTGTGAGATACGTGTTTTCTATGGGGTGCGGAAGGAATAGTCACGTGGACTGTGCCTCCCCCTGCAACGCTGCGTGAGTGCCAGCGTGAGGGTACCTGACATATGCCCACGCAGCAGGGGTGCTTCCCAGGGCCCGACACCTCTTTGGCAGAGCCACGACTCTGAAAAGCAGGGTGTCTTTCCTTACTGCAGTAAGATCCCTCTCTGACCAGGCCTGCAGCCCTGCTGTTGGGGCTGCAGTGGGCTCCTCGGGTGATCAAAGGTAGGGACAGACCCAAGTGGAGACTGATGCTCTGCCCACCATTTACACCAACACTACAGAGAGGGGCACTCCCCGGCTTTTCCTATGAGGCGTCTTCCACTCGCATGAGCCCTGGCAAACACCCCCGAGCAGCCATCTGTGCACTCTTGGCTGCATAGCGTGTCCCCCTCGAGGGCTCGGAGCGGAGGAACAGCCGCTTCACATGCCACACGCTCGGAGTGTGAGATACCGTGATGCTTCAAAGCCAGGGACAAACCAGGTCTCCCTCCCAGCAACCTAACCCCAAAAGCGCTTTGTGTGAAATTCCCCTGAATCAACGCAGGGCAGTCCTTGGCTACAGGAAATCCACTTTTCCCACAGAAAGTGAAAGGCTCATCTCTGGGCTCTTCCCTTTGCAACCAGCACCAGCTCTGGGGCAATAAATGGTGAGAAATTTGCAGTGGATGAGGGCCAACATAACGTACTGCCATATGCCTTACTCCCTGTCCCCCTGCTCCCTCTCACCCCAGTGCTGAGGATTAAAGCACCCAGTAAGGAAGCTGAGGGAGCAGTTTGGGGCTAACAGAAGGAGCCAGCAGCCATGATGGAGTCCAAACAAGTGACAGAGGCAGCGGGAAAGCATGAGGCAGCAGATACCCCATGAGGAGACAGCTGTACCTGCTAGGGCTGTAGCGGGAGTAACTGGGGCTCCGACGAGGCCTTGAACTCCTGCTCCCAGGACTTTTTTTGCAGGATTTGGAGGAATAGCTGGGGGAATGTGAAGAAGACCTAGGGACAGGGAAGAATGATAAAAGAGTTAAAGATGGAGGTGTTTAAGGCCAGGCTGGATGGGGCTTTGAGCATCCTGGTCTAGTGGAAGGTGTCCCTGCCCATGGCAGTGGGGTTGGAACTCAATGATCTTCAAGGTCCCTTCCAACCTAAACCATTCTATGATGCTGGAGGGTGAGGCTGTACCCGACTCCTCCAAATCTGGGCTCATGGGGTGAAGAGATGCCCCATATTTCGTGGTCTCAGCTCAGCTCTGTGTGGTCAGTTCACAACAAGCCATGTGGATCTCTAGGCACCCCCCAGACTCTTACAGCTCCTCCTGCAAGGAGCCTGCCAGCCTGCAGGAGTTAGACATTGCCCAGGATCACAGAGACAGCTGTTTTAGCCGGTCTTACCTCTTTCCTGAAGAGCAGGACCTGCTTCGGGAGTACCTGGGAGAAGCCTTGTGGTGTGAGGAACGGGAGTGACTGGAACGGCTGGAGCCGCGGGAGGATCTGCCCGTGCTGGTGTAGGACTCGCTGCGGGAGCATGGCCTTAGCGGGGAGCTGTGGGCTGGGGACGGGAGGAAGTTTCGCTTCTTCTCCTCTGAACAGCTGAGACACAAGGACAGGCACCCTCTGTGAACATATATTTGGACAGTCATTGAAGCTGTGGCTGAACCGGGACTGGTCCCTGGCTGAGGGAGCACCACACTCCAGCCAACAAGTACTCCCATCCTCCCATTCCCCAACTGGGGATAAAGAAGACCTCCTGGCTCCCAAGGCTGCTGTTGCAGAAGACCCCGTGTGTGTGGGTCAGAGCCCAAGAGCTCACCCTCCAGGCTGTGCCAGGGAAGGGCTGTGGAAGAGGTGGCATGAGGGGCAGCTCTTCTGCCCCATGCCCAACACATCAGAGGTGTCTGGTTGGCACAGCCTGGGTCCGGCCAGCGAGCGATACAGGTCCTGGGGAGGGAGCGAGGTGAGAAGTGCTGGAACGAGGGAAAGCTGGAGCATGGCAGGGCAAGGGCCTGTGCTCCAGCCTGGCTGTGGAGCAGCACCAGCGGGCACGTCCCATTGCCTTTGGACAGAGCTGCATGAATTCCTTCACAGTGCCCTGGCTATGAACTGGTGTTAGAGCCCAGCAACAAGGCAGCCTCCCAACAGCCAGGGCCAGCTGCAATCCCAACTTCACCCATGTGAAGGCAGAGTTATCCCACTGGACTCAACGTGAAAAGTATATACAGCCCTAAAATTTTACCCTCTGGCCGAAAATTGAGGGCTTGTTCTTCCTAACACCAATTCCCCTGGCTCCCTCTCCTCTCTCCTTCAGTGCTCTCACCCCCAGACCACATCCTGGCTCTAACATTCAGCATTTAAGACCTGAGGGCCTGAGCTGGAAGAGCTCCCTAATACCACTGCCTGAGCAAAGCCTTGGGTACCCGCCACCGCGCTTCAGCGCCTCCATCCCCAACATCACCTGGCAAACCCCCAGGAATGGGAGGTGGTGATGGAGGCTGGCATCTATTCCCCTATCTTGATGATGACCTGTGGCATCGGTGGTGATTTCACTCCTCTCCCCGGCCCTGATGCCCTGCGGCCCCAGCGCACAGAGCTGCTGCTGTGTTATCCCACACCCACCCCTCCCTGTGTTCCCCACCTACAGGAGATGCTATCCTGTCACCCAGGACCAGTCCTGAATGAGCTGGAAAGGGGCAGGATTTGGCTCGTTGGACAGGTGAAAGAACAGCCCATACTGGTTTTAGCAAAAATGAACCCCGCTCCCCCTTCCCCACAGTACAAGGAGGGGGAGAATTAGCACGGCAACCCCCTGATGTACCTTTCCAGACTTTGCCCAGAAGGGCCAGCAACTCCTTTCTTTGACATGGTCATGTCCGTCTGAGCAGGGCTGTGTTCAGGACACGGCTCAACCCAGGGCCAAACACTGCATTAGCCACACTGATGCCAGAAGAGCTGGCACAGGCAATGCCCAGGGGCGCGATGGCTGGGTTTTCATCCTCCTCCTCAGGCTACAGTATTGGTCATCGCTGCGTTGTGGACTCCAGACTGGCAAGACCGTGGGTCCGATTTATATCTAACTGCCTCCAGACCACAAAAACCTCCCTGCCAGCTCACCACTGCAACCAGCGAGCGGGCAGGAGATACAGAGCAACAACGTACCAGGTATTTGGCTGCCAGCAGCAGCTACTGGTAATCACTGACCTTCGGTCTTGTCCCTGGGCATCTGGAGACAGATTTTCCAAAGCTGTTCCCTTGGTCTGGGAAAAGCAACTGGTGAAGGAATTTCCTGAATCAGAGCTGTTATCGCTGTTGGCCAGTTTGGGCTTCCCGGACGAGAAGGCATGGCCAAAGCCATCATGGACTAGACTTCTTTTCTCCTGGCTGTCCTTTGACCTGGATGAGCTCGTTTGAGTGGAGGGAGGGGAGGAAGTATCGTTTCCTGAGTCATATTCATGATACTCTCCGTTCTGGCTGGCTAGGTTGCCAGGCGGGCTGTCTGTTTTGGTTAAGAGGTCAGCAGAAGACCCTGACTGAGAGATCTGAAAGCAAAAAAGCCATTTGGCATTGTTTGAACGGTTTTTAAGGGGGAGTTGTTTTTGGTTTTACTTTGCTTTTTTTTTTTTTTTAAATAAACCCAGAAATTTTACCATCATGATGCACTGAAACAAAAGGAAAGGAAAGAAACAAAGGAAGAAAGAAGGAAAGAAAAAGAAAAAGAAGAAAGAGGAGAAGAAAACAAAAGCACATATCCCTGAAAGAAATCCACAGTAAGAAGAAACTTCTTTTCCCCCTGCTATGATAACGGGAAGATTTAGAGATCATGCAAAGAGTATCAGCATGCGATTCATGTTAAACAAAAAGAGTTCAACAACATAAACGGGCAACCAAAGAATCAAAATAGCTAACTAAATAAAAAAGGTGTAACAGAGGACAAAGCCCTTATTTAACCTTAAAGAGAGGGAAGGGGGAAAAAAAAAAAGAAATGGGAATATACATATAAAAGCCCTACATAATCCTTGGAAAGAAAACAAAAATGAAACAAAATCTTAAATGAGGGAATTTTTTAAGCTTCTTTAATAAAGAGGCTGAATGAATGTCACTAAAATAAGCAATGAAAAATCAAATCAATTTAAGGGCTTCTGTACAAAGTAAAAACTGGCAAATAAACAAGCTTATAGCTTTGAAACAAATGAAAAAAAAAAAGAAAAAAAGGAGGGGGAGGGGGGGAAAAAAGAAAAATCCCTCTGGAAATAAAAGGTATACAGATACTTCTTTGTGTGCTTTTTTTCCCCCTGAAGAAGATATAGCTAATGCGCTCAAGTGACCTCTAATAAATTCCCTGGTGTCTTGCGGATAGCATCCACTTACCCATCAAGAACTCCTCCTTTAGTAGGTAAGGTGTAAGAAAAAACGAAGAGCGGGCAACATAAGTCCATCATTAGAGTCTCAAATTACATGAAAAAAACATAAACCCTCTCTTCAATCCACACTGCCAACTGTTCGCTCGCCTCCTCTATGCAAATGTCATGACTGCGTTTTGTCTGCTTGCTTGTCTCACTTATTACTCATTTTTGTTTCCTTCTGCTTTAAATTAGGCCGTCCAAGCCCATTCCTGGGGGCTGGTGGCTTGTGCTGAAAAGTCGCAGCTAGCACTAAATCCCCTTGGGTTTCATGGAAGTGACAAAGGGAACTCAAGTGAGAGAAGAAGTAAAAAAAAAAAAAAATAAAAAATAGAGGAAGAAAATTTCCCCGCCCTGCACTGGGTTAGACACCTCTGGGGAAGGAGATGACAGCTCTGCTCCTGCCGGCCTCTGCAGCCGTACCCTGGCTGGGTTTTGGTGGGTTGCTGAACCCAACGGGGTCAGCAAGGACCCCAAACCCCCACTGCCTGTCCTTGGCAGGGCTGTTGTCTGGGACCCTGGGCACCACACCAAGGGGATTTACATCATTTGAGTATCTTACAGCTCAGTTTTATCTCCACTGGTATTTGCCTGAGTCAGTCCAGGAATGCACCGGCACTGGGAGTGCGGCTGTGTCAGTGCTAACGTCTGCCCTTACAATGGCGTGAGAATTAAGGCCAAACGCAGATGCGGCACGTCTGCACATTCATGTGGCTGGCTCCTCTTTTCCTCGGATGGTCTGCCCTCCTCATTTCCACCCCTCAGCCTAAGATTTGATCCAGGGTCCTTAAAGTGCAGACACATACATTTGGTTCCCCCCACTCAGGATAGTCCTCCAAGGCGATCCCAGCAAGCTGTGCTCCCTCAAACGTGTGTCCTCATGCTGCGTTCTGGGGCATGCAATGCCTTACCTCTACACCACGCTCTCCATACTAGGGACCTGGGCCATGCCCTCACAAATCTGGGTTATTCTAAGACAAGAAAACCACGTTGCAATGTTGGTAATATCTCAGGGAGAGGAGGAAACTTGGATCAGCAGTCACACAGCAGGGAGAGGGCCAGTCCCTTTGCAGAGCTTAGCCCTGGACTGGCTGGCACGGGGACAGGGCTCTTTCTCATTCACATCTGGGGCTACAGACCCAGCCTGTGTTACTTTTTACATGGTGCTCCTTCTTGCCATCAGATGGTGCCTTCACATCTACCCTCCTGCCAGTGGCATCTGATCTGTGTCCCTGGCTGAAACCAGAGCAGAGCTACTAACACACACAGCAGCTCTCAGCACACACTCTGCAGAATGACAACTGCCCACAACATCCTCATGCTCTGAAAACACCTGGAGTTGGAGGATCTCCAAGTACTTCCTACCATTGCCAGAGAGAGAAGCACTACTGTTTCTGGAGTAAGGGACAGAGGGACAGGAATCAGTTCATTCCAGCAAATCCATCCTAGAGCTGGGGACTCCTCCATCCCCACCCCATACTAACTTCTAAGCTGTGCTCAATTGTAACTTGGAGGCATTGGTAATGCAGTGATCCTTCTTCACTAGCCAACTTGTACCTCGAATGCAGAAGCCCCAGACAGAGCAGAAATATCTCCCAAACGTTCCCAACTAGGAATGAGTAGAGACACACGTCACAAGTCCTCATTTCGGCATCTGGTCCTGCTCCTTGCTGCTTCTCAGCTCTAGTACTTCTCTAACAGTCCTTGTTTACTCCAGTAGAAATTGGAATGTCAAAGGAACATAAGAGAGCCAGGTATCCGGCTGTCCTCCACTTTTAATCAATTCTTTCTGAAACTCTGATGCCACATCCAGAGCTCTGAGAGAACTGGCCTCCTTGCTATGAACCACTGTGCTCTCCCCAGCCACATCCTAGAAGATACAGGATTGCACTTTTAAATGAGCACCAGATTTTCTTTTTTTTTTTTTTTTTTTTTAAAAAAAGATGGGTTATGGTTTGCATTAGATCAGAACCCTAACCAAGAGACAACCAGCTTTTGACCACCTTTAATTTACAGGCATAAAAGGACCACGTGAGGTATGCTCTGGCTACAGACATAGGAAAGGCCTGGAGTGGGCGCTGACCCCAGCATCACATGCACAAACACCTCACTTCTGTTCCCTCCCAGTCTAAACCAAAAGGCCTTTATTTCTGCCAAGAAATACAGCAGTTTCTTGACATTTCTAAACTAGCTTTTAAGACTGCTGTTGGGACCTGGGATGTATGTTCTTGCTTTGCCTTCGCTGAAGTCTACCTTCAAAGTAACAACTGTTGTCAGCACATCACAAAATCTGTCAAGTCACCGGGGGATCAACAACCTCCTCTGTAGCTCAACATCTGTGGTAGCAGCATTCTGGGAAGAGGCAACATGGATAGTGATGAAATACGGAGCCCACAGCCCTTGTGAGGAGTGGAGAGTCTGGCCTGGGCAACGCAAGTGCCAAGGGGAGGGACAGCAGCTTCCCAGCCCCACCACTTCGAGAGACCAGGCTGGAGCCTGTAGCTTCCTGCAGACCGCAGGGGAGATTTCTGTCCCGTGGCAAGACCCAAGACAAGTCTTGGGATGCTTAACTCGCCTGTCTGCTTGGAGACATAGTCCTCATCTAACGACCTTGGCTTTGCTTCTGGTCCCATTTTACTGCTTCTGAAAGGCACACCAGCCACACAAGATGGATACCGAGCTCCCCGTCTGAAAACACTCTGCAGAGCTCAATTGAATTCTAATGGCTTTTTATTTTTCTAGGGTGTCTTAAAAAGAGTCTGCTCTTTCATGAATCTAATTTTCTCTATGCGAACATTTGGATTTTTTTCCCCCCTCTCTAATAAGTAATTAAATAATCTCAGTGAACTTTGCTTTCTCCAGCTTTCAGCAGGGGACCTACTGCTGCCCTCAAGGGAACCCAAGATATATATTTATTGGATTTTTTTTTTGTTTCAAGTCATTATTTAATCAAGATGAAGGGGGAGTAGAAATGAGGCCCTCACTCATACTCCAGACTGTAATTTTGAGTGCAATCCTAGACCAAGAGGCAGTGCAGTCTAATAGGTTACAAAAATACAATCACTACTCATCTTCCAATTAAACCGAACAAGTCCATTTACTGTGCTGCAAACAGCCCTGAGGCAAGAGATGACTACATATTTTCTCAGCTACAAGGGGACTGAGATCCATCAATGGGCAGCATGGCACAGCCTCACTTATAGTTGGAGAATTTCTTTCTTGGGTCTTTTTTCTCTCGTTTTGCCATTCACTTCAAAGTGGAGTTAATTTCTTTTTCAGAGGTGCATAATGTCTCCTTTTCTCTCTTTTTCTGTGCATTGTAATAATGAAAGGAACAAAAAACTTGTGTCAATGACCCCAGGAAGCCTTGCTCTGGGTGAGGGCCCAGCAGACATCTGCCGAGGAGCCGCCGGCGCGGGGAGCAGCACCTGCCGAGAGGGGCTGCTTCGGGGAATGATGTCCTTTGCCTGGAAGGTAAATCCTTCTTCCAGGGCTGGAGCTGGGATGATTTACCCCAGCTGAAAAGCCAACCTCTTATAAAGGGAGTAAAAACCATAGCGGTGCTGTAGGAATACAATAAAACCCCTTTTAGCACAATTACAAATCCCTGACTCAAGGAATATCGAGTGGAAAAATATCCTTTTTTTTTGTTTGTTTTTGCTAGGTGGAGAGTTCAGGGGGAGGCTCTCTCCCCCACAAGGGCTAAGCTAAGTCCAGCAGCGTGGAGGCAATGACACAAATCCCCTGGCAAGGTCAGAGCTTGGGTTATTTGGGGCTGGATGGCACTACTGCTGAGCAGCCTGGCTCACAGATCCATAGCTGGGGGTAAATTCCTGAGAACGCCAGGCAAAGGTTTGTTCCTTTACAAAGAACTTTTCAGCCTGCTGGGGTGCAGGCAGCGTCATGGGACGCAGGTCAGTGTGTCCCCAGCTCGGCTCAGGCGCCGCTTTGGAGCAAAGGTTTGCCTTCCACCACCTCTTTTGGTACCTGGTGTCCAGCACAGCCCTCCACGGCTGCAGGTATCCCTCCTTCACCCTGGGCTGCGCGCCTCCCTGTGGTCCCATATTGTGGACAATAACCAGGGGTAACCTCAGGCTGGAAGGGGAGAACAGGAAAAGCAAAAAGAGAACAACTTCCATATTTATGGAAGGCTTTGCCTTTCTGTTCTTCAAGGGCCCCGTTTGTTGTCAGAAAAATGGTGCCCAACAGTTAAAATAACAGCTTTTCCTATGTGAACCCAAACTCAGGCTAAAAACCAGAGAGCAACAACGAGCCAACACTCAGGTCTGCCACAAAGTTCCCCAAGTCCTCCTGCACACGCCAGCCCCAGCCCCGTACCTCCCCGCTTCGGCATCTCTACAGACACGTGAGCACAAAACCAAACAGCGCCATTTGGAACAATCGTACCCCATTGAGCTTCACTGAAAATTTGGCTCAAGCCTATGTTAATTTGTGACATTGTAAACGAGTTTCAGTGGAAGTAAAGGAGCTGGCAAGGCGAGCGTATGCAGCGTACAGTTATCTTCATCAGGTACAACAAAAGCAATTAGATTCATACCCTGCAGGTATTTATATTGCACTGCTCAACTGAAAGCACAGTGGCATGCAATATATCTTTATCAGTGTGGAATAAAGTGTCTGCAGCGGGTTAGGGGTATTCTGTTCAAAAATAGATGCTACATATTACCCGCAGTTTCTCTGCATGCTGAGGCACAGACCCACAATCCTGTTCTCGATAGGTGGTTATTGCAGCTGCATGGGATTAAAGGTAGAATGAGAGGGAGAAGCTTGGAAATTCACTGCCAAAAAGAAAAGTATCAGGGAACTTCGGGGTGTTTCTGCATGTGTGCATGCATCAACTTACGCATAATGACAAGAGGGAAAGAAGCAGCAAGGTAGATGCATGGGCAGGGCATTCTTTTGTATGGCTTATCCCTCATAAATTACAGGGGGACCTAGTTAGAAAGGGTGGCTGTTCCTTCCAGTAGAAAGGAAGAAAAACAAACCAGGGGGCGGGAGGCAAAATTTATCACAAAATACTTCAATTTTTTCAGAAGAAAAAGAATATAGAATAAAAATTGACTTGAAAAGCAAAATCTTTGATTCAGATAGCATTACCTCATGGGATTTTGTGTCTCTCTGGGTCTCTTCTGCACATTGGGATCTTCCCTGGACAACCCCTTTCCTTTGGGGATATGCCAATGCTTCTCCCCAGGTAAGGCTGGTTTGGCTTGGAAGCCCAGGGAGCTGGGCTCCATCAGCCCCCACAGAGGACAGAAACATAGCATTTTTGCATCCCAATTCTGGAATTTTCCACAAAAATCTGCACTTTTACAGTAACTTAATTTTGATAAGTGATCAACATTTTCTGCAAGAGCACATTTTCATTTCATAACACACGCAGGCTGCTCTCAAAGTAGATTCTGACAGAACTAAGCTTATTTATAGAGCAACCATTTAACTCACAAAAAGGAGAGGCATCAGAGTTGTGTATAGTCATTAATAAATGAGACCAGAAGTTCCCATTCTATTTTTCCCTTGCCAGTTTTGAGTACCTGGTATTTAATGACCGTACTCGGAAAAATTTCAGGGGCAGCACTTAACCATGGGCTTCAATTTAAACAAGTGCTTAAATGTTCTCTTGAGTGACGTCCCAAGAGAACACACTTCTTTTGGGGAGCAAAAAGGACACTAGTGGGTTGCACAGTGGGTACTTATACTTTTTAAGTCATTGAAACATTTGCCTGTGTTATTAACCCTTACTAGAAAGAATACAGCAGGGGCCTGATGATTTTTACTTTGCAACTATCACTATAAATGCTCCGGTTTTCCCTGCCCTGCAGCTTGTGTACTCATTTACCCCCAGTGAAGCAAGTGGAAAGGGGAGTGCAGCATGCTTGAGTTTAGCTCATTTTAAAGCTTTTACAATTTTAAATTAGAGTTTACTCTTGCTCAGGGAACAAAGCAGCTGGCAGTGGGCCTCACAGGACTCAGGGAGCCTGGCTTCAGAGAGAGGAAACCTAGTATCAATTAAAAACCAGGCTTAGACTTGAAGACATTTATGTAAAATACGCAGCTTGAACCAAAAAAAAAAAAAAAAATCCTGTTGACATGATGCAGTCTTTGGCTGGTTGTTTTTTGGGAGGAGGTCTTAACTCATTTCTACCTTCCCAGGTTGACAGAGGGCAACACCCCAGGCCCATGGCAATGAAAGCTTCATAGCTGTTATTCTTTCTTTGCACGTGCACGCACACACACACATCTAAGTGTGGTGAGCGTGTTCTGCTATTCACTCTACCTTATATGGTTTTATAAGCAATGACTCACATGTGCACTACACACTCAGGAGGTGTATATGACGAGAGCAAATATGCATATCTACAATGTTGAGAGACAGCTTGTGCCTGTCTGTACCCACGTATAATCTCCGTGTATTTTGATTGGAATGCTGCCTGTGTGAGTGAGCGGGTAAAGCCTCTCCTCTTGCTGGCACTATCTATCTCATATCTGATGTAGCTACTGCGGATGGCTGAGCTATTTCCAGTTGATGACTGGGTGTAAAGGAGAAAATCAGTTCCCCATTACATACTACTTTGGGCTTGGAGGGCTCTGCTCAAGACACCTCTAACATCACGCGTACACACACGAGTACCAGATCCTGCACTACCTTGAGTCCTATGTAGCAATTTCTCTCTCCAGAATGCCTATCAGATACTAACACCATGATCAAAGAGCATCACACCTCTGCTTTGCAGCTACTGGGAACAAAGGGGAAACGTGCCATGGAAAAGGAAGACTTCATATCAATCTGTATCTAATATTTCTCTCCATCTCTTGCTCCCTCAATTCTAAGGCATATAATATATCATCTCTTTCCATGTATATTGAAAAACATCCCAAGGCACTGAGCCCGATTTTTACCCTCGGCTGCACTTGCAGTTCCCATTAGCATCAACGGGAGCTGCTCATAAGTTCTGAATTTGGCCCCTGGGCTTGTCAGTCCAGAGCGACAGTGATCCCAGAGATCCTGATAGTCAGAAAACATCCCCTGCCGATAATCACCAACTCATTAAATGTAAATGTTTCTTTTATATATGTTTGATTCCCTTTCTTCCCCTGAAGGACTAAACTTTTGGACATGAAGACCAGTGAATTAAGTTCACATCCAGCTGAGCAAGGACTGCATAACATACACTTTCCTGTAAAATATCATTGCTGGAGGCCACTTTTTTTGTTAAATGTCCTCAATTTATTATTCATAGGCTAAAGCCTTTGCAAATTTTTCCCCTCTCCAGCCCCACCCTTGGTGTGAAAGTGCTGAAAGAAGGAATGACTTTAAATACATTGGAGAACAGCACCATTAATAAATAATACAACTTTAAACAACTTTGTCTAACGTTGCTATAATTGAGTTATAAAAATTTCATATCAAATTTCTCGCCCAGATTCCTGTGGCTAGTTCAAGCAAAGAAGCACAGTGTGTAATACTTACGACTTCCTTAGGAGACAGGAAGCTGTAGAACGGGAGAGTTTGGCTGGCTTTTTGGCTGGCCTGAACCTCTGCAGAGGAGCTTTGCTTTGCCGTGATCTTTGAATGGTGCCGGGAGTGTCTTCGCCGTGTTTTACGCCCTTCCTCCCGAGACCTGGCTCTGTGCCTCCAGAAGACATGAACAGCCAAACCGTTATTCCTCGGTATTACAGTAGTGCCCATTACCAGTTCCATACAAACCCTCGGCAGCTCTGCGCTAGGCCACTGCTTGTGGGAAAAGGTCTTCCGTATGACTGCTCTGTGGAGCCATCATGGAGAGAAAAAGGATATTTTGCTTTTCTAGTGTGTGTGTGTTTGTTTTGGTTGTGGGTTTGTTGCTTTGGTTTTGTTTGTTTTGGGTTTCTTTTTTTTTTTTTTAATATTTTGTATCCAAGCTTTGGACCTTAACCTCAAATTTCAGCTCCAGTTCATGATTATATGGTGGCTCAAGGGAAACCATACTTTCACGCAGCCTTGAATGTCCCTATGGTAATACACCTCCAAGGGAAGACATGCTCTGCCCTTGCATGAACACCCCTCCAATTGCTGATTGCATTCCTTCCCCCACTGATCATCAGCTTTTCATAAGAAAATTCCCGGTGGTGAATTCACTCCTACTCCCAGTAGGAGAAGTGAAGTGGGAGAGCAGGGGTGGTTTGTTCATACAATCAAGTGCTTTCAGAAAACGTGAAACATGAACTCATGATGAGAATAAACTATGCGACTTGCTATGATGATGAGAATAAACTATGCAACTTGCTAGTGATGCTGAGTCTAGCACCAGCATCCATTTAGCTGGCCCCAGGATGCATCTGTCATCCACAGGACTCAGATTTTAATCAGGTCAAAGACAGTGGCTATAGAATGCCATGGGCAAATATATTTCCATTGCTAAGACCAAGTTTAAGGGTTTTCTGGGACATCAGCAGTACAGAGCCCTTGGGCTGGGGAAGGGAGACGAGGCTGGAATCAGCTGTCATGGGTTGATCATCAGCCGTGGGGATTAGAAGTGACTGCTGGACCAAAAAGCTGCAGCCACTGCTCCTCAAGCCAAAACCTTTCTATGGCAGAGACCACAAGAAACTCAACCCCTGGTATGAGACATAGCTGCTAACACAA
>NW_009649175.1:1370412-1372457 GCF_000708025.1 Charadrius vociferus
GGGGGGGGTGTCATACAAGCTATTCCAATCACATCCTTGAGCCCACTGGGAAGTGTTGCAGGACACCCAGCTCAGGGAGCAGTGACGTTACCTGCTTCGACAGCTGGGGGAGTGGGAGTCTGAGCTCTCTGAGCGAGAGTGGCAGTTGCGGTGACGATGGCGATGAGATTTCCGGGTGCGCCCACGGGAGCTTTAAGAAGCAGAGAGGAAAACCACCGTTAGGCTCGCAGGCTGGGGGCCATGCAAGAGCCAGCAGCTGGAGGCTGAAGTCAATAACATTCAAATCAGAAAGCAGCTTTGTGTTTTAAACCAAAGCAAGTGGTGTATGAAACATCGTGCAGGACACCAGGGCGTGAGAAATTCTGCATCCCTTCATTGCTACACTGACATTAAGGCAAACCATCTTACCAAGAACCATGCTAGCATTTTAACTACAAGCTATTAGGGTGGCTCAGTAGCCCGCTGGGGGAAGATCTATGGACTAGCGTGCAGGAGTGCAGCAGACAGCACCAATCCTTTCTGCTCTCAAGACCTTAAAGAGCTGCGTGCTTGCCCTTCATCCTGCACCCTACCCTAGGACAGCCAGGAAACAGCCAGGGACCTTCCCATTGCTGAGCACCACCCCTCCAGGCAACCCATCACAAAGCTCCAACCCTCCCACTTCTCACTCCAACCCTCTCTGTAGTGCAGGCTCCTTGTTAAAGAGCAGATGCAGGACAGGCTCCAAATACAGCACACTCGGTACCAGCCAGCCTTCCCTCTCTAGGGAGGTCTAGCCAGTCCTATGGGCAGCTCTTATGGTTGCTACATAAACATAAAGCTTCCCTAACTGCAGCCTGCGCTATGCATGGTTCCTACGTGAGGGGCAGGATCATTTTACCTGGCTTCTTATAGGTGTCCGGTCACTACTGCTCCCTTTTCCTACAGGGCCACAGGACAGTTACCAGCAAACCGTGCGCACAGGGGCCCACGTTCCATGCTCCGCTGTGCTTGTTTTGCTCCATTGAGGCTATTACTGATGGATTACCCGGCCCTATTACTGAAGAGCTGTTGTTGCCTGTGCCAACAGCTGAAGTCCGGCACGCAGACAGCAGGGTGATGTGGGTAGCAGGCTACCTGTTGCCTTCTATGGCCATTCCCTCTCATCACTGCCCAACGCAGCAGTTCTTTTAGATCTGGTAGCGTAACTGCTTAGGCTGGCATCGCTGTGCCAGCAGGCAAAGCTAATGATGGGTGAGCTGGCGGGAACAGTCTGGTTTCATGACCACACTACACCAGTCACTGACAGCACTAATCCGACCTGCTTGGACAGCATTTAGCAATTTATCGCTATAAAAACTCAGCGGATCAATTGCTTGAGAACAGCATCTCCTTTAAGACAACAGGGCAGCCTCCGGGGCAATTGCTTGAACTCTGCCTGGCTGTTTTCTCTGATGCTTTTCAAACCCTATGATTATATTTTTAAAAACTTCACATTTTGGGATCCTCCTTCCTTATTTCCATGCAGCCGAAATCAGCAACATCTCTCCCTCACATGGTGGATTTGTGTGAAAATCTCCACATTTGCTCTTCACCCTCTGCACCAGTCCCTCCAGTTTAAGAGTTTTCCCTTTCTGCAGGAGGAAAAACTGGTCCTGTGTGATTTAGATAACCAGTAGCTCAGCACAAAGATAAGCCAAAGCAACATGATTATACAAAAATCCTGATCGCAGATGGCTCATGGGATCTATCTGATCCACACCCAGGAGCAGTAAGAAGGTTTGCAGAAACCGGCAGTGGCTCAGCTCCGATTTGTGAGCCAAGAGATGAGGGCTAAAATGCCTTGCCTGGTTTATCCCCAAAGACCAGTTCTAGCAGCTCTTGTTCCCCCAGGTCAGCGCATATCAGCAGGGCATCTGATCTTTGTTTTAACCACACTGGTAGGCTTCTGCATACTGGCCGGTGCTACGTTGGGTTGAGGAGATGCCTGCTTTTACTGATAACATGGGAATCCTCAGTTTTGCCACTGAGATTCTGGGTGCATAGCAGCCCAGTTTGAGGAGGGG
>NW_009649175.1:1372479-1379739 GCF_000708025.1 Charadrius vociferus
AGAAATCAGAGAAAAGGAGATAGGCTTTCTGCAGGCAGCACAACATGCTCTGCACCTCATAGATTCCCAGTCTCTTCAGTCCTAATGCATACTGGGGTGACACTGGCAGTGTGAGGGGTTATTGTCCCTCTGTCTCCTTTCTGCCTGAGAGCTAACAGTTGCATTGGGAAGAATTAAAGGGCAAGTCCTACTAATACCAAACAAACCAGCAGATTTCCATCTGCTAACTCAGTTTCTGCCTCTAGTAGGATATCCTGAGTCCCAGCAGAGCCAACCAGGGGTTTGGCACCCAGAGTTCAGCCCCAGAACAGTTTCCTTGCTCTAAAAGTGAGTAAGAAGATGCAAATTGCAACTCCAAGACGACAGAGAAGGAAGTGAAAACCAGGAGGCTTACAGGCCTTCCGGCCAGCCCTGAAGAACCACATTTTATACCATACCCCTTGATTGTCTGCCCCACAGGGCAAGGACTGTGCTCTGCTAACACTCCAGGGCAGGTGGGAACCTCAACCCCAGATTTTTGCAACCTCCATCACCTCCAAACAGTCCCTTTTCTTCCCTAGCCCCCATTGCCTTCTGCTCCCATTCAGACATTTGGTTGCATACTATATCATGAGTAGCCCCAACTGTAACCTCCAAGAGTAGCAAACAAAGAGGAGCTAAAGCCCTTCTCGGTAAGCGTGCCAGCCTGCTTTTTGGGCAGTGGAGGCTGTGGGGCCCTGCGCTCCGCAGGTTTGAGTTCATCCTCTCACGCTGCCCTCACCAGAGAAGCTGGAGTCTCTGCTCAGGGCTGGATGAACAAGACACTGTACATCCCCGTGAGATACAAAGAAAGTACTGAATGAGGTGGCACAAAAAAAGAGGGACAAGAAAGATCTCCAACTTCTACAAACCCTTTCCCATTCCAGTGAAATCAGAATTGCTGGTTTTAGCTGCAAAATAATCCTGAGAATTGCTTAGGGTTGCACAGCCAGCCTTAGCTCCAGGTGGCCCACCGCACCAAGCACTTCCTAGACCCGGAACTCTGTGCAGGCAGAGCAGGGAACACCATGAATCACTACTTACTGTTTTTTGTGTTTTCTTTCTTCCTTTCTTTTACTTTTGGGGCTTGAAGAACTAAATAAGAAATGGCTAATTAATTCAGAGATTTCTGTTGTGATAAAAAGCTGCACAATCACACATCAATGTTACAGCAAGATTGCCCAAGAGCGTGCAATAAAATGAAAGGGATTAATGATTCTGCCTCAGAGCAGGGGGTCTGAGTGCCTGCTGACAAATCTAGTTCATGCACAGGGCCGAGAAGGATCCTTAAATGGATCAGCCATCCTGGTGGCTTTGCGTTTTGCCGTAGAAGAGTTGAGTACTTCTTGATATTGTACACACACATGCTAGAATCAGGAGAGTTCTTCCAGTACACACCTGGAAAGCCACTGACTCTGAATATTTCAAAGGTGGGCAGTGTTGGGGAATGCCATACTGTTTGCAAACACAACCACAAGAGAAATGAAGACTCAAGTTGCAGGACCGATGCAACACGGATGAGGTTGCCAGGGGCTAGGTTATACCAAGAGGTCTTTTCCAGTTATAGGCTTGATTGCACAGGTTGGGCTGAAGACCTGATTCCTGTGGGGTTTCAGGAACGCATACGGTTGAATAGGGAGAGGGTAGCCCCAGGCCCACAGAGGATGGAGGGAGCCAAGGGGATTACACAAGGATACACAGAAGAAAAATATCTTCTGCGTCCACCCAGTGAGCATCAACCTTGTGAAATCTTGGAGACCATTAAACTCATTTCTAAGGGACCACCCACACTTGTTCAACTCTTACCTGTGTCTTCTCTTCTTTGAGGATAACCTGCAAGGCAAATACAGACATTGAATACAGAGTCTCACAAAATTGGAAATTTGAATCAGAGACAATGTGGTTAAGCCCAGTCTTAGACTGAGCACTGTGAGAAGACCTCATGTATCAGCTGGGCAGAACAGCCCTGGCTCTCCTTTAGCCACCTGGCAAGGAGGTAGTGAGAAGTGCTGGAGTGGTAGAAGCAACTAGCACACTCTACAAATAGTTGAGATTATGATCCTCAGAATAACACGTCTATAGATATCAGATACATCCCCTGTCCCTGGTGGGCCCCTTTTCTCTGCTACCGCCTCCACAGTTTTGCACTGCATTTAGTTTGAAGGGGCAGAGGTGAGTCCGGTCCCTGGGTTTCTGTAGGAAGGACCAAGTAGCAGTCAAAGGAAGAATCATTTCTGTATAACTCCAGAGCAGCCTTACAGCCAAGCCAGTGTAATGCTTCTGTCTTTCCTCCTGGAGCGTCCCTGGGATGACACAGGAGCCACCATACTGGTGGGCCTCGTGGAAAGCCCTGGGAGCACGGAGGACACTCTTCCTTGCAGCGAGGCCTGGCCCCAGTACACTGCACAGCCCACTGTGTCCCATCTCGGCTCAGAGCACAGCATCCTGCAGAAGACATGACCTGAAGTCCTGCCTGGAGGGGCTGTGAGACTGCCTGTGCCAAGGTCAGTTAGGATCTGTAGGCGAGGTGGTACCGGCTGTCCAGAAACAACCTCCATTGGTCACTGGTGCTTAATGGTTTATCATCCTGCCTTTTGGGACCAGCTACAGCTTATCCTTGGCTTGCAGGGTCATAAACAGGTACTAAAGGTTCAAAGCCAAGGAGCATCTGACCCAGGACTGCTGTCAGAAGATGGCATCCATAAAATAGCATAAGACTCCCTCCTTGGGAAGGAATTATTTTAAAGGAGTTTCTATATCCTTGTCTCTCCTCCTCCCTCCCTCTTCTTTAACAGTCAAGCTCAACTTTTCACCCTGTTAGCTTCTCTCTTTGGTTCAATATACTGTAAACACATGAAATTTCCAAGGGAGATAGCATCCACTGTTCTCCTCAAATATTGGTTTAACAGTTGAGAGAAACCAGTGAAATATTTGCGATTTTAAAATTTAATTGTGCTTTTTAAATTAAAAATGGGCTTCAGAAGGGGGATATGGAAACAGTCACCCGGGGCTGGGAGGGAAGACCAAGGTGTGGATGTGGGAAGCTGGTGTGAGCCTTTTCCTGGTCCAGATGCTGACGCTTTCTGCGGGCTGGGGGAGAAGGGAAAGGGACCGGTGCAGGCCTGAGCTCCGATCCCATTGGTGTCCCAAAGGATGGGAGCCATGAGGAACAGGACAGCAAGGGCAGCAGGCGGCAGCTCTGCAGACCTCACGCTGGTTTGGCTCATCCGCCTCTTCCCCCACACCCTGACAGCATATATTTATCTGTTTGCACTGGGTGTGCACTCCATTTTGTGCCCTCCTTGCCCAGTGGGAAGCCAGCTCTGCCTCTCCTCAGCTATCCAGTTTTGGCCTCCCTGTGGGGCCCTGCCCTCCGGGCGGCCATTATTAAGAGTCAGGCGTTTGACGCCTCTCTGCCTCCTGCGCTGGGCAGTAATGTCTTCCACCTCTTGTCCACTCCCACCCCCCTTCCCTCCCCATCCCCCTCCCCAATAGCTGCTGCCAGCAGGGAACTACCCTTTCAAGGGAAAAAAAAAAAAATTACCTGTTTCTTTTTCGCTTCTTGGAGCTTTTCTTCTTCTTCTTCTTCACAGGTGAGGGGCTGTAGGAGGGAGACCTGAGGAGGCGGGTGGTGGGGGCGTTAGGGACCTCAGGGCTTGACCACAGCCCTCCCTGGCCACCCCAACCCTTACCTGGCCACCAAGGGCATCTCCCCGGGGTGGAGAGGGGCCAGGGGTGCCCAGAGCCCACCGGACGGGCTGTGGGGTGAGCCCCAGCCTGCCTTCTGCCACCCTGATGGAGGGGCAAGAAAATGGCGGTGCCTCCCTGCACCTGTGGAAACCCCCGGCCCCTCGTACCTCCCTGTAGGGTATCCAGCCTCCATTTTACACTGGATTTCCCGACATACACACACAAACACACAGCTGATGGCTGCCTGTCCCCTCCTGCCCCACACGCCTCCATGGCCACCCTCACCTCCTTCGCTTCTTGCGACCAGATTTCTTCTTCTTCTTCTTCCCCCGGGGTGGCGGTGGTGGCGCCCGCTCCTCATCACCTGAGGGACTGAAGAAGGGTGAAAGACAAAAAAAAAAATTAAAATAATAAAAACATGTCTGAATCAGCTCACATGGGACTACTGTCCCCCATTTGCTGCCGTCCCTACCTCAGGGACATCCAGGGCAGAGAGACCAGTTCCCATGGTGGACCCAGGGTGCAGGCGAGCACCTAATTACCCTCTAATGAATAATTTGGTCACAGTTTAAATGAAGTGTCTCCTCCACGGGTTTAATGGAGATATAATGAGACAGCTACTGTACGCCGTGGTGAAGCCGGATGATTATTTAAAACATGTTTGCTGAGGTTAACAACTCCATAACAGATTTATAGGTTTCGTTGCTCTTTGTAAATATGCTTTAAATAATTAATTGGCATTTAATTTGCATACAATAATTATTGCAAACAGATGCATCTAACTGTAGTAAAAGACTTGACATATGTTAAATAGCAATTGATTAGAAATATATATATATTTCTTGAGATGCTATGGTAGTTTAATGAGATATGCATCTCTTACACAGTTGTTAAACCTTGGGAAAAAAACCTCCTGTAAATTAATTTATTTTTTAAACATATGATGCCAAATTGGGTTGTGTTTCAATGAAAAGCAAATACCATGGCTAAATTAATTCAAAGCACTAGGCTGAAAATATGTCAGGTACTCCGTGGCTACTCGTTAACCAAAGCAAATGCTCATAAAGATGGGGGCAGCTGGTGGTGGCCTGTGGATCCCCAAATAGATCCCCAGATCTGTCTGTGGGTCCCCCAACGGCTCTGGGACCAAGGTTTGTGGAGGACACAGCCAGCTCCCCAGGGCCCCTGCAGAATTGCTGTTGGAAACGAGGGTGCTCTTTTTTTTGCCCCCTTTTCCCCCACTTCTGGCCCTGCCAGCAGGAGGAGCCACTAGCAGGGAATGTGTGAAGGCGGCCTCCTCTTTGGAAAATGCTGTGGGATCTTGACTGCGGAAACAGGCCAAAAATTGAGCAGTTTTCTGCAGAAAGAAGAGATGTTATCATTAATGAAAGTCCTAACGCAGAGCAAACATCACTTTAAGGGGAGACACTCAGGTTCCACTGCCCCCCAGCGCTTGCTCACCCAGGGCTTGATTTACTAGCAAAATTACACCACCATAAAAAGCCAACTGCTTCGTGCTTTTGGTATATTTTAAAAAATTTTGCTCTGCAAAATGAAACTGTACGCTAATGCTTCAGCTGTGAACCATGAATAACTGAGCGCCAAGTGCTTCTGGTGCAGCAAATCCAAGGTGCAACCAAATCCAAGGTGTGGCCCCGAGGAGCACCCAAACACTCTCTTTCTCCTCCCAAGGATTTGACCAACCAGCAGAATTATATTATGGGATATTGCACACTTTGGGCTTGGTAGGTCTTTTTTTCTGCATTAAGGTAGAAGAAATGCCTTTTCCAAGAGCAGCTCATTGTCGCTAAGCTCAGACACCTGCCCAAAGCCACCCTAAGGACCTGAACACCCACCCCAGCTCCCAGGTGCTTTCCCCTAGCACAGATTTGGGCACCCCCAGCAAATGGGTCTGGGTGAGTCTCAGCCCCCCCTCGCCCAGGCACTGCCAGGGCCAAGGGAGAGCGGGGAGAAACCTCTGTGCCGTACAGCCACAGGCAGTTTCTGTACAGCCCTTCGCCCTCTCGCAAGATAAAGCCTTTTGTCTTTGATGTGGAAGCTTTCTCCCTGCGCTGATCCAATTTTAATTGTTTCTCCGTGATTGTAATCAAAGTCTAATTAAAAATACGCTTTAGATTATTGTTCTAGTTAGCCTGAAATCTGAAGATATGAGATGTGCTTTCTTGCTCTTTCTTTCCAGCATCTTTAACCAAACGGCAAGGCTTTAATCCCAGAGACAGTTTAGCAGGCAGAGCCCGGAGACCCTGGGTGCTTCTTTTATAATGTTCAATTTGTTTTCCCCCCCTCTCAAGTTGTCAGGGGCTAATGATGAACTGATAACGAAGCTGTGTCCTAATGAAGCCAACGATGCTGGTCTGATCAAGGCGTGGGGAGACGGGAATTGCCAAGGGTGATGCCCAGCCAGGGGGTACCCCATGGACCTGGTGGCACGCCGGGATACTGGCAGGTTGCCCGTCTTCCAGCCTGGATTACTTGCAAGGGGGCTGTAAGAGCAAGACATGGAGTGGAGGCGAACTACAGATAGGAACATGCACAGGGATTTCATGCAATTGCATAAATTTGCTGTACACTCCCACAGTCATTTAACACATCCCCAGCTCTCACAGACCCCCGGAGGGGCTGGGTAAAGTCACAGACATCTCCCTCTGCCATCTCCCTGCTCCAGGGTGACCCCGCTCGCGGCTCCTACCTGCGTGAACTGCGGCGAGCATGGTCTCGTCTCTCCTTCCCTTTCGCACAGCCGTTGGTGGTGGAGGCCTCCCTGACTGCACAGCCACTCAGCTTTTCGGGACGTCTGTCCTCTGTGGGGTACGGCAGGCAGCTGAGTGTCCCGCTGCAGGAGAGAGAGAGCGCGAGCAATAAAGAGCTGTCCTTCCATCTGGACTCTTTTGCTGAAGGATTCCCATGTACTGGAGAATCCCCTTTCCTTTCCACGGGTAGGACCTGTGCTGCTGTGAAGGAGAGCTGCAGGTTGCTCTCAGGCCTCCTGAGCCCACAGCACTCAGCCCCACAGTGGAAAATGGTCCCATTTCCAAGCCAAGCTGCCCCCCATTGTGGGCATGCTGCGCTTGGCTTTCAGGCGGAGATGCCACAAGATGGTTGGACTTATGATCCTAAAGGTCCTTTCCAAGCTAGACAATTCTATGACTCTAAGCATCGTGCAGCTGAGGAACAGCCAGAGCACCCCATGCTGCAGCGACAGCACAGTCTCTGGGTCCGATGCGAGACCAAGGGGCAATGGTAGCTAGTCAGACCAGCACCCCCAGACATCTTCCTCTGCGTCGTGGGTTTTAGCTCACCAGCTCTGCAGAGACAGCACTGGTCTTACACTCTGGTAGAAAAAAATCTTTTGTATTTCAAATGCCATTCCCCATACCTGGTACTGTATTGCCAATACCTTGCCACATGTCCTCATCCTGTCCCCCTTGCCAGCACCCAGGCAGAAGCAAAGCTTTGGCAAACAGAAGATAGTCTTCCTCCTCGCTCCTACAAATAGGGTGCTGGGCCAGTAAACACACCTGGTCCTGCTGA
>NW_009649175.1:1379749-1383468 GCF_000708025.1 Charadrius vociferus
CCTGCGGAAAGCCCAAAGTGGAGAACCTGGGAGAGCCTATCAGAGCTAAGGGGAACCACCTGGGCCAGGCAGGTGCCTGCCGGAGCCCTGGCGAGACCATGAGAGATGGTGAGGAGCAGAGCCAGGGCAGGGAAAACCTGAGGTGAGACATCTCTAAGAAAGACCAGGGCTTGGGCAGGGCAAGCTCAAATGGAGAAAAGAATGCAAACAGAGAAAACAAACCCAAGCTCGGACACTTGGGAGGAAAGTAAATAGGTTTTCAGGCCCCACAGAGGTTTATTTCAAAGAACAGAAAGATTAATGGAAAGCCATAAGCCATACCCAGCAGGAACACCAAGAATGCTATGGTTTTGATGTCATCCAGAGTATTGTTTGAATAAATAAAGCAAGCATCGGCATGCCCAAGCCCGACCTGGCTGTGGGGTGGTACCGATGGTGGGTTGGGCTCAGCTCGTGGAGAAAATATCCCTATTTCTTCCCGTTATCATTTTGAAGCCAATCTCAGGAATAGGCTGTGGGTGCTGCTTTGGGGTTTAGCTGTCCCCAGGTCAGCTCTGCAAGGTCCCACTGCTGCGTCTGCCACCCCACCCACCTTGTCCCTTTCCACACCAAAGCCTCTGGGCCGCATGAACTTCCTGGAGCAGGGGGAAGCTGGGGTGTCCCCCTGCCAGCCCCACAGTGGCTCAGGGGTGCCAGGAGGGTGCTTTGGCTGCAGAGACCATCACAGCCATCACAGGTGGGCTGTGGGGTCAGGAACAAAGGGCTGGGGCCAGGTGCATGCTGCACATCTGGAGGGTTAAAAGGGGGCCAAGAGGGTGGTCAAAGAGCAACATGAAGCTAAAATGACGCTTTAGCCCCAGTTAGGCATGCCCAGAGGCTCACACACCTTGTGGAACACCCTGCTGCCTGCCCCAGCCATGAGCAGCACTTTTCAGGGCTGGAGTTGGCACAGGAGCACCTGCAGAAGGGTCACCCCTCTCTTTCCACCTGTGTTTTCTCTCTCAACAAACTCCCACTTTCTCTAATAGCTGACTCCTTCTTGGAGCCCGTTCTGTAACGCCTGAACATTTAAGGATGTGCATCAGCCAAGTCCAAGCGGCAGGGGTCGGGAAGCTGGGTGAAATATTTCTGGCCCAGGACATGCAGGAAGGGATGGTCCTCTGGCTTTAAAAATGTATTACTCCACTTGTAATAAAATTCCCCAAATGTCTATGTTATTTTTAACCATCCGGGAAGCTACATGGTTAATTGCTTTCTTTGTGCAAGCTAATTAGCTTGTGGCCTTTCCCGAACCCCTTTTAAGAACAGTCTTCTGAGGCTCAATCATTAGGATCCATTAAAAATGTCCCCAAATTAATGACCTGTGCAAACTCTGGGCTGGATCAGCTCCAGCGGTGGAGGCGGGAGGGTTCCTCCCCAGGCTGGCAGCACGCTGGGGCACTGCTGCCTCGCAGGAGGGACCCAGGCACGGCGGGCAATGTCCCTCTTACCTCAGCCCCTGCTCCCACTAATGGGATTTTCAGGTCCTGGGGTTAAAACATATTGGCCTTGAGGCAAGCAAGGACTCCTGTCCTGCAACACGCTAGGAGCCATTCCTTCTGGGCTTGGAAGTAATTATTGATGGAAATAATTGTTCTCCAATCCCATCAAAGGCTGGCTTCAATTCAACCAAATGTTCTCCTCTGATGAACGCTGAGAGTCACTAACACTCTAAACTGGCTGGTAATCCCTTTGCGTTAAGCCCCATAGGCATTGATTGAATATATATATAAAAACATATTTTTTATTTGTTGTCTTTCATGTCTTTCATGACTGATATAAAAGGGCTTGCAGTTTGGTGCGAACGATTACTGTGGCCTCAAAGGAGACCATTATCACACCTTCCCCCGCCGGTCCCCTGCCTGCAGCAGAAAGGAAAAAGCCTCTGCGGGTGCTTTGCTGGAGCCGGCCCCGGGAGGGCAGCGAGGATGCTTGGGGCAGACGTGCTGCCCGCAGAGACACGTGCAGGAGCAGGCAGGAGGAAGAGGGGGCGGGAAGGATGCCCAGGGTTTGCCCTGCTGGGGGGCAACACTTCTCCACCATCAGAGCGAGGACCGCAGCCTCTCTGCCCAACATATGGGTTGCATGTTTGCCCCTGAAGACGCACTCCTAGCCACAGGCAGCTGCCCACCTGCCCTCCGAGTTTCTCCATTTCCATTAGACAATTTGATTGCTTGCACTCGTTTTTCTTTTTTTCTCCCATGCAGAAATCCAGCCTATCCATCAGACCTGTCCAAAAGCAGCATCCCTGCTCCTGACGGGGAGGCCCCACGCAGCAGGGCACCCGCCGGGCTGCCTGCAGCCAGCTCACAGCAAAACGTGCCCTATGCAACCTCCCGCCATGGATGGCTCGCCTTGTCCCTTCCCTTCGCAGCAGTCTCCGGCCCAGGAGGGGTTTGGGGGGCTCATGGTGATTTTTGCTAGCTTTTCAGTGGTTGGAAGGGAAGCAGCAGGCATGCAGTGCTCTTGGCTCTCCCACCAGCCCAAGCCTTTCACCGCTTTTCACAACCCATCTCCGCATTTTGGTATCAGATTTGGGATCTCCCATGTTTTTCTTCCCTAATATGTCAACTGTGTAGACAGCAGAGGGAAATGATGTATTGCTACCCTAACAGAAATTATGCAGAAAAGGTCACTGGTGGGAAAGAACCCAAATATTCCTAACTTGAAGCGGGGTGAAACCACCATAAAACCCTGTGGCCATTTGGAGGAGAGCGGGGCATGCGACGGCAGCCCGGCTGCGAGGGGGGGGGGGCCCTGTTTATCTTTGCAGACTGCCTGACCCGCTTCCCACCAGTCTTTCCCAAAGCCACGTCTCATTTCTGAACCCCACTGGGCTCCCTGCTGCTGGCAGTGCCCTGCAGAGCCCCATCACCTGATGCCACCCCATCCTGCGTCCCTTTCCCTGGGGGACTGGGACATCACCCCCAGTCTGGCGTGGCAGCATGGAGGTCAGTTAACCACGCTGCAGCCCCCACGCTCCATGGTGGATCCCTTTGGGACTGGACATCACTGTTTGCTGGGGAAGGGTTGAGAGTCACTGGTGGACTCAACAGGAGGCTTTTGCACTGGGTGTCGTACCGGAGCACGTGGTGGCCGTGCACACGGGTGGCAGGATAAGTAAAGTGGCACTTCTCTACATAGGCCAAGGAAAACGCAAGACCGGGGAGGTGCCATGGGGCATTTGCGAGACCTGGGAGATGTGCTGGGCTCAGCAAAGACCCCTCATGGACATTGTTAAAGACGTGCTGTTGCCTCCAGAGCTGCAGGTGAGCCCCACAGGTGAGTCCTGGGGGCTTGAACCACCACCACCCCCCCCCCGTTAGCCTCCATGGGATTGCACTGCCCTTCCTGCCCATGGACGGATCCTGGCACCCTTCACAGAGGACGGGGCAAAGGCACAGGGTATTTGCAGCCTCAGGGAGCAGAGCTAACTCACAAACCATCCCCGTTCCTCCATCCCGGGCTGCCACGCTCGGTGCCATGGCCAAGTGCCATCTCATCAGGCCATGAAATGTGGCACTCGGTGACACACGCTTCACTGGGTGATGAGCCCAGCGACACCCGTGCCCCCCGGTCCTGCGGTGACATGCAGTCGGTGCGGGTTTGGTGTGCGCTTGAAATCCTTGCGTGCTGGCGTCTCAGCGCTGCCAGGGGCGGGGGGGCTGGCCGCCCCTGCC
>NW_009649175.1:1383895-1390759 GCF_000708025.1 Charadrius vociferus
TTGCGTGCTGGCGTCTCGGCGCGGCCAGGGGCGGGGGGGCTGCCCTCCCCTGCCTGCGGGCTCCCACGTCCCAGCCGCGCTCCTCTGCCCCGGCCCCACAGCGCTCTCCTGCCACAACGCTCTCATCAATCATCCTTTTCCCCTGCCGTAGCTCAGCTCCTCTGCTCGAGAGGAGAGAAGAGCAGGCAAATTGCCTTCCTAGTGACCTTTCAGCTGCCGGACCCTGCCACGAGGCCATCTCTCCAACCTCAGCAGCATCGTCCCTTGCCTCTGCGGGATGGGGTCCCTCCGTAGCCTGGCCGCAGCTTCTCTGCCCTTCCCAGCTGCTTTGCAAGCGGCAGCATAAGCACGCTGGGGCTGGATAGTGCTAACCAAACCTTTTCTTTTTATCATTTAGGTTACCTTGCAGCCGCAGCTGGGTTGGGTGCTGGATGCACAGCCCGAGTGGGAGCCTGTGCTGCAGGGCACTTGGCCACACGCATGAGTGCATTGGAGACCCCGAGCACTGACTGCTCTTGGCAGACCTGCACAGACATCATTTCTGAGCTCAGGACAGAGTATTTGGCAAGCCAACACAGAAACTTTACTACCTTGCCCTTTTCAGCCCTGGCTGGCTGCGTGTTCCCATCATCTCTACAGCCCCTGGTGAAAAGGTAGGAGCAGCTCCAGCTGACTGGAGCCCAGAAGATGAAAAAGGTTAAAGCATCTCTGATGAGCCTATTAGTTGTGAATGTTTCAATGGCATTAATCCAATGATGGATGCTTCGCCTGGGGACTGGCAACATCAGCCCGTGAAAGGGCACAGGTATCCGTGGCAGGCGCACTGCCCCGCGGGGAAGCAGGAGGAACTCCGGTGCCCGCAGCCACTCACACCAGGGATGCACTCGCCGCTTCTGAGTAACATGCAAAAAGTGACACGTGATTGAATATTGCATCTTTCCTTTCCTCACCCGGAGGTTTTGGCTGCACAGGAGGGGGCAGGTGGCAGGTTGGGGTCCCCGCTCTCCCGCATCCCTGCGGTTCTCCGCCACAGCCACCTCCGATGAGCCTCTGCCCTGGGCTCTTGGCCCCGGCAAGGGTGGGCTGAGCTGCTCGCAGCATTTCCTAAAATCCACCACTTTCGGCTGAGAAGCCTTTTGGCACTGACAAAATGACCCTTTTATTTTCTCTCTTGCTCTCTAGCTTTGCTCATCTGATTGAAAAAGAAATGGTCAAACTGTTCCTTTGTCCCAGGAGAGGGAGGGGGGCAGAAAAGAAAGCTGTAAAGACACTGCCAAGCAAAAACTCCAGCAGATGTGTTTACGTAAAGCTCTTTGAAATATGCACTAAAAATACCTCTTCAAAATTAGAAGATGGGGAAAATTGTAAGTGCTTCCCACAAACACACACACAAACACCCCACGGCAGGTTCTTTCCCCACCTCATTCAAACCGTTATTATTAGTGCAGCAGGAGCCCTGCAGTTTGTTATTGAAAATTATAATAGCAAATCACCAAGATATTTTCCCTGATTACACAGACTCCTAGCCAGTTCAATTTTAATCTTCTCCCCGCTATTTTTTCCGTGCATCAGCAGAGGCACCAGCTGCAGAAAAGCGCGTGGTTTTCTTGAGGCAGTTTAAACACAGAAGAGAAATACAATTCCGTAATATACATTTTTCATCCAATTTTTGCCAGCCGTGACTCGCCTCCCCCTCCTGCTCCCGGGAACCCTGCATCCTGCTGCAAACCTGAATGCGGCAGCGGCTCCTTTTGCTTCTTGGACTCCAGAAACGTTTAACGACCGCTCTTATCACATCCCGGGCCAAAAAAGCAGCTTGGCTCTTTATTTTCCAGCAGTTGATTTGCTATGCATGGTTGAAGCAGAACAGAGGAGCTTCCCTGCTGGAAGAGGCCCCGGTAGCGGCGCAGGGTCAGTACCAGATGCTTCGGGGATACAGTGCGGTCGCAGCCCGCGGGGAGGGCTCCGTCCCAGGCACCAGCTGGCGGCGGCTCCTGCTGCGCAGCACGGGATGGATGGATCTGGCGGAGTGTTAAACTCATGCGGGGGAAAGCAATGCTCTCGTCTTAGGTAGGATCAGGCACGATGGTGAGGAAAGCTTCTCCCTGCTCCCCAAGGCTGGGGACACTTCTCCCCAGGGATGCTTCCCATCCCTCATCCCACCCGAGCATCTGGGCGCCTTGCAGGGCTCGGCGTCACCTTCCCTCGCTGCCAGCAATCTGGGACGGCTCCGACGACCGCCTGCCAGCGACAGCAGAGATAAACCCGAGGACTATGGCACACGGTCTTATCGTTTCTAAAGGAAACCTGGACTGCTGCCCCGTCTCAAGCAGTTTCTACGGCATCTTGTGCCTCCCACGCTGCCGGCTCGGAGGTCCCTGCGGTGCTTCATGCCCGTCACCGCCTGCACGCTGCCAGGCCAGGCTTACTCTCAGGGGCACAATCCTGTGCCTTTCCTATCCTCAAATCCTCCTCCTTAGACAAATACCCTGCAGGTTCCCGTGCCTGTAAAGGAACCAGTTTTCTTCTCAATCAGGGAATAGCAAAGGAGGAGCCTTGACTTCTCCCTGGTGCCTGCAAACAGCCAAAAGTATTGATGTTACCCCGAGCTACATCAGGCCACAGCAATTCTGCACATCCCTGGCCCATGTTTTGGGGGGCTCCAGGCTCCTGAGTGACCCTGGAGTGACAGGGACTGATCTGAGGAGGGATCTGGGCTGAAAGCTTATGCTAAACCCTGCCATAGCCCAACGGCCATCTCCCAGCTGGCCACAAACTGCCCTCCCAGCGCCTGTCCCTGCCATCGTCCCCCAGGCAGCCCGGAGCTCCCCGGTGAAGGGGTAGAGCCGCAGCCCTTGTAGAGCTTCCAATTAGGTTAAGCCTGGGCCTGAGCTCAAATTTCTCCTTAATCACTCGCTCATGAGCGGCACAGGGCAAACCCAAGGTAGGCAAAGGGCAGGAGCACGAGCTGGAGGGAACCCAGCGGCTGTGATTGGACACTTCCCACCACAACACTGGGAGCTGGAAGCCAAGGAGCACCGGGACACGATGCTTAAGCTTTTCGGAGGGTTTTAACTAAAAAACAAACCGAAGGATGTCCCAGAACAGAAGCGCTTTGCTGCTATCTGCAATGTGGTCAGGCTGGAGAGCACCTTCACGCCCAACGGGCTGCACAGTGCCACCCCCAACTTCCCCCGGGAGTGTCCCCTGTGCCACCGCAGGACCCCTGGATCAAGCCAAGCCCCAGCGCTGGCTGCCATGGATGGGGCTGTGCTTGCACACAAGGCTCTATTCTCTCACCCAAGTTTATCCGAGATCTTTGGAGAGCACAATCATCCCAGAGGGCCTGGGCTCGCTCCGTAATGAGGGTATCACCTGGTGTGCTGCCAAGCAATGGCAGGGCTGGGCCATGGGATGCCACATCCACGGTGCTCGGTCATTACGGGTTCTCTCTGCGATGCCCCCATTCCCTCCTTTATCCAAAAACCCATGCCATTTGGCAGGGCGGACAGCAGCGAAATAGTGTATTTGCCAGTAACATAGCTCATTAAATTTTAATCAAATGGGGGATTGTAAGCACACAGTTACGAGGAGCTTCTGGGAGTGCTGAGAGATCAGTTTAAAAATGAATTAGTAATAAGGCACATCGAAAGCAGCAAGGAGAAGGCGGCTGGAGAAGATCCACTTGGAGCAGAAATGCTCCCTTTGCCACTCAAATAAAGCTTTTTTTCCTTCTCTCCCTTAATTTGCTTTTTTTTTTAATTGCTGCTGGAAGAAGAGGGGAAAACGCAGTGGAGGTCCCAACACTCGGATAACTCCCCAAAAACCCAACCTGTTCACACAACTGCCTCCTGGCTGCGGGGCTGCCCGAGGAAAGACTCCAGTTGATAGGGAAAGCACAGAGAAGACAGCTGCCCCATCCATCCAGGCTGGGGACAGGGACACTCAGGTCACCGCACCCCGTTAATAAACCACCCCGTGTGCCGGGACACAGGCACGCCTGCCCGCCTGCAGCTAATGAACAGCAATCCCAAGGGCTCGGCTTGAAACGACTCCATTAAAAAATGCTCAAACCCACTCAGGACAGACCTGTGGGTGGGTCTGAATGGGTGTCCCCAACCCGCGTGTCCAGGGGCATCACAGGAGCAGGGTACACCGGTGCTGCTCTACCCCGAATGAGAGGGGCGGTGGACAACATTTTCTGCCCGTGAACAGCAGCGGGCAGCGGGGAGCCCCGGGCAGCAGCCAGCAAAAATCAATCTGCCACGCTTGGGGGGGTCTGGAGAGATGGGGGTACCTGGATATCCCTTTGTCTGGGATATCCTTCTATCTGGGATACTTGTCTCCCAAACATCCATCCCACCACGATGCCCAGGGCCACGTGGGACCGGGAGGGCCCAGTGACACGCGAGGAGCAGATGTCCCCGCGCAGGAACGCGTGGGCAGCAGTTAGCTCCCGTGGAAAGGATTTAAGCAACAGATTTCTTCTGCCGGAGAGATGAGCCAATGGCGTCCCCAGCCCAGGAAGGGAGGTGGCAAGCAGGCTTTAGCCCTCTGCTACATGCTGCCGGGGACTTTTTGTGGCCAGGAGGGCCCTTTGCCTTCCTGTATCACATCTCCTATGTTAAAATTCCCAAATTTCATCTTCATGGGTGAGAGGATTTGGTTTGACTCCAATCCTCCTTCCCCGTAACACCCCCTGGTCCGGTGGGAAACACCTCGGTGGTCTTGCCAGCTGCCCAGGAAGGTCTGGTGAGGGGGGTTTAAGTTAAGGACACTTTCTGGGAGGGAAGGCAGGTCCTGTCCCCCTCCCGCTTGCACTCCAAGGAGGGAGAAGATGTGGCCATGCAACCCCTGCCACATGGCGGGCACCGGGGTGCTCAGCGCTGCAGCACCCGGGGCTGTTGGGGGGTCAGAGCCAGAAAGAAACCTCCTACTCTGCTCCCAGATCTTGTTCCCAACCCTCCATGCCACCCTGCAACCCTGAACATTGTTTTAAATCATCCCCAAAAAAGAAAGGGGAGGATATTTCTATGCTTACTGCTTTCTAGAGGGAAGGTTTGGAGGAGGCAGGTGGGTCCCCGGCCTCCTGGGCCCTGTGGCAGACCGCTTTTCGGCACAGCCATCTTTAATTGGGTGTAATAATAATTTTATTGCTTGCTGAGATTTGTGAGGCTGAACTAATATTTGTAAAATGCTTTGCTGTCCTCAGCTGAAAGGCAATCTAGAACGGCAAAGCCCCGGTGTTATTCACATTCGGATAATCCAGAATTATTCATAAACAAAATCAAGATTATGCAAATATATTCATTAGTTCTTAGAATACCTCCAGGAAAATAGAGGAATTAGTCTTGTTAACAATTATATATTATGTAAGTGTGTGTCTAAGCACACACAGACCCGCGCACTATCGGTGCTGGGGCACATTGGCCTGGGACTCATCCCAGGATCTCAGGGCGCTGGAGAACAAGGGCTTGGTCTGTGCAAAGCAATGGTCTCAATTTTGGGATATCCCAATGCCCCATGGCAAGCGACAGCGCCCGGCGCAGACCCCTGCACCCCCCGCTGGGGTCCCGCCGGCTGCGCTTCAGCTGAAACACAGAGACATCCCCAGCATCCCCTCCGCACTCATCACGGACAGCTGACGTGTGGAAACCATCGCCATATTCTAGCCAAAACAGCCTTTCCTACCCAAATGAGGATTTTTACGGTACACACAGGGTCGGGAGGCTGCAGAAGTGGGATTTGGATGCAGTCGCCTTTGTTCAGGACTTGCCCTTTCTGCCCTGCGCGAGTCCTCACCCCGATGAGAGCTCGCACCCAGCTCAGCTTTCCGCAGTGCAACGCCACCGTCTATTCGGGGCGTGCTGGGAAAGGGGAGATAAAGGTGCGTTGAAAATACCGCATGGTTTAATTAATGCCACATGCCTTTCACTCTATAGGTTGTGTGGATTGTTAATTATTTTTATAAAGAAAATAATTAGTCCCAATCAAGGCAGAAGCTCTCCAGAATTACAGCTCATTAACTGCTCTCACATTTTTCTGTTCTATAAAAAGTCATGTGGTGCTGATGAAAATTATAGACCCTTGGAATCAGCATTAAATACAAATTCAGACAGTGTTACCATCCTATTACCATCAACCGCATCGACTTGGCTTCGGTAATTGCAGCTGGAGATGAAGTGCAGGGATTTCTGCTCTATACAATCTCTGAAAACAAGCACTCTGCCCATTAGTTTGCCGGAAACAATGTGACATCAAGCCCCGACTTGGCTAAGTACATCCCCGAGGAGGTGACAGCCACCAAGGAGAAAGGGGAAAGCAAGGTGGCTTTGCCGGGGATGGGAAGATGAGGGTTGCTCAGGTTCGGTTCAGCTCTGGTTGGCGGCGGGGCTGCTCCTGCACAGAGCAGGGGGAACCATGCAGGTCTGAGGCTCATCTAAATCAGGGAGGTGAACCAGCTAACGATGCGACAAATCTGTCCTATGAGCCAGGGTAGCAAAGTCACCAGTCCGAGGGGTGGAAAGAGCTAGGAAATGCAGAGGGGACAAGGAGAAACCTTTAAGCAGTGGGGTCATCCTCATGGGACATGGGGAAAACAAGACTCGGAGGGATGCTCTTGTCAGGGATGCGGGAGCATCCCCGAGCATCTCCCTTTGGACCATCCTGGTCCAGGCACCGTGCTGGGGCTGGTTCTATCGAACGCCGCAGAGGCCTCGCTCAAAGCCTAATTGAAAGAAATCACAGCACATTAAAGGGAGTTCGGGTCAAATCAATACTGATGCGTTGGGGAGGGTGAGCAGGGGGCGCAGGGCGGTGGCCATGTCCCAGCCCCAGGGCTGCAGGCAGGGGGGGAGCCGCCGC
>NW_009649175.1:1390801-1395951 GCF_000708025.1 Charadrius vociferus
GCAGGGCGGGGGTTGGCAGCGTCAGCCTGCAGCGGGGAGGGGGTAGGGGAGCCGCGGGTCCTCGGGATCCTGCTTTTCAGTTTCCATTTATCAGGGATGAACATGCCTTCGGTGGCATTCGCAGCCCAGCAGAGCCGGCAGCCAGCTCTTTTGCCCACGAGTCTCCACCGCAAAATTAACCCACCCATCCCCACAGGGGCAGCTCCCACGCTGAGCACCTACCCTTGAGCATCCCAAGCCCATTCGGAGGGATGAGGATGTGGAAATCGGGGCTGTGGGTGGAAAAAACACTTGGGGGGGGGCAGGAGGGCTGAGGGCAATGGGGTAGTAACTACTGCCATGAGGAGGCGAATAGTGGGAGCCAAACTTGCTGCTGGCACGTGCTGCTGGTGTTGTGCCTTTAGCTCTGTCCTTGCGGGTGCTGAGATGCTCCGCGCTTGCAGCAAGAGCAGGGACGGGGGCACAGCCACACAGCCCCAGCACACCTGAGAGCAGGGACGTGCTTGGAGCACGAAACGGCTGCGTCTGCCAGCCTGGACTCTCCGAAACATCCAAAAACCCCTCCAAAACACCCAAAGGACATTCTTCACTTGCGCTGGCTCCTGAACCATAGGTGGGAAATGTTTGGGAGAGCACAAGGACCGGTCCAAAACTGTGCCAACAACTTCTCCAGCCATCGGACAGAACAGGCAACAGAGTCCCCGCGTCTGGGGACACCTCGGGATCCTGGGGGCAAAGCAGCCAACATGTCCCCTGTCCTGCAGAGCTCAGCCCTGCACAGGGCAGCCAGGGTCCAGGGACCCAGCGCTAGGGGAGGTCCCCAGGACATCATATCCATCCTTGCTTAGGAGGCTGCAAAACGCCCCTATCTCCGTGATGAACCAGCAGCTCCTTTTGTTCCTTCTCCACCGGCGATACCCACCCAGGCCCCACTGCACCTCCCTCTCCCCGGCACGTGTTATCCACTCGCTTTTCTGCTCTGGTGGCCCCACACCATCGTCCTTCATTGACTCAGCTAACACACGGCTGACGGGCAGACAAAGGCAGGGCCGGGGCAGGCGCCTGCGGCAGGCAGATAACCACGGGGCCGTCCAACACAGCAGGGGAGGGCAGGCAAAATGTGGGCAGTTGGCTGCTTTGTTGCTTTGGGGTTGGGGTTTTTTTTCCCTATACATTCCTGATCTTGGAGTTTTTTGGCAAATGAAAAGCCATCTCTTGGAAGAAGCAGTGCTGAACCCACTCATCTTGGTTCTCCCCATCGTAATGAACCTGGCTGTGCTCTGATGGAAGCAGGGGGGATTTGAAGAGGACAAATGCCTTATAGGCAATAGATTCCCAGAGTTGAAACCATCAACCTCAGGGGGAAACACTGCCCCAAGGGCCAAAGCCCTAACCGCCCTCCCGCGCTCAGTACGCCACGGCCGCCCCGCCGAGGAGGGCTGCCCCACTGGCTGCAGGTGATGGAGCAGCAGAGAATAAGTTATGATATATTTACGTGCTATTATACATTGCTGTTATATATGCGCTGCTTTGGCGGGCGGCTGGTTATACGGCAGCTCCAGCTGACCCACAGATTAATTCAGCAGGTGGTCTTTAACTGTGAAATCTCTCCTAATGCAAAAATATTTCTCTTGCTGGGCAATAGCTAATTCTTCATCCCGACAGTAATGCAGCTAAAATCACAGCCTCCTACCCCCTCTTTCCTCCAGTCGCACCCCAATACATGTGCTCCCAAGCACACGCAGGCACACAGATAAATTCAATACAACCAGCCCGTTGCCAAAGTGCGGTCGAGCTCCGCCGTGATGATGCGCTGCTGGAATTTGGCGTTAGCAGCAGAGAAAACCTGTTTTCTCGTCACGGCCCGTGGGTCTTAGACCATTTTCACCTGCATGTGAGATGGGCATCTGACCCCAGCCCCAGTATCCGACAGCATGGAGGTCTCTGCAGCCCGTACCAGCGCGTCGCAGCCCCCGCTGCCCCCAGGGAGGAAGCAGGAGCAGGCAGGAGAGAGCAGAGCGACCCCGCAGGCAGCAGGACCCTGCCACGCTGCCCCCGACCCCTCTGCCCACCCAGGCACCCCTCGGGGGGGCCAAATGAGGAGATGTCCTCTATGGTGCCCCTACTCCCACCTCTGCCCCCCGCAAAGCCCCTGGCCAGGGCTGGGCGGCAGCAGCTGTTTCATTAATAATGAGACATAAATTAAACATGAAGTGTTAAACGGGTCATCAGTGAAGCAGTTAGCCGCAACCTCGCCGCCTCCTGCCTTGGCCACAGGCTGGGAGACGCAGCTCAGCCAGCCTGAAACACCAACGGAGTTTTTCATAGAGCTTTTTTTCCCTCCTTTAATTTTTTTTAAGCCCTTCCTGCGGTCCCCGCTGCACTGGCAGGGAAAGCGCTCCCGCCGTGTGCGAAAAAAACCTGCTATTTTTAAACTCCCGGTGTTTGTCAGCGCTTTCTGCTCGAGTGGCTGCTGGAGAAGCCAGTTTTGCAGCACCCGGCGTCCCACAGAGGGTTGCGTGGCCTTTGCCAGGCGATGGTGGCACCAAGATGTGGGCACCGCTCTGCCAGAGTTGGTGGTCCAGCCCGCACAGCCCCCAGGCGTGGGCCAAATCCGTGCCACATCCAAGCCCTGCTGTGGATGCTGTGCCGCTGGGATCCACCGCTCCTGCCAGATTTCAGGCATCACGACCTCTGCACCTTTGCACGCAGCCATAAAACCAGCAAGCGGGGCTGGGAAAGCAAACCGGCTCCTGGGGTTTGGCGTTTCTACCTGCCTTTTGCTGGGAGTGCCAAAGGGCTCCGATCTGGGCATCAAACCCAGTCCCGTTTTCCGGCTGGTGGCACCACCAGGCACCAGGGCCAGAGGAGGATCCAGCGAGCTGGGAGAGTGTCCGGTGGGGCAGAGCGGGACCGTGGGGCACAGTGGACCCACGTTCTCCTGACAGCAAAGATGGGGGCTTGAGCTGTACCAGGGGCTGTGACCCAGCCCCGGCACCACCCGCAGCCAAAACGTGGTGGGCTTTGCTGGCCTGGGTCGGGCTTTGCGATGATGAAGAGGTTTCAGTGGCCGCAGGGAGAAAAGGAGAAAAGAAGAGCAAAGGAAAGAGCAGTCATGCATAAAATGATTTCATTTCGGTGACGCGGGGTTTCCATTTGATAAGTTCATCTTAGAGAAAAACGTACGTATGGAAAGGGGCAGCTGCCAGACACGGAGATGTGGGAAGGGAGAGGGATGGGGCTGAACAGACTCCCGCCATGGCCATCTGGAAGGAGACATCCCCTGTGCCCGGGGACGCCGGGGGAGAGCGGGGACACCCTCACACAACAAGAGCGGGATCTGCAGAGCCCCTTTCGGGGGACAAGCCTCAGCAGGACAGGCTGCCCCAGATGGTGGAGGCAGGATGGGGACAGCCAGGAGACAAGAGCGGCCACAGAACCCACCGGTGGGCAGAAGCTCCTTAGCAATCCCTGGCACCAGGGTCATCACTGCTATTTATTATTTAGGGCCTCGCAGCCCTAAATATTTATTATTTACACCTTGAGGGAGGGATGTGAGCGCATGCATGGGTTTAAGAGCCCCTTTCTCCTGCCTCTCTGGCGCTGGGAGATGAGCAGGGACAGGGGCTGGCTGGAGCCGATGCTGCGATGGAGCTGCCAGCTCTCCCCGAGCCAGGCAGGATGAGCCCCGGCTCCGCAAGACCCTAAACTGCCGCATTTTGCCCTGGCCTGTTGCTCCACACTTTGGTACCCCTATGACAGAGCATCACCCAAGTGCCAGGATGGCGCTGAGCCCGGCCGGGGGGGAACCCCATGGCCAGTGCAGCCCTCCAAGGTCTTGGACCCCACTGGGACTTCTGTGGCAGAGCCCCTGTGGCGTCTGCAGACATGGGGGCTCGCTGGCAGCGGGGGGAGTGTCCCCAAGCGGCTTTGTTCAATGGTGAAATTAAATATTTTTACAAAAAAACCCTCCAGCCAGCCAGCAGACTTCCTCCCCCTTCCTCCCCCCCACTTTTTTCCTTCCTTCCACCTGATTTCATCCCTCATCTGACGAGGGGGATGAGGAGAGGAGATCGGGTCCGGCGCTTGCCCCGGCGCAGCGTGGGCTCCCTCCTCGCCAGCCAGGGGGGCAGCAGGGAGCCCCGGATTCAGAGGGAGCTGCACCCCGTGTTTCCCCACGAGACGCTGTGGACCTTCACTCTGACCGAGGGCCCGGTTGTGCCCCTGTTCTTTGCTCGCAGGTGTGGGAATTGGAGCCATGGGGCCAGATTTGGGCCCCAAGCACAGCACTCAAATAAACTTCTACAAGTCAGAAATTGCCCGTCCTCCGAACCACAGCGTTTCCCACTGCCCGTCTGGTTTCCAGTCCCTGTGGCACTGGGCTGGGGACAGCCCACAGCCCCACAACTGCTTTTGGGAGGTTTTAGGTGAAGGTGAAAAAACCCCACATGACCGGAGCAGGGGCACAGTGGGGAGAGGCAATACTTTTGGGGGTACCCAAAATCTCTAAGAAGTCCCCATCTGTGAGCATGGGGCTCTTATGGGGGCTTCCAAGGGCCCCTTTCCCTAAATCCTTAGGTGCTTTTATACCATCCCATGCACAGGTCGCCTGGCTAAGGCACCCATGGGTGCTGATCCCGGCCGTGCTGCCCGGCACTCATCGCATCCCAGCCAACCTGGTGTAGGTCCATCCCACCAACGTGCCAGCAGGGCCACCTCTCTGGGCACAGAGGTGTCCCCCACCCCACCGGGGAGGGCAGCAGGGATACGGTCCACAGCACCGGTCCAGCAGAGAGGCAGATGGATGGGGTCAGGGGGAAGGAGGAGGGGGAAGGAGGAGGAGGAAGAGGAGGAGGAGGAAGCAGGGAGGGGGTCTCGAAGACATCCCCAGCTCTGCCCCTCGCTTGGCTCCCCCCAGCAGCTCCCAAGCTGCCTAATTAGCTAACCCGGCTCCGCCGTCCAGCTGGAGCTGGAGGGCAGGGGCAGACAAAAGCCTCCCTATTGACAGCCCCTCCGAGGAAGGGGCTTTTCTTCTCCCCCTCTGCTTTTCTTTTCAGGCCCCTCTCCCCCCAGCTTGGGCCGGGGCCATGGGCTCATTAGCACTGGGGCTCGTTGGGAGCGGGAGGGAGCAGATGGCAGCCTGGCTGGCG
>NW_009649175.1:1396072-1400595 GCF_000708025.1 Charadrius vociferus
TCAGCGGGGGCTTCCTCCCCAGCAACACTCCCCAGTGTCTGGGGGCTGCCAGCCCGCTGGGGACAAATGGGGTTCGGGGTTGTCAAAACGTGGCCGGGAAGGCAGAGGTTGGGATGGAAGAGAGCTAGTCCCATCAGCGACTCTCAGCTGGGCTAAAAGTCACCGGGGAATTGCAGCCGCCTTCTGCCCTCGCTGGGGATACTGTGACCCCCTGGCACCGGAGTGCCACAGTGGCTCGTGCCCGGTCCCAGCGCTGCCGGGGGGGGGGGACGCGCTGCCCCCCTTGTCCTGGCAGCAGCAGCGCCCAGACCTGTCACCAAGATCACCTGCGACGGCAAAACCATGGCAGCGAAACTGCGCCTAATCCCACTTCAGCGCCACAGCTCTCCTCCTCCCCCCCTGCCTCCTCCATGTGCAGCACATCCCGGGGGAATTAAGGGTTAAAGCACAAATCCCCTGCACTGCCCTGATGTGACCCACTTAGGCCATCTGGCAGGGAGGGATGCAGCAGCCTCCTTTCTCCCAGTGCTCACCCGCCATCACTGACTGCCCCAGGAGCTGATACCGGTACCAGCACCCGCATCCCCCAGCCTCAGCAGTGCCCTGGCTTTTCACATAGAAGTGGATTTTGGCTGAGTTTGGGGGTGCTGGGACAGGGCAGCCTGTGCCACACCGCTGTGGCTGGGGGTGTGCGAGCGGGGAACCCAAACACCCCCAAAAACATCCTGCAACCTCTCAGACCGCCACCAGCTCCGGGTCCCAGGGGGGCCCTGGAGCCTCTCCCAGCCCAGCCACCCCCGGCACCCACGGGCTCCCCATCAGACGGGTGCTGATGAAATACACGGCAGCCCCGGAGCAGTCACTCTGCGGAGCACGAATGGGGCTGCCAGTGGCCACGCTGCCACCAGGGCCATGGTGAGGGGAGAGTCACAGCCAAAAGCCAGGCCGAGAGGGAAGAAAGGGGGTCTTGGTCGCAGGGCCAGCGCTACTCGCCCCCAAAGGCTGGACAGAGGCTGATGGCGCTTTATCAGTGGAGGTTTAAAGAGGGTTTTGAGTTCATGAGGGTCAAAGCCCCTCATAGATGCCATCAAGGTGGGGATCGCAGCATCCTTACGGACCACCTAGAGGGAATGGGGCCACCCTGACTCAGCGGTGGGGCTTGGGCAGGGCAGGGGGGGTCCCTGTCCCTCACCCCATCCCTCTGGATGCACAAACCCCTTGAACCAACCTGGGATTTTGCATGCGCTGGAGCAACCCCCCCAGCAAAGGCAAGCGTGGGTCGGCCCCAGCCCTGCCCAGCCTCCCCACGGCACCATGTCCGTCACCCCCAGCCCCAAAAGTACAGCCCCAGGCTGCACCGTGAAGTCCTCTGCGCTCTTTGTGGGGAAAGGTTAATCGGAAAAGCCCCTTTCCCCATCACCTCGGTTTTTTCTTTCACGCTGCAAACTGGTCAATAATCCATTTGCTTTGGCAGAGCGATGCTCCGGGCGTGGAGCTGTGTCGGGGGCCAGAGTGAACGGCCCACCCAGCCCCGGCAGGACTGAGGGAAGGGATTAATGTATTCTTTTGTTCCAGGATGAACCCTGGGTTTAACGGAGCTTTAACCCTCCGAACCTCCCAGGGAATTTAGGTGGAAGAGGCTTTACCTCTGAGACCAGCAGTAAGGTGGTGGTGAGGATGGGGCACAGGCAAGAGCCGGCTGGAAAGGGGAAAATAAAAAAAAAAAAATCATTTTCCACCCCGGGAACCCCACAAGGACGCAGGATTGAGCCCTTAGCTGTGCCCAAGGCACCCTGCGGGGATGGATTTGGGCTATGCCCACTGTGAGGGCTCCCGGCAGGACCCCCATGCAGTGACCGAGCCCCTTGGCACCCCGCGGGGGCACAGAACCCGCCAGCAAAATTAACGGGGAGACGGGCAGCACTGGCCTAGAAACCCCACCATCGCCGCCACTGCTGCGGGAAGCACGGGGCCGGATCCAGGGCAGAGATCTGCGGCGCTTGCAGAGGAGCAGCTGTCAAGTGTGGGAGAAAACAGAAATCCAGATGGTCATCTTAATTTTTCATTTGGTTAACTGGTCGCCCCGTCTCCTCTCTGGTGTGCTCTGCTTGCTGGCACCGCAGTCTCTTAAATTAGCCGGGAGCATCGTCAGGGAAGAGAGGCCGATCCGAGCAGCGACACAGCGAAACATTCAGGAAAAACAAACGCAGAGCGGAGCTGGCTGCGAGAAGACCTGCTGTGAACCTTGGGGCCGTTCTCCCAGAGGATGGGGAACAGGAGCCCGGCTCTGCCTATTGCCAGGCTACAAACCTGGCACCAGCTTGGGGCGTGGGGGACATCGCTGCGTACCCCGCTGGGGACCTGCTGCAAGGCCCCCGGGGATGTGAGATCTGGCATCTCATAGGCGTGATCCTGCCAAGACTCCCGATCCTGCCTTGGGCTCCCGGCAGAGCCCCGCGCGATGCAAGCCCTTACAAGAGGAGCCAGGGACTGCGGTCCTCCTGCTCCCCCAGCCTTCGGCTTCAGCCCCCCGGGCAGCAAAAGCCCCTCGGTGGCACAGGGACAGGGGTGAGCACAAACACCCCGCAGCCCCCAGGGACAGCCCCGCGGGGGCTGACCCCGCTCCACACCTGTAGCGAGGGCGGTAGCGCAGATGGCAGCGCCGCGGGGAATATCCCGGGGCCCCGGCCGGCGGCACATGCTGCGAGGAGACAAAAGGAGCCGGGCTGCACCAACACGGGGACCTGGCGACATCGTGGCCGACTGCGCAGAGCACACCCCGGCTCGGGGACCCCGTCACGCAGGATCTGCCAGTGCCAGGGTGCAAAAGGCGGCAAAGCTGAGCCAGCGGGTCCATTTTGCCATGGATCGAGAGCTCCTGACCCCTGCACAGACGGTTCCCCTGCCAGCGGAGCTGGCGTTGCCAGCGAAACAGAAAGGCATGCGCGTTTATTAACTTTTTAACAGAGCTGCAAACGCTCCCAGCTGCGGTCCTCAGCCCGACTGGGGTGACCGCAGCAATCTAAATTGCTGTCTGGAGCTGTGCATCGTTCCTGGTACTTGAGCTTGCTGTATTTCTCCAGTGCCCTAATTTGTTGCTGTATTACATCGCCGACTGCGAGATATTTAAGCAGCATGGCTCGCTCAGGCACATTCGGGCAGGAGAGAACGCGTGTGTGAGCCAGCACACAGCCTGCTGATGGCCCCTTTGGGTGCCAACGGTAGCCCAATGCAGGGCAGAAGAAAGCCATGGTGGTTCCTCTCCCCCCTCAAAGGCTGAAGTCCTGCAAACGCTGCTCATGAAAACAAGATTTGCTCTTCTCCTTCGGAAGCCTAAGCTGTGCCTTTCCCAACCTCCTACCCTGCTCAATGGCAATCGGAGAGATTGGAAAAATTCATGCTCGGGCAGCTGGGCCACGGGGCAGAAGTGACCCCCGCATTGCAGGAGCAGCGGGACCCCCGTCCCCCTTGCTGCTGCAGCTCACAGCCTCCGCCAGCACAGGAGGCATCCGAAACGGCTCACTCCCCGTGAGCTCTCTGCTCTTTAGCATAGGCTGAGCCCCCGACACCCAGCCCGCTGCAGACTGAGCCCCTCTCCTCTACCCATCCATTGCCTTCATGAAACTTTGGGTTGCTCCCCACAGCGGATGGGGAGCAGTCAGCACTGGAAATAGAGAGCAAAGAGAGAGGAGAACTAGGAAAAGCCTCCTTGCCTTACAAAAGCAGTGCAAAGAGAGTATTTTTAACCAATCTTGAGACAGTCAGCAAAATAAAACCGGTCTAAATTGGAGAGCGCATTCTGTTGTGAGGAAGCCACACGGAGCTTTGCCCATGCGACGGCCCAGCGGAGCGGCTGGGTGGGTACGAGCAGCCCCCTCGCCTCGTTTCACGGGGTTTGGCCCCAACTCTGCCTCTGGCAAACACAGGGGCACCGACCACCCTGGGAGCAGGAGGGACAGGGCAGGCAGGCACCAAGCATGCAAGGCTGAGACCTCTCGGCTTTGAGACCCGGAGGACACCAGTCCCACGGCTGCCCATGTCCATGGCTGTGTGCAGGTACCTTGGGCAGCCGTAGCCTCTGGGCTGCACATCCCTGGGGTGCACCAGCCTCCCCCCTGCGCTAAGGCAGGGTCCGGCTGGACGGGGGGCTGCTCCCCTCCCCGGGCATCACCTTCCCAAAGGTCCTTGGTGAAGGACTGATGCAGAGAGAAGACAGCCATCAGGACACACACCCTGGGGGTCTGCAAGGCAGGGATGGAGGTGATCACGGTTTCTGGCTGATGACCCCCACCACTGCCCCCACTCCACAGCCCACCTATAGAGCTTCCAGGACCTCATCCTGCTCCCCTCGGGAGGCAGCCAGCTCCCGGGCTCCAAGCACCACCAAGCCAAAGTTTCCTGAGCCTGCTCCCCTCTGGAACACAGCCCCTACCCGGGGGAGGGGGCCCAGCCAGCCAACATCCCCCTGCCCCAGGCATGGGGGGGACCCCCAGGTCTTCCAGCCCCTAACTGGCAGTAGGGGG
>NW_009649175.1:1401138-1402580 GCF_000708025.1 Charadrius vociferus
GCTCCGGAGGGGACCCGGCGGCTGAGTTCACCCATCGCCTGCAGAACACACGGGCTGCCTCGCCGGTCACCCGGGACCAGATGGCTCTAGGGGGGCTCGGATGGCTCCCAGCCTCACGGCAGGTTTACCGCCCTCACTCACAGACCCATCTCCATCCTGGTATTTTTGCAGTTCCCAGGACCATCCTTAGTCCATCCGCATCGTTACTGCTTCCTGCTGGATCATGGGCACCCCCACAGCTTGCCCTTTGCAGACCCCACACGTCCCCATCCACTGACACGGGCCAACAGTAGCCTTTTTGTTTGCCCGCTGCCAACCATTTCCCAGACATGGGTGAAGAAAGAGGGAGAGCCCAGGGCCACCAGCTCAGATGGCCAAGGCAGAAAGCAGCAGGAGGCCATGACAACTGCTCTGTAACTGATCCATACTGGGACCCATATGGGGAGAAGATTTTTGGAAGAATTTTCCCCCCACCTTCCACATCCTTCCCCATTTAACAGACACTGGTGGAGAGGCAGGGATGGGTCACGTTGCCTCTTGGCCCCAGCAACAGGGTCCCAACCAGATCAGAAAGCAAGACCTCACCTTGCAGGGCAGGATTTGGCCCGCTGGGACCAGGCACGTGGAGAGGGGGAGGGAAGGGCTGGGGCAGCACGAGTGCAGCAGTGCTGTTTCCCTTAGACTCTGCACAGAGTACAATACAAACAACTTTAGGAGAAAATGCTTCTCCTACCAGATGCTTTGAAGCGCAAGTAAAAGCTGGTGACCTTGGATGAATGAGACTCTCTCTATTGTGCCTTGGAAACCCGCACGATACGTTTATGTAAGTGACGGGGGATAATGGAGCCAGGAACAATAGGCAGTGGGAGCCGAGAAAGAACGAAAATCATGGAGAAACTTGATCGCTTTCTTGCGATAAATACAAAATTAGCAGAAGGCTCATCCTGACAGCGTTATCTGTCGAACTCCTCCTTCCCTGCCCCTTTTTGCTTTCTGCTCCCGGTGCCAGGGCTCTGCCCCGCTGCTACCCGGGGACAGGCTGCGTCCCCACGCCGGGAGCTGCAAAGCCAGAGCCTCGGCGGCACGCGCCGGCCGACAGCAACGGGCTTTGTGCTGCGAGGCCGTGAGCGGCTGGAGACGGCTGCTGGGGAAGCGACGGCAGTGGGAGCGGGCACGGATCCAGCAGGGCTTTATAGAAACGCGGTCGGCTCTGCCAGACATCGCCTTAAAAGCCCGATAGGGAAGGGCGACATTCACGCACGGCGGAGAGATGCTCGCTGGGAAGTTTTTTGCCCCCGGGAAACCACCCAGAGGTGATGGGCACCGCGCCGGGTCTGGGAAAGGCCGGCTGCGAGCTGCGGCTCTGCTCTAGCCCAGGACACGTCGCATATGCCACAGGCAGGAGATGTTGGTGAGGACCCTCCAGGGACCGCCACGGCCAG
>NW_009649175.1:1403350-1417208 GCF_000708025.1 Charadrius vociferus
CGTCGCATATGCCACGGGCAGGAGAGGTGGGTGAGGCCCCTCCAGGGACCGCCACGGCCAGCAATGGTGGGGCAGAGCAGAAGGAGCAGGGGAAGGGGCTCGAGAGGTCTAGAGCATCCACGCTGCAGCAGCACGGTGCGGGGATGGTGCAAGCAGCACCCACCGGCCCCGGCACAGCCACCCACCAGCGGGAGCGGGTGCTGCCAACCACCCCATCGCCCTTCTCCCACGGATGGGCAGGGACAGGCGCTCACCGCCCGAGCAAATCCAAGCCTGGTTTTCCTCTGGCCCTTCCAGCCCTTCCCCTGACGCACAGCCTATTCATTAGGAGCCCGTTTCCCTCCAGAGCACGTTAAACTCAAAAAGAGATCAGGTATAAGCACTGGTCTCACTCTGTTTCAGTGGGGAATGACCCAGACCCGGGGTGGGGATCAGCCCTGCAGCCGGGTCAGTCTCAGCCCCCTAATTGCAGCTCATTAACCAAATAGCCCACAAGGCATCAGCCCCTGCATCCCCCTCCCCGGGCTTTGCAGGATGAGTCCAACCACCCCCAGCTGCAACCAGGGTCCTCGTTGCACCCCAGGGCATTTCTCCCCCCGCCTTCCACCAGCAATCCTGGAACAGCTCTAAACACCCTAAAATTAACTACCAAATAAAAAGAATAATAAATGTTTGCACTATTAAATTAGCAGCATGGGTGGCGTGTGGGCAGGGGGAAGGCTGCGATCATTACAACAAGAACCCTCTCTCCTGGCATACCTTGTGGAGACATCAGTGAGCCAATTAAGCAATTGGCTCCGTTAACGGAGGCTCCTAGGAATAGACTTCCCTGCTATAGAATAACCGCGCTGTAATAAATTGCCTCATAAATAAACAGCCTGAAAAAGCATTACAAGATACCCAGAAAAAGCACTATATCATCAGCAGAAATGGTACCGTACATTTCTAGTGTATCTGGTAGCCCACGGCATCGCCAATGCTTCCCCGAGCCCGGGCCGGTGCCCCTGCGAGGAGCCGTGGGGACGGTGCCATGGGGCAGAGACTGCCCCGAGCCCTCGGGGTTGTCACGGCCACGCGATGGGAAGCGCGTCCCCGAAGCCCCCGCAGGTACTGCCTACGCCGCGAGATGGGTAGCGTCCCAGCAGCATCCAGCCGGCAGTTAGTCGCAGTAAATGCCACCCCGGGTTATTTACAGCCCTGGCGATAACGCGGGGCTCTGCCAGGTTGAAACGTTTGCCCCCGAACGGCTGTAATAAACTGTGGCGGAGAGAGCAAACCCTGGGATGGGAACAGGGAAACCGGGACGTGGAGGATAGCTGCACAATTCCCTCCAAAGCAAAAAATAAAATAAAATAGAATAAAAAACCCCAATCTCTTAGAGAGCTCTTCTTCCATCATTTGGTTGTTTGTTTTGTGGTTGTTTGTTTGGGTTTTTTTATCGACACAAAGGGCCGAGCATGGGCTTCCCCCACCCTGCCTGGGGGGCTGCAAACAGGGCTCTCCCCGAATCTGCCGGGCCCCCGGCATCACTCGCTGCCCCTGACACCGCAGCCCTACAGCCTCCTGCACCCCACAGCAAAACACCCGCCACCCCCTTGCCCCGCAAAACCCCCCCTCGGGGCCCGAAACCCCCCAGGAGGGACCTACCAGGCTCAGAGGCAGGTGGGGATGCTCAGGACCCCCAGCACTGCCTTCTCCTGCTTTATCCTCTCCCGCATTTAAAGGACCGGATCTCCCCAGCCCTGCCCGCCCCCAGGCTTCGATTTTGGGGGTGATTGAGAAAAGAGAGCGGTCCTGCTCTGGGTGAACACCCGCTGTCAAGGAAGACGAGCTCTGGGGCCGAGGGAAGAAGCGATCAGTGGGACAAAGCCGCGTATGCGCAAGAGGGACCCGAGGGGAGGGAAAGGAGAAAATGTGTTTAACTAGGATTAAATTTTAATCTGTTCCCCCTAGCAGAGAGAAGAAAGCTGGGTTTGTCCTGGAGCTGCACAAATATTTTTTTTTTTATAAATGTTGATTTTTTTTCAATTTTTTTTATTATTTGGCTTGCACTCAAGCAGGAAGAGCCAGAGCCCGGTTTTACCCAAACCGTCCCATTCCCACCTCCTCGCAGCGTTGGCGCGGTGTCGCTCCACCCATTTCCCCAGCCAAACAGGTTTACTGCACGTGCAGAAAATCAATAATTATCTTTGGGAAGTATTCATTATCACTCAAGAGTCAATAAACAAAGGCTATGAGTGCCCTCTATTCATGGCACTTCAGAAGCACCTACCAATTATTCCCTTGACTGAGCCAGCCCTGCCTGGCGGGAGGGGGCTTCTCCACCGCGCTGCAACTCCTGCTTCAGCCTGGAGGAGGAGGAGGAAGGGCTCCTTGCTTAAAATAACATTTGCAACTGAGATGTGGGCATCCAAGGCGATGCACAGCTCCGCTTCGGATGCTGTGGCAGATGCGGATGGATGCTGAGCGGGTCTGGCCATGAGGCTGCCCGGGCGGAGGGGCTGGGAGATGCTCGGTGAGGCTGGATCCTGGCTGGTTTTCCCCGAAAAAAGCAGCGTGGGGCGGGCTGTGGAGCAGGGAAGCGGCAATGGCCATGGGACAATGTGCGGCACCGCGTGCTGAGCCGGTGAAAGCCCTCAGAGGGTGGTGGGTGGCCGGGCAGCCCTGCGCCGCTGCACCCTTAACCTAGTCATTGTGATTTGCAGAATCACTAGTTGTATCCATCATCTTTCTGGTGGGAAATACCTGTTTTGTGGCTCTTTTACCCCCCATTGAAAGGCTCCTGGTACCTGGGGTCCCCCCTCTGCCCGTCCCCACAGCCAGGTCCATCCAAGGATGAGGCACTGGCTAAAGGTGTCTTTTCTCTGTCCTTCCTTCCTCTGCCAGTGGAAAAGCTGTTTTCACCCACGAGAAACCCGGGACCACCCGCTCACTGAGCAGGGTGTCACCCCCAGGCCGCAGGACACCCCCCGGCCAGGCTCTGGCTGCCTCACAGCAGTCCCAAAATGCCTCTCCATCACCTCCAGATGGACACCCGCCGAGCCCCTGTGTCCCCCTCCCCAGGGCCGCCCGCGGTGGCATCTCCCACCCCGGCTGTCTGCACCCGCCTCGATGGAGGCAACCGGCTTCTCCATCGGTAGGAGGGGGCTCCGCAGCTCACCCGCCCGCACACACCCCACACAACAGCAAAAGCCCTTTTTCCTCCCCGCTCACCTACCAGCGCCGCCCGGCCCCGATATTTAGGCAGCACAAGATGAAAAGGCACAGGGACAGATAAGTGCGAGCGTTCACATTTGCGGCTGCTGGAAAGAAGGGAATGAAAGAGCAGGCGCAGAGGGGAGGCAGGAAAGCCAGACCGCGGCCTTTTCTTCCCTTTGGCTCTAAAAAAAGCTCCAGAGCGGAAAGGGGAATGGGGGGATGGAGAAGAAAATATAATTTTTCCCCTCAGAGCTGCGGCGGCCGTGGCGGCGAGCCGGCCCCCGCCCCGGGGACCATGCGGCAAAGCTGCGCCGCCGCTGCTGCTCTCCAAGTGCCGCTGCCGAAAGGTCAAACGCAGCTGGCAGAGGGGGACAGAGCCCACAGCCGTACGTGTCCGGGCAGGAGAGGCAAGGTCCGGCTCGCCAGGCCGGGAGGAACTGGGGGAGCCCCTCGCTGGGCTGCGGCAGGCTCGAGCAGCCCCAGACAGCAGCCAGAGGGTCCCAGCGCCCCGAGGATGTGCCCGAGAGATGGGGAGGGCAAAACGCAGAGCTGCCCTCCTCTTCATCGCCTTCCCCGGCTGGCAATTAGCAGCCCCCAATCACGCAGATAGCACCATGTCCTGTTGGGGTGATTACTAGCTAACGAAGCGGAGGCAGCTCCGTTGGATCCCAGTCTCCAGCTCGGGTCCGGCTGGAGCCGGGGGTCCTGGGACGCTCAGCGCAGGTTTGGGCTGCAGAGCTGGAAGGTGTCTGGCTTTTGCCTCCAGCTTGGGAAGGGTGGAGTGGGTCAGATCCGGGATGCACATCCCCCTCCGAGGAGCACATCCTCCACCAAACATCCCTCCATCCAGCGGGATGTTCCCATTCCCGGCTCACTCCAGGTCCCAGTGCCAGCCTGGTGTGTCCCCCTTTCCCCTGCAGCCCCCCCGCCCCGTGCCTGGCTGCACCTCACTGCACTGAACCCATGAGCCTAACCGGGGGCGGAAGGAGGTTTCATCTCCTCCCCAAACTGTTCAAGCTTTAAAACCCCACTGGGCTCAACACCCCTCGCCTTTCCTTGGCCACCCCGGTTACAAGAGCCCACCTCCCCGGGGGAGCCGAGACCCAGACGAGGTGGGAGAGGGACAAGGTACAATGCCCACCCTTTCAGTTTGGGCTCAGACCTCAAAACTCATTTCGCACCGTGAGCCCCTCATCCCGAGCCCGCCAGGGATGGAGAAGATGCTGCCCCAGAAACCCAGAGCTGGCCACAAACCCGAAGCTGTTTAACCCAAACCTGCCTGGGGTACGCTGATGGGAAGGGAATTTTTTCTCGGGCTTTTTTTTCCCTCCTCTGGATTATTGTGCCGGGTTAGCGGCAGCCGCGGGCAGAGGAGCCCTGTTCTCCCTCCTCGGTCCCCATCACGCAGGGCTACCCGCGCCACAGGGAAATGAAGCAGGAGGGAGCAAAGTGCCGCGTTCCGGCTTTTATAGACTATTACTTATAATGGAGAGGTACAAAAATACTATAAAATAAAGCACTGGAGGGCATCAGCCTAAGCGTTAAATAGGCTTCTGCTAAAAAGCTGCTTCGACCGAAAAAGCTTCCTGATATGGATCGGAGGCATTACCCTGCTTGGGAGAAAGCCGGAGCTTTGATAAAGCCGGGGGGGACAGGCAGCACCGTCCCAGGAAAGGGGCTCTCCTGCTCCTCCTGGGGGGAGAGATGCTCCTGCTCAGCTCCCTCCCACCAGCCACTTATCGGTGCCTCAGGAGAGCACCCAGTCCCCCTAAATTTTAGGCTTCCCATCCCATCCCATCCCTGTGGAGCAGCGCTGCCCCTGCAAAACGCGCGGAGCACTTTGGGACGTTAATGGACGGCACAACTGCTAATGTGTAAACTTTAACTGCTCCGGAGAGCAAACAGAGAGTTTGGGGAGCAGACACTTCCCATTAAGACGCACTAATGAAATGTGAAAATGTTTTACTGTGCTGTAATTTTATATATTTTTGAACACAGCCGCAGCTGCAGCGCTGTTCCATTTGTGGCTAATTTAAGCACCAATTAAACTGGGCTAAATTACAGCCAAGTACGCTGCGGGAACTGATGTGACAAGGGACGTGTCCAGAAGCCCCAAATCTCGCTGACCTTGCTGTCAATGTTCGAGCTGGTTTGCAAGCCGGATCAAGAGCCGCCGGCTCCTGGTGCTTGCCGAAATGTCACTGCAGGTCCCCGAGGAGGGCTGGATTTGCTGTCTGGGGCGATGCGAGGGCCCTGCGCCTCCCACGGGCTCCAGAGCAGTCGGGGACATCTGGAGGTGCCCGGCTCTCAGAGATGTCCTCTTCCCCATTGGCTGCTGGTCAGGAGTTCGGATGAGGCCGGGCTGTGGCAAACCTTCTTGCTCAGCCGGGGACCCCCACTGCCCCTTGCAGGAGTCGTGGTGGCCTCCCTGATGCCTCTCTTCAGACTCCAATTATGACCTGCTGCATCCTGCACATCACTGAAGCTGCCGCTCGCCCCAGCTGCCTCCTGGGGAAGCCAACTCAACTCAGAAAAAAACAACTCATTTTCTGGAGAATGGAGGAGCTGGTGGGATTTTGTTCTTCCTTTAGGCTAAAGGAAGGAGTAAATCATAGAATGGTTTAGGTTGGAAGGGATCTTGAAGACCATCTAGTTCCACATGGACACCTCCCACCAGCCCAGGTTGCTCCAAGCCCCGTCCAACCTGGCCCTCAGAGTGAAAAGTTTCACCACCCTCAGAGTGAAAAGTTTCTTCCTAATATCTATTTCAAATCTCCCCTCTTCCAGTCACTCCCCGCCCTGATCCAGAGTCCCTCCCCAGCTCTCCTGGAGCCCCTTTAGGCACTGGAAGGGGCTCTGAGGTCTCCCCTTTTTCGCCTTCTCTTCTCCAGGCTGAACCCCCCCAACTCTCCCAGCCTGTCCTCCCAGCAGAGGGGCTCCAGCCCTTGGAGCATCTCCGTGGCCTCCTCTGGACCCGTTCCAACTGGTCCATAAAATACCTAAACGTTGGGCTGTGCCCACCAGCCTCAGCTTTGTAGCCTCTCGAGTGGGGCTGGTGCCACACAGCTGGGTACCAGCTCCCTTTAGCAGGCATGGAGCCCAAAGGCAGCGGCGGGTGTCCCACCGCCTCGGGTCCCACGTGGTTTGTGTGGGTTAGGGTGCAGAGTCAGTTCTCAGCAGTCTGGGGTTGGGTTTTTAGCTGATTTGGTTAGCTGATGGGGGCCGTAGGATGCGTTCCAGAGAGGATAGCTCAGAGGGCTTCAAAGAGCTTCAGGCTGGTGTTCGGCACCAGCAGCCGGCTCAGCTGCTCCCACAGCCCCCGGGGGGGGACCTGCCCGCTTTCCAAGGGCAGTTTTGGGGTTTTTTTTTTCAGTTGATTTAGGCAATTGCAATAAATCCCTGTGGCCCCTGCTTTCCAGCTGAGCCAGGTTAGATCCAATGAGCTCAATTAGCGCTGGCATCCCCCCACGGCCTCTGGGTATGCCCCTTTGTGTCCAGGGGCACCCTGTCCCCACAGACCCCCCACCTTTCCTCCAGCCAGATGGGCAGCAGGCTTGGTGCAGAGTGCCCAAAAAGCTTTTTTAAATACCTACACATACACATATATATATATATATATTAATGGGTGTTTCCCAAGGGCAGCCAGGGAGCCGAATGGATGGCACAGACCCCGGGTGGCAGGGCAGGATCTCGCCCCGGAGCACAAACCCAGGTCAGGGGGGATGGGTTCCCTCACGCACCCCCTCCCTGCTTCTCCCCAAAATGCAGGGCAGAGCCCATGGAGGGCTGGCAGACGGCATCTGCTGCCCACCAACCAGCCAAGGCTGATGGAGAAGGCGACCTTGTCCCTCACCTGCCAAAACACCCACCCAGCTCCTCGTCCCCGGGTCTTCTCCTGGGCTCGCTGCCCCCCACAAGACCGTGACCCCCCCCGAGCCCCTGGGCTGGCGGCAGAGCCCACCCACAGCCCCCTCTGCTTCTTACGAGCGCCCGTTAACCAGCCCATGCCTCATAAACTCCAATTAGCGGCCAGGTCATTTCCATCAGCCAGCATGAAGCCCTGGCACCTGCAGCCGGGCAAGTGATAGCCCCGGGGAAGCAGGGCTGGCCCCGGTATCTCCCAGCGATGCCATCCAGCACCCAGTCCCTCCGCTGGAGGAGGCTGCAGCCGGGGACAGACCTCCTCAGAGCGGCCGCTAGCTCCTCTCTAATTAATCCAATTACAACATCGCGTTGGCGGTGCAACCAGTGGATTAATTGCGGTTTGCTCCAGGTAAATGGCGGGCGGAAGCCGTGTTCAAACAGGCTCGTTATTCGCTATTAACTGTGAAAAGCCCGGCCTCAAACCTGGCAGCATCGTCCTTGTTGGGAGAGCGGAGAGCTCGCTCCTCCCCGGGCTCATCCAGCGCCCGCGGAGCCCTCACGTCGCTCCCGAAAAACAAATCCTCGCTTAAGACTTAAAAAACCCCAAAGATTAGGGGGACAATGCTGGAAGCAGGAGTGCGGAGTGGGAAGCTGCTTGCTCTCAGATATTTTTCTTAATAGAATAAAAAGGAGATTATTGGAAACAATTAATTGTTCAGACTGTCAAGAAGATGAAAGTGTCAGAAGTAAACAGATGCTGGTCACGATTCAGCGCTCATTAAGGCAGGAGAAGGATTCATTTCATATGCATGATTAACTCCTGGCCACTGATGATTTACACAACAGATGATCAAAAGAGAATTAATTATTCCACAAATCGGGCTGCTGCCAGCCCGGCCCCGGTCCCCGACGGTGCTGCCGAGGGCACAGCCCGTGACTCCCATCATGGCCACCGCGGCCGTGCCCGGACCCGGCTGTGTGCTGTCTGCCCCTGCCCGGGGGTGTTTGCCCCCGCAGCCCCCAGCCCGCCCTCCGCGCCATCGCAGCCCGGCATCACGGGCATCCCCTCGTCTGCATCCACCAGGCACCTCCAGCATCACCATGTTCAACGTCGGAGGAGTTTCGTGCCACCCAGCCCTGCCGGAGCGGCCGCCAAGGAGTATCGGCTTTCTGACACTGGGCCCAATAATCTCCTCCTCCGTTAGCGGTAATTAACCCAGGGAAGGTTTCTCTCCACTTGACACCTTTTCTTTCCTTTGTGATTGATGGAGTCTCTTGCCGTTACAAATCCACGCCGTAATTAAAGGAAGGAACTCCACTCCCTCTACCTGATTTATTTTTTAATACGGTCCCCTTTTGATCTCGTTTCTCTCTTAATTAAATTACGAGCTGTGAATCAACACCCCGCCACTACAAAAGCTGTTCTGCCTCGCTCGCTTTCCTCCACCGAGAGGGAAACAGCACCTCCAGAACTTGGTGACGGGGAATCGCCGAGAGTTACGCGAAACACCAGCTCTGCTCTCCTGTGGGCTCACAGAGAGCAAACATCCTCGAGCATCCCCAGCACATGCGGTGCCCGTCCCGGCCATGCCAGCAGCATCCCTCCTGCGCCGTGACAGCCCCCGCTCCCCTGCACCTCCCCTCCCGGCTCTGAGGCCACTGCCGAGGGAAAATCCGATGTCAGCCACCGCCACATGGCAGAGCCCCCCGGCCACACGCCGCCAGCCCACCACAGGCACCGGGCACGGCCGAGGTGCATCACCGCGGTGATGCCGGGGAAACCGTGTGTCACTGGGAACGTAATGGTGTCACAACTCTTTCCTGTGCAGTTCAGGTGATGACAGAGCTTTTAATGAAGGATAATGGTGTTTTGCATTTAAATATACCGCACTATTGACTCATGACTGCAGCAGCCCCGGGACGGGAGGAGTAAATCAGGGAGGGATCCCAGCAGCGCTCGGAGCATCGTCCCACCGGAGGCATCTCCTGCGGACACCCTGGGACCCAGGGCAGGCAAAGACACCCTCTGCCTCGTCCCCACCCCCCAAGCCGAGTGCAAATGAACCTGATGCTAATTTAATGAACTTCTGATGATTATCACCTTTATTTTTAAATCTGAATTCCTGCAGGAGTCACCTTCAGCAGGGAAAGGCGGCCCCTCCCCGCGGCGGCGGCGGGGGGATGAATTGATTGCCTGTATCTGATTAGCAATTACACTCGGCGCACTTCAGCGGTAAATACTGTCACCCCGGGCTGGGGACGAGGCGATGGCAGATTGCGGGGGTCCCCGGGGAGGGCGCTGGGGGCCCACACGGCACGGGGCAGGAGGCCACAGGCACCTCCCGGCTGGAAGGGACAGACCCTAAAGTAACTTTCTTCCCAAAGATTTTCGAGGCTCTGGGTGGAAGCCACCGGGGTGAGTTCTCCGCCTCTCCCTCCCCTGGGATAACCATCTCCCGCCACAGAAGCCGCCGGGCTGGTGCTTGCGAGCGTTTATGAGTTGTGTCTTTAATACAGCGCTGGAATATTTGCCCTATAAATTCGTAAGAGCAGATTTATAGATGAGCTATTACTGGCATTACAGACTATTAATAAATCAGTTAAACCTACATTAAAAAAATTGGATCCCCCCCCCCCTTTACGTTGGCATAATAAATGTATAGGAAGGGACACGAGGCAGAGTGCTGCAGCTGGGGACAGCGGTGCCCGGCCACTGTGGCAGCGAGGCCATGTGCCGTGTCCCCTGGGCCACCTGCCCGGCCCCTGGAAGCCACCAGCCACCCTTCCCTGCGGGGATGTGGGACACATGTGGCTGTGCGAGCCGATGGGCAGCTCCCGCAGCAAAGCTGGGGATCCGGGACACGACCACCGGGACACGACCACCAGGACACAGAGGACCCCAGCACGTCCCCGTTTCGCAGCCAGCAGAGGTGTCCCAGGGGAAGCGGAGGGTTTCCGTGCGCTGGAGCTGGCACAGAGGCACGCAGGAGCGTGGAAGGGACAGGGGGGACGATGCTCCGACTGCGCTGCCTCCTCCGTTTCGGGAGGCGAGCTATTTGCAGAGCTGGCTGCTCGGTGTGCGCAAGCTATTTCTGGAAGGGCTTTGATTGAGAAAAGCCATCTGGAGAAAGGCGGCAGCGGAGCCGCGTCTCCGGGAGCAGCTGGCCCCGTGCCGGGATCCGGTGGGTTTCGAGGGCTCCGATGTGCAGGGAAAACATGGATTCTCCCCTTGGTCCCCAGCTGCAGCATCCCGTGAGGTCGCATCGACCAGCTGGATGGCACGGGGTGCTTCGCCCACCCCCCAGTTCAGAGTCACTGAAGCCCCACTCACACCTTTGCCCACGGCTGCTTCCAGCCTGGGGAGGTGCTCCGCTTCCCCTCCAACCCGTTAAGACCCAGAGACACCATAAAACCATATCATGATGCTGCTGTGGGTGATCAGAAACCTGGGGTGGAGGGCCTGAACCCAGCACCACCTCCTGGTGCCAAAGTGAGACCCTCTTCCTAAAGAGAAAGGGGTTGAGGAGAGGTGTAGCAGGAGGATGGTGCCACCACTGCCACCGGGCCGAGGTGAGGGGCTGGCGGCGGGTGGGCTGGCAGCAGTCCTGCCGCGGTGGTCTCACACACACGGCGCGGTGCTTTGGCAAGGCCCGTGCCCCCCGGTGCTGCCAGGCACGAGGAGCCCCCACGAGAGCCGGGACGTCTCTAAGGCAGCGGAGGGGGAGATAAACAAACAAAAATGCAATATTTTCCTCTGCCACCGAGATTCCATCAGTGCTGGCTGGCTGGGTTTGATTAAACCTCTCATTTATTGCATTTGGGAAGAATATAATTTAGCTACCAGATTAAAAGCAAATAAGACCCACGTGAAGGGTCCCAGTGCATCCGTTTCCCCAGAGCCACCACCTGCCTTGGCAGGACGGGCCAGGGGGGTGACAGTGGCACCTCGGGGTACCCTCAGCATCCCTGCCCAGGGGCTCCTCAGGCTGCCGGCCCCTCCGCCGGCCTTTCTCCAGCTCAGGACACAGCCTCGTGTCTCCCACGCTGCGTGGGGGCTCCCCTGGGGACTGCAGGCACGGGGAACCCACGTGGCCAAGGAAGGACCACCACAGGGGTGCAGACTGCTCCTCCAGCGGGCAGGAGCATTGAGGAACCCAGTCTCATTAAGACAGGTCACCTGGTGAAAGGACACCTGTGGGTCACGGCCACCCAGCCACGATCGGCCGGTGTCGGGGAGCTGGACCGTCCTCGGGGCGCACCGAGTCCCCGGGGCAGCAGAGCTCCGAGGGGGAACGCGATCCCATCCCCGATCTGACCCAGGCAGCTGCTGGGGGAAGAAGCCCTGCTCCCCAAAGTCATCTCCGGAGAGGTTATTCCAGCAGGCACACACCGCCCTGCCGCTCTGGCAAGCTTTCAGCTCTTCGCCTATTACTTTTAGATGAGCGGCTATTTAAACAGCGCTTAAGTATGACAGCTGCTGGGCTGTAAAGTGTCTCCGTGACACCAGCCCCGGCTCTCCGGCACTTTATAAGTCTCCGTGTAAAAGAAATTAATAACAAAGTGAATTGTACTTTAATACACCTTCTGGAGAGATAAAATGGTGGGAGGGGAGGGGTCGTGACACCAGCCCCGGCTCTCCGGCACTTTATAAGTCTCCGTGTAAAAGAAATTAATAACAAAGTGAATTGTACTTTAATACACCTTCTGGAGAGATAAAATGGTGGCAGGGGAGCGGTGGAGGGCGAGGAAGGGGAGTTTAACCTCCCCTCCCCTCCCCTTCCCCACCTCCCCGGGCAGCGATGGACGGTGCCGTCTTCAGAGCATCACAAACCCAGGTCAGATTAAAACCCAAACGCCCTGAGGTCCACCAGGCTTTCTCCTCGGGGTTGTTACTGGTGGTGATGGGCATCTGAAGTCTAAGGGCACAATGTCAACTGCTTGCTTTCTAAGCAGGCTGGTTTTTCTTCCCAGCCCGATGTTCGGAAGCGGGGAGGGATGGAGTTGCCTCCTGACACCAGTGGGGTTTCGGTCGGGTCTCGATGCTCAACCCCTGTGCCAACCGTCTCCAGCTTCAGGCTGCTCCTGGCTGATGGTGTTTGTTCACTCCGTGATGGGCAGAATTTGGGGAAACTCAAGCCAAAAAACCTCTACAGCTAGAGGCTGCAGGGCTTTCAGCCTCAGCCTTTGCCAAATCCATGCAGCAGCAGACAAACCCACCAGCCCTCCATGGAGCCGCCCCTCATCCCGGCAAGCAGGGGGAAGGATAAAATGTATTTTAAAAAGATACAGGTTCCCAGGGGCTAAGTGTAATTTACCCTGCAGGCAGGAACGAGGGGCCAGCATGGAGAAAGAGCATCTTCCACGGGCTTCAACCCCAAGGGGGACACAGCTTCTTCCCAGTTTTCAGCTGGAGTTTTCGGGGAGCAGCGCTGCTCGTCTGTGAAACATCCCTGGCTGGGGAAGCACCAGCGGTCGGGACCTCAGCGTCACAGCTCCGCCAGACACCGCGTGGTCATCATCGGTGGTGACTAATGAGACGTCTGAGCTGTCGCTCAGCACTGCGATGAGTCTGCAAGCGAAACAAGATATATTAGGGGAGAACGCTTGTGGTAGAAGAAGAGGGCCGGGCTGTTAACTCCAACCATCGCAGATCCCGTGGGGAGACTCCCGTTGGCATCTGACTGTTCGGACAGGGAGTACCCAGTCCCCAGCCCGATGGCATCTCAGCTAGAGTCCCTCCCAAGCACCATTTGCTTCCAGTTTCTGGGGGGATTTGTCTCGCAGGTGCCCCGCAGGTGCTGGCAGGAGAGGGAGGCAGGAGCCGGTCCCACCTGCCCGGGGAGAGCAATGCAATGTCCTTCAGAGCTGGGATCTTCCCTCCAAATCCTTCTTTCTTTGACAAGAGCAGAAATCATCCACTCAATCTTCAAACAGCAGTTCAAAGCCTCCACATCACTCTCAAGATTAATTAGTAGCTAAATAATAATCCAGGATAAGTCTTATCAAGGCATAAGAACTGCAACACGGTCAGTTGGTGACGTGGGGGATCCAAGGCTGGAGAAAGCTTCATGTTCCTCCCAACATCTCCCAGCAAAACACAGGCTCTTCCCACGACAAATAGCAGCGTCAGGAGTTAATCCTCACCAGAAGAACATTTCAAACAAAACCCACCTCAAGCAGCTTTACAGATGTTAGCATACGTGTGCTCGGGCAGGGGAGCAGCAGAGCTGCGGTTGCCGTTGGCCAACACAAGTGCCCACCAAGACAACGCATGGCTGACCCTGTAGAGGACAGGTTATGGGTGGCACAGAGGTGATGGTCAGGCAGGGGGCTCAGGAGAGAGGTACGTGTGTAGCCTGAGGATGGCTGTTAAATATAGGGACACCATGTCATCCCCAAATGCAAAGAGTAGCAAGCAGAGAAGCAGCTCTGGAGGCTCCCTGTGATGCCCTTGTCCTGGTCTTAGATATCGTGGCTGGGCACTGAGCCCACGGACCTCCAGCACGGCCCAAAACAGCTGCCTTCCTTGCTCTGGACATCTGGTGACGATGTCCTGGTCCAGTGGCCGTCACTGCAGGATGCAGGGTGCTCCCCAAGCCCCGGGTGAAAGCCTCGCAGCCCCACCTGCCTGGGGGTGCTGCGCCTTTACTTCCATCCCCCCTTTTCCCAAATACTAGGAAGAAAAAGAAATAAATAATCAGGAGCAGCAAGCCGGCTGCACCAGAACATTTATTTCATATAATGCATCATTTATTTTCAATTATCACGGTACTTCCCCCCCCCCCCCCTCCCAGTC
>NW_009649175.1:1417259-1418009 GCF_000708025.1 Charadrius vociferus
CTGTGGCACGAGGGGAGGGGACAGACGTGATGGGGACAGTGCTGGCACCTCTTACTGCAGCGCGGGGCTGGGAGGAGGGTGGCAGCCCATTGGGAGGGGGGGGAGGACGGAGACTTCAGGGGCCGTGGGTCAGACAAGGAGAGAAGTCCCTGCTGTCAGCTCACCTCTGGGCTAATGCGCTGAAGGAGGTGACAGCAGCACAGCAGAGGCGGTGATGGGGACACTACGGGGGAGGGCACAGAGAGGGATGAGAGCAGAACTATGGGCATCTTCTCTAGACGCAGTTTCACCCTCCCAGCCCCAGCCAAGCACCGGCTTTCTCCCCCTTTCCCTCTCCTCTGGAGGCCAGAGCCAGGCTGCGACCTGCTCTCAAAGCCTTGGTGAGCCGGAGCTTGGGGATGGAGCCAAGTCACCCTCCGGCCGGCGGGAGATGTCCACACCTGACCTCAGGGATGCAGCTTGAGATGTGGTTTCTGTAGCCAGCAGCTGAAAAACCCCAGCCTGCCCTGAGTCCCCCTATGGCCAGGAGACCACCAAGGGGTGGCTCTGGGCAGGACCCGAGCTGCCGTGCCCAGGGCGCTTGTGCAGCACCCGCGTCCCACAGCATCCCCATCCCACGGGGGGATGCTGCAGCTGCAGCCTGGGCATGGGGGTGCGGCACTCGCCGTCTCTGCCCTGTCCTTCCACACCAAACAGCTTTTCTATTCCCAGGTCTATCTCACTCAGAGCCGTTTGAAGATATCTGACATA
>NW_009649175.1:1418072-1485662 GCF_000708025.1 Charadrius vociferus
GCTGCAGAGCAAAACCATGGCTGCTTAACAACTGGAGTATCAGTATTTTACAGCAACATAACTAATAAGGCCATTAATACAAACTGGGCTCACTCCTGACATTTATATCACTGTAAATCTCTCTCTCAGCACTGGAATTATTTATGCCATCCCAAGCTCTCGAGAAGCGCTGTCGTCCTTTATCAGGCTGAAAGATTTAAACCAAGAAATGACGAATATAAACATAATAATAAAAAAAAAAAGGGGGGGGGTGTGGGGGACCCCGAGAAGAGCTGGGACAGGACCCTGACGCAAAGCTGGGGCTGCCCCTTTGCTTTCCAGCAGGGATGGGACGAGAGGGGACCTGCACCCCAGCCAGGTCCCTTGAGACCAAACCCATCCGACGTACCTGGCTGCAGCTCCCCACGTGCACCGGGTTTGCCGCGAGCAAGGAAAACCGGGATGATTTTAAGCAGGGATCGCGGATGCGGTTGGTCCCCTTCTCCTCGACATCCCCTCCAGAGGAGGTGTTCCAGCACAGCCTCGAGCCTGGGGCAGCCGGGAAGGCTGAAAGCTGCCCAGGGTGAGAAAGATCTAAAATCCCCCCCCCCCAAAAAAAAAAACACCATCCCCAGCACTAACCAAGCATCCAGGAAACTGCAAATAGGAAGGAGATCAGGGCAGGGGGGTGGGAGAGGAGAGGAGCCTGACAGACCTCACTGAGTACTAATTATTTCTGGCATTATCTGCACAGACAGATAAGGTTTTCATTAATAAACTTGAAGAAGGTGGTGGCGGCGGTGGCGGGGGGAGCAGAGAGAGAAGCGGCAACAGCCAACGGCCGGGCGAGAGCTGTGAACGAACCACAACCACCAGCAAAATGCAATCAGGCACAGGGAGCAATTAGGGGCCCGGCTAGCGGTGGGGGACATGGGGGACAGTAATTAGCTGCCAAGCCTGTCCCCGCTCGGCTTTGTTTTGCAGGCTGCCTCATAATTCACGACATGTTGGGAATGAAATCGTTAGTAATCTTTCATAGGCAGGGTCTTATTAAACCCACTATCTGTGCTTATTTAATTGGAAGGAGATAAAGCCGGGCCAGCGCGGGAAGGAGAGCGAGGGGGATGCATCGCATCCTTGCTGCGAAATAAATGCAGGGGCTGCAGGGGTCGGGGGGCTGCAGGGGCTCTGAAACCACCAATTCTGATTTTTATCTACATGAAGGAACGCTGAGGATGGGGGAAAGCCCTCGGTTCACTGCTGGTGTCACCCAGACCGTGGGCTCCGGGGCAGGATTTGGCAGGAGCGCGGTTTGGCCAGCTTTGTGCCGGCTGGGCAGGCGGATGGGAGATGGGAGGATGGACGGATGGATGACCGGTGGGGGGGACCCACGGAGCTGCAGCAATGAGCAGATGCAGGCAGGTCCCCATGGCAACGGGGCGGTCTGGCCCTTTCCATCCTGCACAGCATCACCCCAAAGGTCAGTGGCAGCCCGGGGGGCTGCTGCTGCCTGCGGCCGGAGGAGGGTGATGGGTGACCCCGAGTCCCTCACCCCGGCAGCCCTCGGGCCGTGCCACATAAGACACAGGCTCTGGCTGACATGTGGCCCCCAGAGCAGCTTCACTGTGGTTCTGCTTCGATTCAGATCAGCTCAAACCAGAGATCATTTCCTCCCCCTTCCCCTGAAGATGCTCGGTCCACCCAAAAGAGTATGTTGTAGCACACCATTAAAACCAGGACAAACCAAACCCCCTTATCCCAAAAGCTCAACCCTCTGCATGATGCAGCCACCCCTGGCTGACTGGTGACCCCACGCAGCAGCCCCCAGCCCGCCCCGCTCCCCCCCTCTGCCCTCTCCATCTCTCCCCCAGCGCCTGCCGATGCACGGGGTGACGTTTCCATCAGCCTCGCTGCTCTCCCCGGGAAGGCGCGCTGCTCCGGCTCCCTCCCGGGTAGCTGTTCTCTTTGATTGCTGTTGAAAGGAGATAGCATCCTACCTGATGGGGAGATTTCCAGCCCTCCTGCGAGGGCCCTTTGCTCTCCGTGAAGCCGGAGCTCCAGGGCCTCTAGCAAACTTTATTCACAGAGGGGGGAAAATGGAGAGAGACTGGAAAGGTGGAGAGAGAATTGCTTTTCTCTGTTTTATCGGAGCCGAGGCTTTAAATGGCTCTCCTTAAACTGAGGCGTAGCAAAGGAGGCGAGAGCCACGCGGAGGTGAAAGGAGGATATTTCTTGAGGCAGGGCGAGGTGCCATCTCAGTAAATATTTAATTAGGAGTCAAACTGCTAGACCAAGGAGTTCTGCCTGCAGAGATTTATCGGACACAAACATCATCTGTTTGAAAAAGTAAGCAGCTCATCAGGAAGTATTTCTTTCTGCTTGTGCCTGAATCCGTGCCTCGCTATTTAAAGTAACCTGATGAATCGCTTCATGCCACCCCAGCTCAGAAATGAGACGGGGTCTGGGAGTCGGGGGGTTGGCCCCTCGCTCTGCCCCAGCCAGGGAAGACGCTCTTAAACCCCATCCTCATACCGGGAAGCATTCTGAACCTTGCTTCAGAAGGCAAATCTTGCACTAAAGCCCACCAAAGCCAGGGCTTCGTCTCAGCAATGGTGCTAGCGATGCATGACCACAGGTCCTGTCCTGCCTAGCAGGCCTTGCAGGACTCTTCCAGATATCCTTTGGCTCTGGGGAGCCCAAATGTGGGTGGCCACGGCCACATCCATCTCCTATCCAGCTTGTAAGCACCACGGGATGGGAGGGTCTAAAATCCCCTTTGCTACCTTCAGTGAACTGACCCCCAAGATGGGGAAGTTTGGTTGGAAATGTCCCCGTGCCGGCACGGGGACAGCATCAGGCTTCTCAAGGGCACCAAGAATGGTCCATCAGTAGCTCGGGATGCCAGGAAACACAGCTCAAAGTCCTGTGTTAGCAGAGGGAAACCTTGCCTCTCTATACACCCACAAACATTAAGCTTGCGAGTCGAGCCTACATTTAAGAAATCACTAATGCTTAAGGAGCTAAAACCCAGTGTATGATTGATGGCAAACAGAGCTGCTCTACATCAAGCTGAGCTTGAGCGTGTCCTCCAGCGCCTGCAACGCATTTGCAGTGCAGCTCGACTCGTGTCCCAGCCGGGAGGGACTGCAAGGATTTATCTTGTGTCTCTCTGCCCCCACATCCATTCCTCCCTCGTACTGCCCGCACTGACACCAGTTTGAGCCACCTCTCCGATTCCCACTTAACATCGCAGGGAATTGCCGGCATCTCCTTTCCACCTGTCTTTCCCCTCTCGGTCACTCAAGCAGAGGGAAGGTTTCATCGTTTCCTTCAAGGTGCTGAAGTGCTGCTTCTGCCGTGCTGCTTATCCAGAGCAATTCGCGCGCCACAGCCTCAGCCGGATCCAACGAGAACGGCAGGAGAACAGAGCAGCTTTGCTTCCAGCTTTCCCCCTCCCCGTGGCAGGACCCGAGGTCCCCAGACCAAACCACGCTATGTCCTTGGTACCCTCCTAACCCTCAGCCAGGTAAAGCCAACCTCAAATCAAGGAGAGTTTGGCCCCAAGTTAAACTTATAAAAAGAAAACCTCCAAATCATCTCACTGGAAAAAAATAAAAAGGGTTGAAAGGCCAAGCTCCTCTCCGCGCCGGCTCCTTCGCCCTCAGCAGAAGAACAAGCGAACCCCAGGCTGCTTAATGAAGAACCGCCATGCTCCATGGGCGCAGCGGGCAGAGCGCTGTCGTCTGCAGCTGCCGTTCAAATTCGTTAAGCGCGGCATCACTCCGCTCGCGCCGCTGGCCCAAATTCACTTCTCCGCAGCCAGCGGGCACGCAGGGCACAGCCGGGAGCTGCACGGGATGCAGACCTGCTCCACCGCTGCCGGCGGGTCTATGCCACCCCATCGCCTTTGGCTTTGCTGCGCAGAGCTCTCCCGCAGCCCTGACAGCTCGGGGCCGTCCAGAGGACCAAAGCCGCGGTGGGAAGCGAGAGGCCAGGATGGGACTTGCCAGGGAGAGAGGTCAGCCCGGCCCCGCCACAGCAATACGGGGGGTAGTTCACATTGCATTGTGCAAGACTGGAGATGTGGGCAGGGAAAATCCCATCCCCTATCCTTCTAGCATCTCCTTTCTCATACCTCGTTGCCCAGCTCCTCAGTAAGCCCAATATAAGCTTTCTCCAGATCCTCCTGGTAACAGCAGCGACTCGCCCTGCTCGGCTGTAATTAGCTGCAAAACCACCAAAAAAATCGCCCAGCTGAAGAACATTTAAGGACCAAAAAAATGGAACCGAGCTGCAAGAAAGCAAGCAAAATCCATCATGGCTAATTATTTGCTCTTAATTGTCAAAAAAAAGATGGATTGATGAAAGGAGTTGGTAAGCGGGGTGATAGCAGGAGTGTTCTCGAAGGCGAGCGCTGTAGTAGGATCCGAAAGCAAGACTTTTCATAATCCATGGGCTGTTAATTATCTAAACGCAGGTCCCTTGGAACTGCCTGAGTGAAGATTAATTAGTTTTTGAAATAATAGCTAAATTGATACTGGGAAGGAGTTTGGGTTCCAAAATAATGGCTGAAAATTAGCCACCCTGTTTCTCCATTTCTCTTTGCCATGTTCAGGAGGACATTTGTCTCTGTTGCTTTTTCAGAAAAGGGCCATTAATCAAACCAGCAGATGGTCCTTCCCAACCCTGCGATGCTGCAGAAAGACACAAGGGAGGAGGAGGAGGAAGCAATCACCCACAAGTGTTACAAAAAAAAATCCCCAAACCCAGTGATTAGCAACCCCAGAGACCATCTCCCCAGAGAGGGCTGGATCTGTTCAACCAGAGTAACGCTCCTGGAGATGAAGAACATCTCCTGTGACAAGCAGGCACCTACAGGAAAGGGATTTGACCGTCTTTAAAACAAATTACCTGCGCTAATCCCAAATACTGGGATTTATGTCTCCCGGTTCACCCAAGTTTGACGTCTAAGTTGTCACCGCCTGCCAAAGCTTTCACCCATGAGTGGGCCACACATGCGTTAAGGGCCCGTTCCTGCATGTCCCGGGGGTGTGTGCACGCTGGCTTGTCCCTCCGCGGCGATGCTCACTGTCACCCTCTCCCACCTGGCTGCACGTTTCACAGGACGGGCGGGAACATCTCTGTGTGGGAACATCTCCGTGTAGGAACATCTCCCGTCAGCATCGCTGACAGCTCTGCTGTCACACGCGGCTGAGATCATCCAAGGGGCTCAGGAGCTGTCAGATGTACACACACGCACACAGCACCATGGCACACATCTTCTTCCCTGGGAAAAATCAGCCGGTGGGAGCCTCGGCTCCTCCGAGCAGCCCCCCAGCCCTCCCTGCCTCCCCGGGCATCCGACCCAGCCTTGGGGATGGCATCGGCCATCATCACAGACCGGCGAGCGAGTTCCCACAGCCCCCTGAGCCCGGAGCCTGCCAAACCCCTCACCGCAGGTACCCGCGCAGGTGGGACGCTGCCACCAAGAGGGACCCTGCCTTCCCATCCCGCGGTGATGGGGCGCTCCGGGGAAGCGGCTGCGTGTTACAGCCCGGTGAAGGCGCAGGCAGCTGAAGGCTGCCCCATCAATCACACCAGCCTCCGCTCGCAGAGCTCTTTGTCTTGAAGGAGCGTCTGCTCCATCACACACACGCGGCTGACACGCGCGAAACCCTTCACGGCGTTTATTGATGTACGTTACCTTGGGTTTTATGGCATAATAAATAACGGGGGAGAGGCAGACGCCCATCCCCTCAGCGCAGTCTGCACCGCGTCGCCCACCCTTTGTGGCTTCTCAAACCCAGGACTGCAGACAGCATCTTCCCGGGGGTGCCATGACTCAGACACCCCACCAGCGACACGTGTCCGAGGGACAGGAAGGTCGTGCTCCCAGGCGGGGAGGCCAAGACCTTGTTCTCTTTCCTATTCAGCAGCCTTTAGCAAACAGGCGTCACCAGCTACCAACAAAAAACGTCCTTCCAAGCTGCTCGGTATCTTCAGCAGCAAACAGCCACAGCCAAACGAGGGGCCTCGGCGCAGGGCGGTTCTCCTCCACCACCTGCCAGAGCCATGGTGCAGAGCTCAGACCCTCTCCATGAAGGTGACAGCCATCCCCACTGCCATACGGATGTCCAACACCCCCCAGGAGACCACTGCCCCGCTCCCACCTCAGAGCGGGGACCACTAAGGGTCTGACCCTCTCTCACTGGACACCCCTCGTCGGCAGGATGGGACCTCGGCAGTCTGTTACGCCGCAGAGGAGGGTTAAACGGCGCTGGGAGGAGATCCTGTTAGATGAGAGGGAGCGGGGGACGGGCTGGTGGCAGGGGGAAGACACTCCACCTCTGCGAGTCTCGCTTTATCAGCACAGAGCACCCACCACCGCCTCAGCCGGCGAGCGGCAAACATCTCATTAGTTACGGTGGGGCTCCCGCTGCTCTGCCAGCCTGGGCTGAACCAGCTCCCAACTGGGAGCGAAATTCCCCCCCCCCAACCCCCAGCAGCAGATCAAAGGCCAGGCAGGGAGAGGGAGGGGGAACACACCTTGCGGCGGCCGGTCCAGCATCATCCTCAGCTCCTGGAGCGCACGAGCTTCGGGCTGTGTAACCTTGTGGTCTCGGCCCCACTGCAATGCCTTAGCTAGATTAATCGCTCCCGCCGTGGGCAAGAGAAGTCAAGCGGATGCCGTCTCCTTGGCCATTACTCTGATTTTTCATCCTTCACTTACTGTGAATAAAAAAAAAAATAAAATAAAAATGAGAGCGAGAGCGGCAGCCCCCCAGCGCAGCATCCATCCTCGCCGTGCACACAGCCAGAACGGGGCGAGGAGCACCCATCGCTCACTGTGCCCTTCACTCTCCAACAAGCCACTGATTGATCTCCAGGTGCCGGGAAGAAGCGTGGCTCGCCAGCAATTCTTAAGCAAAATAGAGGTTCCTCTGCCTCAAGGAAGGGCCATGTCCTATGTGGACCCTGGTGGTGCCCCTTCTCCTGCAGAGAAGCCCAGAGCAGTTCTCGGCATGGGAGTCATCAGCGCTGCTTCTGACATGGGTTTGCTTGGATTAATTTAATTGCCAGGAACACATACCCTCAGCTGGGAAGATACTTCTATTGCCAGATTTTGGGATGTCTCCACCAAAAACAGAAGCGAGGGGAGCACCAGGGCCCGAGGGAAGAGCTGTTTCAGGAGCCGTTACCGAGGTGGCTCGCAGAAGCTTTGGATGCTCAGCATCCATATCACCTCCTCCCTCCTTCAGCCAGGCACCACGGCTCCTGGGGGGGCAATCACAGCTGGGGAGCAGCTCCACTCGGACATCTCCATGCCCGGTGCTTTCAGCACGGGCTTTCTGACCCTCCGAGTTCTCTTGTCCAACCCCTCGCTGTCTGCAAGCGCAAACACCAGCTCTTCTGGGCTCTCCAGCCCAGCCAGCGCGGTGGGGCGAGCAGGCAGTCTCTTTTCTGCATCCCCTTTTAGCTTTTTCCCAGCCCCAGGGGTGCAGATAGTTCTTTCATCCCTTTTTTGACAAGGTGATTAAACGCCGCATTTGTAAAACACTTCATTCTGGGACACAAATTATGTAAAACACACTCAGTGGGATCTAATACGTGCTGATACAATCAGCTAGCGGTGGGGACTCCGCTCCTAGGATTTACTTCCCCGGGGTTGTGAGAAGCAGGCTGGACAGCCTGCTGGGCTGCTCCAGCCTGGGAGAGGGTCTCCACCAGGCACAGCGCCGAGCTCCGGCCGATCCTGCTCCATCACAGCCTCCCGGGGACCTCGGAGCCTGTCCCTCCTCTGGAGAGGGCTGGATGGTTGCATGCACGGCACGAGGACAGGCCAGTCTGGAGGCAGCTTGGGCACCACACCGAGCAGCTCTGGAGGTCCAGCACATCTGGATCTCCTGGTGTTGCTTATTTTAACGCTCACGTGGGTTTTTCCAGAGCTCTTCTGTTGCTACGAGCCGTGCTGCAGCACTCTCGCGCACCATGCTGGGAGAAGAGCATCTGGATGGACCTTACTCATCGCCGTGTTTCCAAGCAGCTCCGGGGATGCTCTACCTGCCCGTGGCCTCAACCAGCGCTTACCCAGCAAGAGACAACGCTAACCAGACAGAGCTTTCCATTTCCTCGGTTGGAAACCACGCTGCTTGCCCGCAGACAGGTCACACCTCAGGGCAAGTGTCAGAAGAAGGAGCTCTTACTTCTGGACAGGCTCAAGAATGCTCCGGGGGAAAGCACTGTGGACAGGTGACGTGCTGGATTAGGACAGAAACCAAGGCAAGTTGGAGCCTGCCTTGGGTGCATCGCTGCTTTAAAAAAAAAAAAAACAAAAAAAACAAAAAAAGGAAGAAAAGAGAAATCAAGATTTCCTGCCCCCGATTCGCTGACTCATTAATGACTCAAGGGGCTAAATTTAGCTATCGAAGCGCTCAGCGGCGGGGTGAGCGGCTGTTGGCCTCTCTTTAACCTTATTATCAGACCTTTTAAGTAAACCCTTCACCAGCTCAGGAGAGATTCTGCTCACGCTCCAAGGGGATTATAAACCACCTTTGAAAGCCGGAATAAAGCAGATGTACGTACAGAGGTACACACACCGCTTTGTGGTGGCGATGCGAGACCCGGGAGCGGAGAGACAGAACTCGAGTGCATCACGCTTGGTCAGTCGTCATAGCAACAGGGAATTTTAAAAGCAATTAGGTGTGGGTTCATCTTGCGTGGCTCCGAGGGATCTCGAAGAGCCCCGCAGCTGCAGGCAGCCTGCTGGGGCCGCTGCGAGCACAGGGCTCCTCTGGGTCAGAGGGACGCGGTGGCACTGGCTAAACATCAGCGGGCAAACCCCAAACACCTTCTCAAAGCCGGCAGGAGTGGGTACGACAGCTCAGCCCGGCCGAGGAGAGGAGATGCCCCGTGGGGAAACAGAGAGCTGCGACCCACTGTTTTTGTACCAGGGCGCAACGAGGCCGTCGAAGATTTTCCGACCAAAGAGAAGTAGAAATTTCTGAACAGCAACAATATCATCTTCTGCGACATGGTTTGACCCGGCTGCAGGCTAAGCTGGCTCCATGCTTTAATAAGACCCGTTCCTGTTAGGTCAATCATTATACGACCTCCCACAAAACCTTCATCGACCATTTCCCAGAAAAGCCCAGCCTGGAGAGCAGCTCGCCTCCCGTGCCGCTCGGGGTTCAGCCGAAGCAGCAGGAGATCCAAAGCCGTTCCTTACTCCTCTCCAGCTCTGGGGTAGGAGCTGGGGGAACCTGCTGGCCACAAGCCACCCACCCTTCCCAAATACTGCTGACGGGCCCCATGTCTACAGCAGGGATGGAGACAGATTCACACACATCCGCCATCAGGCGGGCTGAAGGCATCATCCCTTCTCCAGAGATAACACCACCACCACGTGCTCTGCTTTTCCAATTCCAAGAGCATCGCTAAGAGCTTTTCTCTCCCCTCCCCGCCCTTTTTTTTTTGCTTTTTTTTCCCATATGCTAAAAATCAGTTCCTCCTCCTCACTGCTAGAAATTCATCCAAAGTTTCTCATTGCATCTTTTTGCCTCCCTTCACAATTTCTACATTTTCCAGGCTCCATACTGGATGAAGCACTGCTGGTTTCCAGTTTCCCCTCCTATTTTCCCTTTATTTTTCTACATTTTCTGCTCACAGAGGCCACTCTGGCCTGGACACACGCTCTGACACTCGCTTCTCTGGCTGGGGACATTCCTCTTTGCATCAGACAGCTTCCAGGAGGCCCCGAGAGCTGCAAAGCGTGGGCGATGCTGCGTTCGTGCCTTGCTTTAGCATCCAACCTCCCCTTTTATTTACGGGCTCGAGAAGGGGTTGTAGCTTTTCCTCGAGGCTGGGCTGGGTAGCAGCGTTTCGGCTGCTTCCTCGCGGGCTGGCGAGCGAGGCGGGTAACGTACATCTGCAGAGAGGAGATAAGGTAATCGGGCACCTGGAACGCCTGGGATCTTATTAAAGGAGAGCTGGCTGGCGAGATCCTATCGCTGCGCGGAAACATCTGCGACTTTGTCCTCGACTGTAACGCGAACCAAAACAAATCGAAGGAGCAGGAGGGTCAGGTTGGGCTCTCCTGCAGGGCAGGACGGGCAGGGAGCGAGGGGGGGTTGTCCCCCGCGTGGCTGGGGCACCGCCAGAGCAGCCGGGGGATGCGGGTGGGAGGCAGCTTTAACCCTCTCTCCAGGGACCTTTGGGACCCCGAGACACTGTCCCCGCAGGGCTGGCCAGCGTTACCGCTGATGGATACCCCTGCGGCAGCTCGAGCCCGTCTGACTGCTAACGCCCACGCCTGCTGCCCGTGCTCCTGGGAGCGCGTGGGGAGCGAGAGCAGGGCTGGAAGCTACAGAGCTGGGTTTTAAACCCACTGGCCCCACATTCATTCGGGGACAGGGGCAGCTCTGGGAAAGCGGCAGCTCGAGCCCGTCTGACTGCTAACGCCCACGCCTGCTGCCCGTGCTCCTGGGAGCGCGTGGGGAGCGAGAGCAGGGCTGGAAGCTACAGAGCTGGGTTTTAAACCCACTGGCCCCACATTCATTCGGGGACAGGGGCAGCTCTTGGACAGCCAGCATCTCCCCTGCCGCGGTACCACCTCCCAGCCCTCCCGCCTGCCTCAGTCAGTCCCACCTCCTCTTGAAGGGCTGTCAGCCCAGCCGGTACAGCTGAAGAACCGGGTTCAAGCGTTTTTTTTTTTCCCCCCGTGCCGTTTCCCCAGGGACAGCACGGTTAGTTTGCCAAGGTTTGTTCCCACCTCCCTGCTCCAGCTGCGGTGGCAGAGGGAAGCTGATAAGCAGCTACGTGGAGCCAGGTCTTGCCCCGGCAAAGCCAGGAACGACTCGCACGCAGGCAAAGCTGCGGTTTCCACCCCTTTTTGTTCTGCCCAGGAAGCGTGTCCTGACACCTGGGACCCCAATTTGTCTCAGAAGCCATGGCGTGCATCCCAAGAGGAACGAGCAGGGGGCAGGCGGCAGCGCAGGCAGGGGCGCCTGCCAACAAACACTGTTCGTGCCCGTCACGGCTGAGAGGAGCCAAGGGGAGAGGAGCCGGTGCTGCGGGCTCCTTTCTGCCAGGGCAAAGCTTGCTTTGACCCCGCGGCGATTTGGCAAAGGGGTTTTGGAGGGCAGTTAGAGCCCCACCAATGCTCGTAGGACAGGCACAAACACCCCAAGGAGTTATAGCATTCTATTCAGAATCATAGAATGGTTTGGGTTGGAAGGGATCTTGGAGATCCCCTAGTTCCACCCCCCCTGCCATGGGCAGGGACACCTCCCACCAGCCCAGGTTGCTCCAAGCCCCGTCCAACCTGGCCTTGAACACCTCCAGGGATGGGGCAGCCACAGCTTCTCGGGGCAACCTGCCCCAGGGGCTCACCGCCCTCAAAGCGAAAACTTTCTTCCTAAAATCTGCCCTCTTCCATTTTGAAGCCATTGCCCCTTGCCCCATCACTATATGCCGTTGTAAAAAGTCCCTCCCCAGCTCTCCCGTAGCCCCTTTAGATACTGGAAAGTTGCTATAAGGTCTCCCTGGAGCCTTCTCTTCTCCAGGCTGAACACCCCCAACTCTCTCAGCCTGTCAGCTCCTTGTCAGATTAAACTTCACAAAAGCCACGTGAATAACAGCAATAAATTCTCCCCACCCCTCAGAGGGAGGGCAGGTGTGCAGGAGCCTGCTCCGAGCCTTCCCGGGAAGCAAAAGAGGATGCTCTTGTTCCCACCATGTTCTCATGTTCCCACCATGTCCCCTCCAAAAAGCCTGGGAACAGGCTGCCAGCTCGCTGCACAGAGTCGCGGAGGGAGCAGGGCCCTCGGTGCCACCTCCCACGGGAACAACAGGGACCTCATCATCCTCGCTGGTGCCACGTGTGCTGGCGGGGGGGGGGGAGGAGGTGCCTCTGCCCTCCCCGCGGCTCTGCGGGAAGGGGAGCAGCCAGGAGCGTGGGCAGAGCGTGACAGCATCTCACCCATGGATGGGCTCCGCTCCCAAAGGTGAGCGCTCCCAGCAGCGTTTGGGAACAAGGCGGCGCAGGCTGAGGGAACGTAGAGCGCTGGGCTTGTGTAGCACCGGAGAGAGGAGAACCGGCCAAGCACGGCGGCAGGGAGCGGACACGATCATCGCGTCCATGCAAGAGAGCTCGGAGCTGCGCATCGCTTCAGGAAGAAGGGGACAGACACAGCTGCAAAGAGTTAACTGGGAGCAGCGATATTGGGGCAAAATGGGGAGACGTGGGGAGGCAGGCCCAGAAACACCAAAGCAACGGATGCCAAAAAGCTTCTGTCAGCTCCTCTCACCCTCCGTACACACCACCCCGGGAGCACCGTGCCCCCCTGACCGCCGTGCCGGGGATCACAGCCTGCCCAGCCCGGCCCCTGCTCCAGCAGGGTGAGAAAGCGTCCAACACGGCGGGCAACCGCGCACCTGGGAAAGTATAACGCATCAAACCGGCCCAAAATATGTTGCTGGTTGGCATTTAGTAGCGTTTGGTGTCTCTGTGTTCCCCTGCTGAGGCTGACAGCCCATGTACTGCCGGGACAACTCCTAGATAACAAGGTCAACGTTGACCAACCTACCCTGGGAAGAAGCCCTGCAGCCGGAGATAACATCTTGTGCTTCTCAAGATGGGATGATTACAGAGGGTAAGAACCTCGTTTAAAGCAGCTCTGCAGCTTCTAGACGCCACAATACCTTGCTCAGAATTAGCTCAGGCATCTCTGCATCCCACTGTGGTGGAAGCAAGGAAGCCCCTTTGGGTGAAAGGGAGACCTGGAAACCTTCAGATGAGGCGGAAGGAGGATGTTACTACCTATTACCTGCAACCGAAGATATGCTACCTGACTTATCCAGGGCAAATAACGCTTGTCAAGGACAACGTACTCATTGAACTGCCGTAGTGGTCAGCCTGCATCGACAGCGGTAGCGTTATGAGTGGCAATCAAAGTGCTGCTGCAGAAGTAATGTGTAGCAGCTCTACCCAAGCTCTCAGAAGCTGATGGGAAAAGGAAGGAGGCGAAAGTGCTGACAAGCCAGCCGCAAGCAAGAACAAGAGCTGACATATAGCTTGAACAACATATTAACTAACACAATGAAGGAATGAAAAAAGTTCCGAGGATTAAGGAAGAAACCTGTTTCCCTTATGATTTATAAACATCCAGGACATGATACTCTTGGACTTAATATGACCAGGGTATGACAAGGTTTTGCCAATGAAAGGTAGCAGAATTTAGATGAAATCATGGAAACAGGCATACCAAAGGGCCAGGGCTACTCCGTGGTGGGCCAGGACAGGCCGTCACCACAGCAAGTTGGTAGGCCATCGAGTTGCAGGTACATCTTGAACCCCAGCAGGTCTGGGATTCACCAGACAGGTCCCAGGGCAAGTGCCAGTGACCCAGCTAGTTGTATGGCGTTAGTCTGCAAACACTAGCTCATAGTCAATGACCACGCTCTGTAAAAACCTTCTCGAACCAGCTGAATCATGCAAATGTCCTCAGGAGGCAAAGTGTGAAGATCAGTGCGAAGCTGGCACTAGAGGCTCCTCCCAAAAGCAAGACTCCAGCTGGTGACACCGACTGTACGAGGCAGAGGAGACATCCAGAAAGAGCAGCACAGGACCATCACCCCAGGCTGAGCCTCTTTCAGCAGCTGCAAGAAAGGCACATCAGGAGATTCGGTATTGCGTGAAGAGCAGTGGATCTGGTCTCACGGTCAGCAGAAAGCAATGTATGGGAGATCCATATTTCAGTGAATTCAGAGGCCGAGGTTGTATTTCTCAACGCAAATTCCTCCGTCCGCCTTCCCATGGTGGGGATTTCTCTTCTTGGGTTAGCAAATATCACCAACCGTGGCACCCAGCCTCCGCAGGCAGAGGGCTTTTTGCCTTCATGTGGGCACGCTAATAGGGAAGCGGTGGGGAGAGACGCTCCTGCCTTCCCACGTTAAGTGAGAACATTGGCTCCAGGATGGCAGCGCTCGCTGGCGTCGGTGCTGAATGCCACCGAAGGCAGCAGGAGGCAACGGTGGAGACCACCTTGGCGATAGGCGCTGGGAACTGAGCTCCACGTTCATTCCCACGCAGCCACAGCCGATGGCTGCTGTCAGCCGGCGCCTTAGTGAAATTGGTTCCCCGATGCCCCAGCCCGTGCCCTAAGAGGGGACTGGGAACGTTCAGGCGTCGAGGGATGGCAGCAGGCACAGGGTGGCAGGAGAACACAGTCCTGGCTTGGTAATGAGTTTTGCACTGTGCTGCATTAACCCAGACTAAATTATCTTTTACGCTGCCATGCTTCAGCTAATAGAATAAATAATATAACCGGCAAGCAGCGGCAGATAACTTCTTTCTTCTGATAGCTGTCAAGGGAAAACACACCCTTTTATTTCAGCCCCTCTGCTGCCAACGTGAGGGCAGGTTTCGGATACCCCTGGAAGGAAGCTCAGCTGCGTTCGGTGTGTGTCACGAGCACCGGGACGGCCGTCCTGGCTGGGTGGAAAGGAACAGCCCGCTCTCTTAATGGAGCTTCTAGCTGGTTAAGGAAAGAGAAATCTATTTAAAGGAGTCAGAGCCTTTTTAACCTACCTTCCTTTGGGAGGAAAAAAAAGCCCACCTAAATATACCTTTACCAGAATTAGAGCTTTTAACCTGTTTGCCTCCTGCAGTCCATTGTCCTCCGCGCCAAGAGTTGTTTCTCTGGAAATGGCCGCGTTAGCTAATTGCTGTTTGAAGCCTTTCCTCCCGGTGAGCAGAGCGGCAGCCGGGGAACACCCGCTCCCTTCCCCGACAGCTCTCCGCAGAACAGCCTCTCCAAACCACGGGCGGGCACGGGGACGGATCCTGCTCTCCAGAGCAAACCACACGTGGATCCCCGGGCAGAGGGACGGCACCTGAACTTTTCCCGTCGCTCCCTGCTCACTCACCCTCCCCAAACATCATGGGCACAATCTCACAGACTGGTGGGGGGGGGAAGGTCCCTCTGGAGCTCCCCCAGTCCCACCCCCCACCAGAGCAGGGGCACCTCCAGCAGTGGCACAGGACGGCGTCCAGGCGGGTTTGGGATGGCTTCAGAGGGGGAGACTCCCCCACCTCTCTGGGCAGCCTCTGCCACTGCTCTGCCGCCCTCACAGCAGAGAAGGCCCTCTTCAGGTTGAGATGGAACTTCCTATGGTCACGTTTGTACCCGTTCCCTCTTGTCCTGTCACTGGCCCGTTCCCCTGCCCCGAGGGATCCGCAGGGGAAGGCACTGTAGGCAGACAGCAATTCCCCCCCTCTCCCAGCGCAGAAGGGCTGGCAGGCTTCCTCAACACGCAGCCCCCAGCACCCCGGGAGGTCTACCTGACCTCCCCAAAGAGGGACAGGCTCTGACCCTTCTTCTCACAGCAGCACACAGACCGATAAATAGCTATTTCTCCCCGGCTTTCTCCCTGGACAAGCAAGATTTCAACCAGAAGCTTTTCCCCGCAGAAACCACCCTAGGGTGGGCGTAAAGGGGAAGTTACTGGGGACACATGGGGACCAGTGCAGCTCCAGCGGAGCTCAGGAGACCCTCCGGCAGAGGGATGAGCCTGCAGCCTTTCCTTGCGGATGAGGAGCCAAGGCAGGGAGGAGAGAAAGAAATGTAAACAGGAGGAAAAGCACACCTGCTTTAGCGTTGGGCAGATGCATGCTTTTGCCGAGGCCAGTGGGAAGCGGAGGTTGTCAGAAGGCGGAACCGGCATTTCAGTGACAGCTATCGGTAAGGGTTTCTTTTTAAAAGTAATTGCTACAACTGAGGAGAGAGGGGGAAAAAAAAAAAAAAAGAAAAAAAAAAAAAAGCCTTATCGTGAGCCAAGATAATTTTCCTCCAAGAAATCCTTGAGGTTCGCTGTTACCATCGAGCTCTGCAGAGGAGAGAGCCCTTCTCCTGGAGCGCAGCCAGGGCTGGGGAAGCCACTTTCTGGCAAGGAACGTGTCACGGCACTGCCCTCTTCGGGTATATCCACCCACTCATCCCAGGCTGGGCGCTGTGCTTGGTTCAGACATGGTGTACAGCTGGATCCTTTCTTCCCGTGCTGATAAACACAAGCGATTTTGTTGCCTGCTGCAGCAGAGGTGAGGTTGGAGATGCACACGCACAGCAGATATTGGCTCCAGCATCCTCACTCTTACTAACCAATGGCTAAGAGGTCCTCTTCTCCCCCACAACTCGCCCAAACCCCACTTCCATCCAAGCTGCTGAGCCTCGCCACCACCGCTGTGGGCATCTGCTCCTGGTGGGAGAGCGCCCAGAACAGAGCCAAGCTCCCCGGCCCCATCCCCAGCCCTGACTGGGAATCAAGACCCCAGTAGAGCACTGGGTAGGAGCACACATCCCTTTTGCCGGCCCCATGTACACAAAGAAGCTGGTGCTCTGCTGAAACGGCTGCTGAGGCTTGGGGTGACTGTACAGGAGCTGCAAAGGACCACTCAGATAGACAAAAAGCTGTCAAGATCAGAAAATCCCAGTGCTGCAGAGGGGCAGCAAATTGAGTTCTTGGTATTGCAAGAATTGGGGGAAGGAGATGTGTTACAGCGGTGGGCAACAGTGATACTGGCACATCCTTTACCTGGGAGGGTGGGACGTCTCCACTCGCCCGTGAAAAGCAAGCAAAGGCTTTCACTGAGAGGATTTTCCCTTAGGACGGGAAGGAAATGCCCAGGGAGGAGGGAATCCATCCTCCTCCCACGCACCAGCCTACACGGCGGCGGGGGCCGGGTCTGCTGCCCGGGCACTGCCTTTCACAGAGCAACCCCTTCAGCCTGCGCCGGGGCTCGGGCATCCCACGGGGAGGAAACACACCCATCCGTGTGCGACAGCGTCCCCGCAATCTGAGTCGGAATTCCGGATGGGTAACGCTCCCTCAGCCTTGTTCTGCTCCAGCCCTTCCCGGCCGCGGGTCTGGCTGGGATTTCCAAGGGAGAAAGCCACCTGCTGCCTTTGGATGGACACTATTTTCGGGCTCTTTGCTGGCACGCAGTGCCACTGTAAGCAATCACCTCTGAGGTTAATTAGAGAAGATTCTTCGGTGAGGTCTCCGGAGGAGCGGGATTTCCTTTGCTCCGCGTTAAGCCCTTTTATTAACACTCCGATAGATGTCGACATGGCGGTGCCCCGGTGATGCTCGCCGTCATACCGCTGGCAATAACGGTGGGTCTATTGCAGGAGATTAGGGCTGAGCTACAGAGAATTGCAAACAGCGGAGAAGGCAGTAAGAGCAGAACAAGTTTAGAAATTGTCAGCTACAGCAGCAACCCCCAGAAGGCACAACCGTGCTGGCACCCACAGCAACCAGCCCAGTGCTGCAGGGATATCACCCGCTATTAGAGTCACCCTCTGCCTCGTACCCCTACAAATTTCACAGGGACCAGAGATGTCTGGCGGCTCTAAGAGGCACCACGAAAAAAAAAAATAAAGGAGAGTGTTCTCAGTTTAATGCAACATGACTATTTGCTCGCAAAAACGACTTGGCTTCTCTGTCCCTGAACCTTGCAGGTGTTTGTTTAACAGCCTGCATAAATTGAGGCTAATCACAGCTCCGCCAGCTGCCGAGGAGTCCGGCAGCCAGGAGGACACGGCCCCGCTTATCTCCAGCGCAAGCGGAGCGAGCTGCTCCCCAGGGTGAGAGCTCCTCTATTCAGCCCTAAACGAAGCAGCCGGTCTCTCACGCCTGCAGCCTCGCCGGGGAGAAGCGGAGGACAGGGTCTGAATGGGATTAGCGCAGAGGAGAGGGGGGGATATTCGGGCCGTGCCTTGGCTGCTGCCAGGGATGCGCCTGGGGAAGGGTCTGCCTTGGCCGTCCCTGCGATGCCGAGGGCCGGGCTGGGGGACAGCCATGTCCCCCCAGGTCTGGAGGGGGAGCAGAACACGTCCCCAGCCTCGCAGCCCTTCTCATCTCCCAGCGCTGCAGGGAGGGAGATGGGCACCAGAGCCGGGCAGAGAGCAAAGCTAACGCGCTCCCTCCCACCTTGCTTCCATCTCGCTGCCGAGACGTGCCATGGGGAGGGAAGGGGACAGGGCACGCCACCAGGGAACTGAGCGCCACTGATAAATAAACCATGCAGATCTGGCTTTATGCACCCCCAACGGGCATAAGGGCATGAATTATATATCCAACAAGCCAACAAAAGCAATTTATCTCAAGCATGCTTCCATCACGAGCCCAGGGCTTCTCCAGCGCGTGAGGCAGTTCCCAGGCGGTGCCATTCCCGAGAAGCACAGCGGGTTTCCTGGCTGCACAACACCCTCGCTGGCTTCGTTCATCCACAGCACTTTGTGATGGGGGACAAGGAGAAGGCAGGGACTCGGCAGCAGCGGGTACCGCTGGACATGCACGCTTGTGTCTCAGCTCAGAGCGCGGGCAGGACAGGACGGAGCAGCATCACATCCCCTGAGCGCGGGTACCGCTGGACATGCACGCTTGTGTCTCAGCTCAGAGCGCGGGCAGGACAGGACGGAGCAGCATCACATCCCCTGAGGCAGTTCGGAGCCCCGCTGGGCCACCTGCGGCCCAACCAGACAGAGCCCATGTGATGGAGAGCAGAGCCATCCACCTCTCCCACCAGACAGGGAGGAAACGGTCTTCCTCGTTTCCCTCTCCTGTTAAAGAAGGAGCAGGAGTCACTGGGCACCCTCCTTCCAGCCGACAGTTTGTCAGGACAGCGCGGTACCCAAGGGCAGGGATGTAGCTGCAGCACTCACAGCCTCCCGCGACTGCCTGGGTCACAGCAGGGTGATGGGGGGACCCCTCCACCTCCCCAAACACTCTCCCAGCGAGGCCCAAGGCCTCCAGGCACCATCCTGGCGCTCCGCAGCACCCCAGCCAAGCCGGAACCCGGGCACTGCCTGTGCTGCGCAGCTTCTTCCTCGCAGTGCAGACACCTACGGAGACAAGCTGCTCCCCCTGGACTCGGGCAGCCACGGAGAGACCCTCAAGCCCAACAGTCCCCTTCCCTCCAGCAAGAAGAGCGCTCCAGCAGCTCTCCTGCCGCAGAGCCCGTGGCAGCCAGGCTCCCATCGCAGGCTGAGGTGGGCTAAGAGCCGTAGCATCGCTTGTTCTCTCTTTGCCCTGCTAGCCAGGGACATCTCCCAGCTCCTCCGCCCTGACCTGGGCAACCCTTGCCTCCGTGGCTTTCCACAGACCTCCACGCACCAGCGACTCCGCTCGTTTCCACGCCGTGAGCAGGGCCATTAGCCAGCACACTACGGGCTCAGGCTTAAAACCCAGACCTGCGCACCGGGGTGAGCTCTACCGGGATCATCCCTCTGCACAAGAGCTGCTGCCCCACACACCCATACGTCCAAGAGCAGAAGCGATGGACTTGTGCTCTTGGCATGGTGAGCGCTAATGATTTCTGGGCAGTCGTAATCATTTCCAATCAGAGTGACATTCACGATGACTAACCCCGTCATGGGCCGTGGGGAGGCAGCTATAAAACACTAATCGCACGCCCAGCCCTCGCTCGTTAGCTAAGCCCAGACCTCCCACCAGCCCGGTTCCCCGGGGAAGGCATCCCATCGTGACATGGGGGACGGCTCAGCGCCGTCAGGGACCGGCTCCCTTTGCTCCTCTCATTTCAGTTTATTCCAACCTGGCGCTTTCTTGTTATCATGAGAGCCCGACTCCATTTCAGGGGTGTATTATGCACATAGCTTAAGCTGCTGAAGAACACGGCCGTTAGAGGTTTTAAAAGCAACCCTAACAGCGCAGGCACTTATTCCTGCAAAGTACAATGGTCTTTAGAGGAGCTTTTTCATTAGCTACCCATATTTAAAACCGGGCTCCCTACCACTGCATTAAGAAGCAGCAAAACGGTGCTCCGTGATCAGCCCTTTGCCGGGGAAACCTGCCCTCGCTTGAACTTGTGGAGCATCCCTCAACCCCAGGCAGGAAACCAGCTCCTGCAGGGGGTTACGTGCACTGTACTCCTGAGTGATTTCAGAGGATGCTACAGCCCGAAAGCAGCCCTCAGGCCTGGGAGACATGACAGGGACCGTGGTCAGGACTGCGGGACCAGGTGAGGCTGGGACTGTGTCACCCTGCTGACCGGGGATGGTGGAGAGGCGAGGGTGGGGAGGGAGCGCTGCCCAAGAAACGAGAAAGACCTCATCCAGCCATCTCCAAGGCTCTCTACAAACAACCTCGCAGCTTGAGAGCACAGACACTTCCCTCTGTCACCTCCTTGGTCCATAGGACCAACCACCTTCACCACCACCACCCTGCCGCCGTTTCACGGGAGAACACCCTCTGCGTTGCTTGTGCGTGCAGGTTAACAACTCAAACCAGGGAGAAAAGAGGAAAACACCCTTCTCTCCACCTGACATCCAACCTGATCTCCCCATCGACTTATCTGCATCCGCACCCCTCGCTCTTCAGCCTCCTGCGTGGTCCGGGAGGCGGTGGAAAGGCAACCCCCCTCGGCTCCCTGGCGGCCGGGCAACCCCTCCTCAGCCCACCCCGAGGGCCCGCAGGGTTATCGTGCTCTACCACTGCAGCGCCTCAGCCCCGGCAGGCTCGGGCTGCTCCCTCCTCCCCTTTCGCTTCATGGAAACGCATAATAAGACCTCAGCGCCAGCCGAGGAAATTGCCTGCCTTTATCTCGCCAGCGCATTGCCCCGGCTAGCCGGGGAAGAGCACAAGCAACAGCCAGAATACAGTTCTGCTCCAGGCGGCGGAGTTCAGCGGTGAAGTTGTCCGCAGCCCTTTTGCCCCTCAGAGCTTTCCATTTCATTTGCATTTCATTTTCTGGAGCTGCCCAGCTCAACGTCTGAACGCCAGCCCTGCAAAGGGCAGGCGATGCTCCAGGGCCGGACTCCTGCTCCGCAGGTCAGCCGTGGAGAGAGAAGGCGCGCGCCCTGCAGCCCCGGCTCACCCCATCACGAGGCATCACCAAATGCATGAGGAAGAGGTCAGGCTGAAGAAACTAAACCAGAAGACCCTCCAGCATCGCCCTGGCACGCTCAGCCTCGGAAGAAGCTTCTCCATGGATACCTGGACCCGGATGTTTGAGAGGAACATCACAGCAGGCAGGCACTGGTCCAAACTCACTGGTTTTAGGCACTTGAGAAGCCAAGACTCCCCCCACCATGAGCTCCCAGGAATTATACTGGTTCCCCCTCCAGAACAGGGTTCACTGTAGCATCAGCGGCTCTTCCTGCAAGATCCTCGGTAACAAATGGCCCAGCAGCGTGCCAGATGGCTAATAAATCCAGACTTCACACACCACCCGCTCCTGGGAGCGCTGAACGCTTCCCGAGCCTACAAACCGGCATTATAGATCAAGCCCAACTGGAGATGATGGCTGATGGCTAAATCCATTGTGGAGAACAATTGCTTCATTAGCAGGCTGAGCCGGGTAGGTGGTCAGGGAGACGGGGCCTGCCAGAAGATAAGAGAGGGCTATTTTGCAATAATCTGTCTAAGTCTGCATGAAATGTCAGGGTTACAGCAGTACTTCTGGAGCCAAACCAAGACAAGGATCTCGTCACCAGTCCTACACAACCTCGCTCACCCCCAGCAGAACCCCAGCCCTGTGGGAGGGGAAGGGGAGCAGCTCTGTTTTGCCCTTTTCCCACAGTCTTTGGGAAGCATGACAAGGTGAAGCCAGTGGTTCGACTCTGGATGAGGTACTTTGATCCATCTCCAACCTCTTTCCATCAAGGGCCACCTGGGAGACTCTCCTAAAGATGTTGCTGGTCTAGATGGCACGAGGCAGTCCACTGGTCCACGGACAGGAGAAGCAAGAGCTTCTCCATCCCCAAAACATAGGTGACTGCTCCCCTCCCCTTGCCACAACCCAGCCCCAGCAGCCCCAGGTTGTCATAAACGGAGATAAAATAGGTGTTGAAGCCTCCCCTGGCTCTGCCTGGACACTCTCCGAGCACAAGGCTGGAGGGCAGCTCTGCCCCATAGCCCACCTCATCCTGGTGTCTCACAGGTAAACGGCACAGCCTGTTCCCGAGGAGTTAGTCACAGGACTTCGCATGTCAGCAAAGCTTCAGTACAGCATCTCTGCAGCTCTGAGCAACTGCTCATGCCAGAGAGAGAAGAAAAAAAAAAAAAAAAAATAGCCTTGAGCCATCACGCTGCAAAGATCCCATCCCGTGTGCTGGCAGCTTGAAGGACAAGCACGTAATACCTCGTTTTCTCTTGGCCCCATTGATTTTCTGCGGCTCTACGCCCAGATCTACACGGAGAGGCAGCTTGTTCGGGATGAGGATACCCGTATCACGCTGGGGCAAACAAACCAAGCCAAAGAGCAGAGGCAGCAAAAGGCACGGCAGGATGGTTGGGTTAATACAGCCATGAAGAGGGGACAGGCATTGCTGCTCCTTGGCTTGTCCCCACCCCCTAGGACAGGGACTGCTTTGAGCCAAAACTAAGGTGCCTGGGTCAGAGTGAGCTCCTCGCACCCCGAGGGGCAGGATCCCCCCCACGCCATCCCTGCCTGCCTGCCGGCCGCGTTCATGGGCTTTTCAAGTCTCTCAAATTTGGGGCTGGAAAGCAAACTACAGCAATTAACGGCACTCGCTGCCGTGAATGGGAACACTCCGTACATAAATTACATCTCAGAAATTAATAAGCGTTGCCTAATTGAGGTTTAGCATCTTAAATTTGTTAAAAAAAAAACCTTACAAGTCAACAGAAAAGGAGGGAGGAAAGACATTTACTTCGCTGGAGAGCCCTAACCCACAGCAGGCAGTAGGCAACGGCACCCGCGGAGACTCACCCCTGCCCGTTATCAGGTTGTCCCGCTCCAACACCAGGATACGTACATCCCGGGGTCAGACTAATTTTTCTCCTGCCAGCAGAGCAGCACTATTGCAAATGGCTTTTAAATATCAAGCTAGCGCTTGAGTGCTTCTAAGGCAACGCGCAACATGCATCAGGGATGAAAAAAATAAAAAGAAAAAAAATTTAAGAAATCAGATAGCATTAGTCAAGCCTAGGCCTTAGCGCATGAGCCAGAGAAGACTTTGGCATCCAGCGTTTGCAGTGGATGAAGCTCAGGGCTCCTCTCCTCCTCCTCCTGACAGCTGCCAGCTCTTTGGCGTACCCCACCACCCCGCTGAGAAGCGGGTAGGGAAACGCTTTGGCCACCTGGGAGCTCTCAGAACCTCTGGTGTGCTGTGTGGGGGAGTCATTTTGCAGCCAAATCCCCGTGGCATCACAGATTCCCGGCGGACGACTCCCCTGGCACCGCACCGGCAGCTTCCTCCTGGCTGAGGGCTCTCTCGTGCCAAGCCTGTGCTCCATCCAGCCTCCGAGCAATCTGTCCCCACCGCGGGAGCAGTGTGTTGTCCAGACCTTTTCCTTGCCTGGAGCAAGCGTGGACTCGTGCCCGATGAGAAGCAAGTCTGAACGCATACTTCTGTGCGATACTGATATTTTGATCTCCTTCAGATCAGCCTCAACCGCCTCCCAGACACGCTAGTGTTCCCAAGGGACTCCATCTCCCAGCCTGTTAATGGGAGATCAGGAGATGGGCAACTGGGACAAGAGTGTTTTCCACACCTCCAGCTTGCTGGGGCTTTTTTTTTTTTTTGCCTCACCTAGCATCCCTCGGTGCAGGCTGACGGCCACGCGTCCCAGCTTGCCGTCAGCGGCACACAGAGCTAGCACGGCTGCGGAGCCGCCGTCCTCCCCGCTCCACACACGGGTATCTTGAAGGTTAAAGCAATAATCCCTTCTTCCTCTGCCCACATCATTAACACATCCAGGTGAGCAGGCAGGCACAGCCCCCTGACACAGAGCACTGGTTTTTCCCTCCACGGACTCCTGTGGGGCTGCTGTGGAGAAACCTTTAATGAATTTGACATAACTCCTAGCGCAGAGCAGCACCACTATTTGATGCAAAGTTTAATTTGATTTCTCACTTGAATAGCTGAGACATCCTTGATACGCTTCCTTCAGCTCCTTCCAGATAAATCTGCTGCATACAATTAGCGCCAGGAGTCACCCGCGATTTCACCAGCCCTCCCCTTCGCTCCACTCTGACCTCCACCTGCACCTCCCACGGCTGCAAAACGGCCCCGGTCTCTGGAAGGGGGTTTCCATGTCCCCCACCCTCCTTTAGCAAGGGGAAAGCTGAGGTCAAACAGCGGCAGCCATCGACCCGCGACGATGAAGCAGGCAGAGGCCAAGGCAGGAGCTGCAGCCGAGTGTCCCAGCTCAGGTCACCACCAGAAGTCTCAGGAGGAGAGCGATCACGGGCAGCAGCAATCCCTTCTGCCCCACGCTGTTGGGTTCCTCCACGGAAGCAGCGGCGAGGCTTGCATCAGCTATACAGCGCTCGAACAGCAGCGGGGTACGGTGCTTTGCAAACAGGGGGCAAACACTGGGATTGCTATGAAAATCTGGGAAGCACAGATGGGAACTTGGTCTTCAGGTTCTTCTGGCATCTGTTGCCAGGACATACAACAACTTCAGCCTACAGTCCACAAAGCCTGGGAAACACGGACCTGCTGACCCAGGCGCACTGTCAGGACAGGAGGAAGACCCACAGCTTCCCGAAGACCAGTGTTGTCCTATACCACTACCAGGCACAGCCGAAGGTCTCGCTGGAGACTTGAGAGCCCCCCACGGGCTCTGCCTGGTTCAAAACCCACCGGTGAGCCAGCGCAAGCAACACGGGCCTGACTGAATCCGTTCCCTTCCCAACGCTCTGAAGCACAACAGTTGATTTAAAAATCTGATAGCGAACCGTTGGGGAGTGAAAGATGGATTTGCAGGCGTTAAAGCCCCAGACCAAGGAGCTAACAGGCACCTTTGATTGAGAAATCAATGCTTGGGTTTTACAGCGTTTCACACTAAGCAGCAGCAGAGAAGAGCCTTGTGTGCACCTCATCCCTCCAGGGCAGGGGAGCAGAAACCAGCAAAAAGCAGAGAAGTGAGACACACTGATGATTCGTCTTACCAAAGCCGGAACAGGCTTTGGGGACATTCGGTCCACGGGGCATAACATGTTTTCCAAAGAGATCCTTCCGTTGATAAACTGATAGGAAAAGGGTCCATTCCATACCTCTTTCTGAGAAGCCTTCACCTCGCTGTTCTCCTGCCTCTGCCCTGGGTACAGCTTGGGCACAACAAGTGACATCTGGGCTGGTTACATCCAGGTTGGGGAGCACCTGAGCACAGCACCAAGGGGTACCACACCAAGAAGCCCCACAGACCGACGCACCCCCCTGCATCTGAAGGGGAAGATGCCCATCTCTTCCCACCAGTTGCGATGAGGTTGGGTGGATAGACGGGGACCAGCCAGAGCAGGGTTGTGTATTTGGAGGGTTATTCCCAGCACACACGTTGCTGCCGTTGCTGGAGGCCAAGGGCTGGTCTCTCCTGGCTCCCTGCTAGCTGAGACCCTCGGAGGGCTCGGCCATCACTCCCCAGTCCACCTCACGAGGTGATCCCCACCCAACACAGCACACAGCTGGGTGCAAAAACATTGGCCTAGAAAGAAAAAAAAAATAATAAAAATAAAGGGAGGAGGGGAAATAATCCAGGGGCTGAGATTGCTGAAGATGCCAAAGGGAAGGAGCAAGTCACGAAGGGAAGAGGAGGAACGAGCCCTGTACCCGACCAGGGGTGTTACAAGCAAGAGAGACATGCTGACAAATTAAAACAGACCATGAGAACCCCTGATATTTTTTAAAGCGTTTTCCTTCTCTTGGCTTTCTTCTTTTCCTTTGTATGTTGAAAATTCATCTTCAAAAGCAATCACAATGCCCCCAGAGGGGAAAAAAATACCCCAGCACACGGCAGACTTCCCTCTAGGCAATGTGAATCTGTATTACCCCGGTAAAAAGCCTTTCATCTCAAAATCATTCATTTCCAGAGCACTTGACCCAAAAGGAAGTCTCCTTTATTGCTATAAAAGTCACTTTCTCTACCAAAATCCCACAGCCTCAGAAGGGAGCTGTCAGGCAGTTTTCTGCGCTCACCGCCGCCTGCTCGGAGCCCTCCTCCTGCCCGCAGCAGCGGGCAATGCCCACGCTCTGCTCCTCGCAGCCCCACGGCGGGCACGGGGCACTGATGGGGCAGAGACCGGGGCCACCGGGGTGGCAGCTGACCCCCGGAGGCCAGGAGCTCAGGGACAGCCCCCCCCTTGCTTCCCAGAGCTCCTGCCAGGCTCCACAAGCCCCTTCTGCCTGGAGGTGGTGGAGAACCTTTCTCCAACTGTTTCTGTCCTTCAGCACGAGCCAACGCTGCGGTTACAGTCACCGGTGGCCAAGTTGTTTCTCATCAGAAGCTCTCAGCCAAAAGCGAGCTCTCTTTCCCAGAAGGGAGCCACAGACAGGGCTGTGTCCACAGCGCCCGAGGGATTTTGGAGATCACGGCGGTGCCACCAGACGTGCCGGGTAGAAACTGGCTCGGGCAAGCGGCAGAGCCGGGGTGCGGGGAGACCCCTTCTGCCCAGGGAGCTGTTGCGGCTCCACGAGAAGGCAGCTGTGATCTGCTCCTCCCGGAGCTCACAGACCGCAGGGATGGCCCCTTGAGGCACCCACACCCGAAACAGAGGGGAAAAGCGGTACTGGAAATTCAGGAGGAGGAAGGAGAGCGGCTGTCAGCGTGCAGCCGGGCAGCTGGCGTGGGGGAGACCAGACCTCCTGCCTCCCACGGCCGGCCGAGCTGCGGGGAAGGTGCCACCGCAGACAATGGTCCCCAAACCAAAGCTCCCAGCCCAGACAAGTCCTGCTGAGATGCCACGGGCCACTGCCCCACGGGTGACAGGACGGGGAACACGGCGTGCCAGGAACACGCGCCCCAGCTGACCGAATTTTAGGCGATCTTGCTCCCATGGGACACAGCTCTGTAAAGTTTAGTCCACCAAAAGTCACCGTTTCAATGCTGAGTTTTGGAATACTCCACATGCAGCTTAATGGTCCTTTCCCTGACCCAACACTGGGCGACAGGACGCTTAGCTCGCACAATTATAGCAAATTTCTACCTCTACGAGCTGGGGAGAACAACTTGAATCCCAGTTCCCAAAGCGCTAAAAAAGCCCAGGGGCTCCCCAAGGCTGCTCACATGAGAGCTTTATTAATTCCCTGTATTTTTAAGCAGCCTTTGGGTCTGTTTCAAGCGCCTGTTGTTGAGAACCCTGCGAGCAGCTCCCGAGCGAATGCTCTGCTCTCCCCTGAACAGCAGCACCCCACGTACCCACCTAACAGGCTACGGCTCACTCCCTGCGCTCAGCCGTCCCAGAGGGAGCCGATTTATCGGGCAGGACCGGCAATAAAGATAACGGCATCGGGGAGGATTCCTTAAGCTGAATTGCTCACCGTGCACGGGGAGGCGACATCCAGTGCGAGACACCTTCAAAGCTTTATAGAATAAATACAACCTGCTCGAATTTAGACCAGCCATCTCTTGCAGAAGCACTAAAAACTAACGGTAGGGCACTAAGAGGGAGGAAACAGGAGGAGCCAGGATATCCGAACTGCCTTCCCCAGCGAGGATGCGGTCTGCTGGAGGCACCGTATATAGAGCACTCGAAGGCAGCACGGCGGTACATCGCTCGGTGGACGTAGCAGCTTTAGCATCACAAGGTGATGCCATCACCTACGCAGGCTCAGCATCCCGCTGACAGGGCCCAACAGCATCCCCGGGCGACCCGCTGGCCCCAGCCCCGTTGCGGCGGTGCGGGCAGAGCCCCAGTCCCACAGCCCACGCCGCCGCACGAGGCAAACCCAGCGCAGCTCTTTCTGCCGGCGCGGCCACGCGCAAACACGGCTCCCGCCTCGCATCCTCGTGGGGAGCGGTACAAAGCGGGCAGCTCCACACCGGGCGATGGGGAACAGATTCCCACCGCGTACGGATGAGCGGCGGGTACAAAGGAGCCTGCTCGCTCCCAGGCAGGAGCAGAGTCACACCTGCCTCATTCTCCTCTTCCGAAAAGCGGGTACAACCACGTTTTATCCGCCCAAGCCATGCCGTCCCCAATCCTTTGACAGCAGCACCAAAGCAAGACACTCAGAAGCGATTTCTAGATCAGCTTGGGTGGTTGCAAGCTATACAAGCTATTTCAAGTTCGTCTGATTTCTGTGTGCCTTTGGCAGCATTTTTTTTGGGGGGTGAGGGGACTTTTTTGTGGTCTGAAGCTCTCCATTTCCTTTCCGTTTCCTCCATTTCCACCCCCCCAGCCCCACTTTTCTGTACACCCCAAGGAAAAGGCAATAAAAATCTTTAAGGAAAATAACATCCAAAGCTCTCACAGATGCAAAGGGGCCCATTAGACTAATTTGCAGGAGAACACGGGGTGCAGGGAGCAGAAAGTTTTTGCTAGACGAACTATAGTGGAAAAACGGCTCTACTAAAGCAGTGGGTGCTGTCAGGGAAGCGAGCAAATCCCCGCAAACCAGCACAGCCAGGCGCATCTCTGCTCAAGCAGATCTGTCTTGACTTCTCTGCAGCTTTCCCCTCTACCGCCAGCCCGGAGCTCCACAGCTCTAACAGTGCCATTCATTTTACTGACCTATTAGCTGCCACCCGCTCGGGACGCGGCCACGGCCGGTTTGCCATTGCGTCCGCAGCAGCAGCAGCAAACATAAAACCCTAAATAAATTTTCAGAGGCTGCAGAGCGGTATAATTAATCACAGGGTGTCTCAGCGGCGGGGAGGCGGGCAGGGGAACGTGGGAGGGGGGGACACACATCAGGGCCCCCTTGTGCTGCCTTTCCCCCACCCTGTCCCACCAGAGACGACGCAGGAGCGGAGGATCAAGAGGCAAGGCAGCGGCTGGAGTCAGAGTCGAGGTCAAACTCCCTTCCACTGTAAAAGTTAAGATCACTCTGGGTCCGCTCCCCGCTACGCTGAACCTGCCTCTTCGTCTTTCCCACATCTCCTCTGAATCCGGCCCAGAGCCGCTAACCCAGAGCGAGAGCCAGAAAAGAGACGTCAAAGGAAGAACCAGAAGGAAAAGCTTTAAAACACCCTGAACTGGTTCCTTCCAGCTCCTCACTTGGCAAAACAGAGCCGGGAGGAAGAACCGAGATCTGCGTATCTCGCAGCCATCTCCCCCCCCCCCGTGGTGCCGGTTCCTGCTGCCCCCCCAACAGCCGAATTGCTGCATGAAGGCAGGCGGAGGAGTCTGCTGACTGCCTGGGGAAAAAAAAAAAATAAATAATAGGAGGCCCCAAATTTTACTGAGTTTAGGATACAGCACATCTCTGTGTCAGAGCGCCTCGCTGCCTCACAGCAGGGCTCTCCCTTGGCAGCCCGCCCCTAAGTTCATCAGGGGAAGAGAACGGAATAGCTTGGCCCTGGGAGAAATTCCACACTACCTCTAACTTCAGCAAGCCATCAGGGACTCTTGGGGACACTTGGACTCACCAGGATCCCAGAAGTTGCAAATTAGGAGCCAGAAGGACTTCTCTGGAGGGAGGGGAAGATGCCGCGGCTGAGCCCTCTGCTCATCCTCTCTTGCATCCTCCCTGCTCCAAGGACAGCGGTCACCAAGAAGGTGTCCTCGTACGTCAGAGGGCACTGCCCTCGTCTAGAGAGGGAGAGAAAGACAAGAAAAAAAACTTTTTCTTTCCCTTCATTGAACAGGAGCCAAACGAGACTAAAGCACAAGTCCTAAAGGCTCCGGTAGAGTCGAAGTGTCAGCGTTCACCCCGAGATCAGCCCACCCGAGACGTGCCTCTTCTTCCTCCCTGACTTCAGCCCCACTCCCTGCTCTCCCCCGATGGCTGCCACCCCTCCCGCTCCGCACGGCCACCATCTCTCTGAGCAACACTGAAGCACTGCTGAGCAGAAGCCCTCCTCAGAATGGAGGGGGGAAAGAAAATCCAGCCTTTGACCCATGCTTTTAATATTTCATCATCATCTTTTTTTTTTTTTTTTTTTTTTCTTTCTGCCAGAAGAAAGTAAATTCCTTATGCCAGCTGGGCTGCAATCGCACCACCACATCTCCCCGCCTCGGAGCGCCCTGGCTGCCAGCCCCTGCAGGCAGATGGTGACTGCAAGGCTCAGATCCCCTCCACGCAATCCCTTCTGCTCCCGCATCCCTCGGCGGAGGTCAGGCGGTGGGGTGGCCACAGCAGGGACAGGGCTGGGGAGGGCCGGGCAGGCTGCCTGGGAGGAACAACGTCTGAGAGAGAGCCAAAGCCCTCCACGGGACCACCCAGATGCCTCGATGGACCCGCTCTTGTGGCAGAACTTGTTTGGGAAAGGGGAGAGGTCAGCAGCCACTGGGTCACACTGAGTGACAACTGCCAATCACCTCCATCAAGTTCTGTCTCAAAGCCAGCCGCCATCCCACCCGCACGCACACTATCCATCAAGCATCATCTGTGCCAAGCCAGGTTTTATTTTAAATTTAATGTCTGTAAAGTATTTTGGCTTTAAATTATTCTGCAGACTCACTCAGTTCAGCAGCGCTTCCCCGTCTAGACAGAACAATCTTGTTGTCAGTGAAACAGATTCGCCCTGACATCCCCGTGGCGCGCGGTGATGCGGTTGCTATTTTCGAGAAAGGGAGGGAGCTAAAAAGCCCTTTCCCCTTACAGTTTTGAAACGCGATTCCTGTCCGTTCAGCTTCAAACACACACCTCAATAAATAATCCCGCTGTGTTTGATGTGATCGCTCTCCCTGTTAGGAAGCGGCACGGATGGAGAAAGGGGGAACGGCTCAGCTTCGGTGGGATCTGGGATTCCCTCTCCTGCTCTGGCGTTTAAACCCGCCTGCTTTGGTTCTTTCCTCCAGGCTGCAGGACGAGGACTGGAGTGTGGAGATCTTGTGGTACCCCTCTGTGGACCCTCGGGGTCCCAGCTCCTGACCTGCCTGGTGCTCTGCGGCTGCGGGACAAGGCTCGGATGACTGGCAGGGAGATGCAGGAGGACCAGCGGCAGCCTGAAAGAGACGTTAAACCAAGTCGAAATACATTTTGCATATCAGCTTTGCCCCCAGGTCTCTGCCAGCGTGTGAGAGACTACAAACGCTTCCTTTATAATTAAACAAGCGCTTCTCCTCCTGGTGAAAAACCTGCACAAAGGCAGAGGTAAATCAGAGCGAGCGTTTGGCAGCACTTCGTGTCTAGTCAGCCCCGCTGTAGCCTGCGGTACTTGGAGAGAGAGAGAGAGAGAAAACAGCCAGATCAAACCAAAAATAATATTTTTCCCCTTTTGCTCTGCCAGTGACAGCTCCTTGATGTCCGCAGTCAGGAGTGACAAATACCAGTTGGGGATCTTTTAATCTCCTCTGCTGATAACACAGCCACCTGCCCATCCAACCCGCAGCACGGAGGAGGTCTTTGCCTTGTGCGAGGCATCCCCGGCTGGGGCATCACCCCCAGCAAACACGCAGCCCCCAACGCTAAGCCCATGAGAAACTGAGCTCGCACAGACACAAAAATCACACAGGAACAGAGGGGTCCTCCAACCCAGCAAGTTGAAGGTGAAGAGCTCAGCCCCGAGGATGCCTGTGGCGAGGAAGGGATGGAGAGGAGTCTGAAGGCACCGACAGGCAAATCTGTAGGGTGGCAAAGGGCCACATTGGACTGATGATTTTATTCCCCAAACGCCTACAGATCTCCAGGAGCTGCCCGGTTTAAAGCAGACTGTATCAGCACACCTGCATTAACATTTAATCCCGGTGCCAGAGCAGCACACGATAAATCAGGTGCCAACACACTATAGAGAGAGAGACACACACTTGCCTTTAAATATTCAAGCAGAGAAATGCCACTATATGTTGAAATAGGAGAAATGGCATCAGGAAACAAGGAGGACTTGCTGTTTGCACAGGCACCGCCATCCTGCAGCCTCACGGGAAGAGCTACACGAGAGCGAGCGAGCCACCTCAGGCCACCTCTGCACGCTGCTCTCCCACCCTCGCCATGATTTGTAACTTCGTGGGTTCATCCCTGTTCCGACCTCCATGGAGATGTCGACCCGCTCACAGGAGCGATCAGAAATCCGCCCACCCCGGGACCAAGCCGGCTCTGCCCTTTAGGAGAACCCTGCCCGTGTGCCCGCTTCCGCCAGCGCAAGCCTGGGCGTGTGAGAGCCAGCAAAGGTCCTCCTCTGGAGCAGCCGCCGCCATGTCCACCACCATCCAGGAGCCGTGGTGCAGCAGACGGCCCGGGGATCTGGAGAAGCAAAGCAAAGCGGTGGAAGATTTTGCTATTGAAGAGGTGGGCTGTGCAGAATCCGCCTAAAGGACTGACCGTACCACGGAAAACAGCACCAGGAAAGTATGGGAAACAGCAGATGGGTAGTGGCCCTTCCCCAGGTGCATTGAGACCATCTTACACAAGACTCTCCACAAGCACATCATCTGATGCCCATAGCTGCCTGGAGAGCATCCCGCAGCAGCAAGTTCCACCTCGTGGCTCCTCCTTTACCCAAAAGTATTATTTTAGCAGCTCATTAATTCAGCGAGAAGGTTTTGCCCCAGGTTTTGGGGACCAGCAACTGCCCCTTTGATCCAACCTGTGTCTTGAGCCTCTGCTCTCCATTGATGGAGAACTGAGCCAGCTTTCTGGGAAGGCATCTTCCCTCCTCACCCCCTCCACCCGTGCATGCACCAGCCCTGTTGATGCCCAGATGCACAATAAGTGGAGTTATGGCACCAGCAGAGTGTTTACTGTCCTCCGGGGATGGAGAGCGTTAATGCATGGGCTGAACTGGGGGCGGGGGAGCGAAGTGCTGAAAAATGATGCACGCAACGCCTCATTATCACACCCTTAATAGCCCTGAAATTGCTGTGAGGGCCTCTGTCATTTCTCCTCCCCCTGGGTCGCAAGGAGCCGTTCCCATCTGTCTCAGCAGCAGGGCTCCGTTTCCTCACCGGAGCTGCTGGCCGTCCAAGCAGACAGGGCACCTCAACGCCTGCAGCCAGCGTCTCTGCTCCGGCCGTTCCTGCGAGGAACCGCAGGGGAGCGGCCGTGCTGGCTCAGCTCAGCACATCTGCTCTAAATGAGGTGACTCCAGGGAGGGCCACTGGCATCAGGCATCCAAATTTTGCTCCTACACCTCGCTACTGCCCTCCCCGACAAGAGGCAGACCGTGCCTCAGTTTCCCTGCCTGTATGAAAGAGTTGTAACATCTCCCACCCACCTCGATAAGAGATCTTGCGCTTTTAATTTTTGGTGTGTACTCACAGAGCTTCACCTACACATTTTGGGGAATTTTCAGCCAGTTCAGCGGTGCTGATGACGCTTCCGAGATCACCCAACGTCTGGGCTACAGCTCTGCTCGGGTGTATTTTCAAGCACCAGTCAACGCATCATCCTGGATGTCCTTGTGCTCTTCTCCAGGGGGAGAAGGGGGTGGACACCAGCCGCCTGCCCTGGCCCGGCGTCCTTCAGCACACCCCGAACAGCTCAGCTCTCCATCGAGGGGCAGCAGATGCTCTACACACAGGTTTGATCAAGGGAGCGATTGCTGGTCCCCCAGACCTGGGGCAAAACCTTCTCACAGAATTAATGAGCGGGTAAAATAGCATTATTGGGTAAAGAAGGAGGCACGAGGCATTAGCAGGTCCTGTGTCAGGACAGAGGCGTGTAGCGACCATGGAGCCGGTGGTTGTACCTTTAAGCATCGCATCTCGGTTCCACTTTCCATGACACCTGCGCTGAAGGGATTTGACGACTCCCAAGAAATGCCATGCCAAGAAGCTTTTAAGAACTACTGAACTGCCCTTTTTAAGAGGCAGGGGACGTGTGCACCTAATCCAGTCTTAAAACTAATGATTTAATTTACCTTAGGAGAAGCAAACCAGCATAAATTAATATCTCCCAGTAGTATAACATAAGCATGTTTTATCTGGAGATTATGTTGATTAAATCATCAAGTGCCATAATCTTCCCTTCCTCCCTCAATAAGGTGAGGAAAGAAAAAAAAAAAAACCCACACCCTAAAAAAATATAGATATAGCCTTCCCAGCCACAGGAGGGAACTGCACATTCATCTCCAAGCACTCTCCTCGCTCGCTAAAGCGTGCACACAAGATTCCCCACCCGGGAAGAAGCTGTTCCAGCTGGTGTGGTACTCAGAGGTAAAAACGAAGCTCCGTGTTGAGAATTGAAGAGACGGCGGGAGCTGGAGGAGCTTTGAGGCGGTGTAGGAGTTACGCTGACGGGGTTTCACTCTGCAAATGTAACCGAAGAAACGAGATCTGACTTCTCAAGGCTGTGTATCCGCTTTCAGGATAGAAGACAGCAAGGCCGTTAGTCACGCAAGCTGGAAATTCAAGTGGCTTAGATCCACCACGCAGGGAGACGATGCCTTCGCAGGGGGCGAAAACACAGAAGCCCGTTTAAAACGTCTTCCTCCCACCTCCCTCATCTCATCTCTGCTCGTTCCTACCTCTCCTGCTCTTCACTGAAACGAAGGACTAAACCACCCACCCCGATGAAACGATAAGACCCACCTTGACTTTTCCCAATAGAGTTGTCCCCTGCGGAGGATGTTTTTTCAAACAAAGCCCATTCCTGCGGGACTCAACTGCAAACGCTCTCCTGCAGCTTTCTGCCAGGTAATCCTGCGTGGGCGCCTCACACTCAATGGCTTGGACTGCTGGCGGCTCGGACTGCGCGCGGAGAGCTCGCCAGCCGGCGGGCAGGGCACTCGAGACGCACCACTCCTTTTATTTTAAAGCCAATTCAAACCCACAGCGGAGAGTTTGTCATTCTCCGGCGGAGCTTTCACAGGATCTTGTTGTGGCAGAAGAGAAGGGGTCCAAGGCCAAAAAGAGAAAAAAGCCCTAAAAGAACAGAAAGCTCCCCTTGAAAACAAAACCAAACCACCAAACAAAACTCTAAACATTGTTTATACTGACCCCCGACACCCCCCGCAAGCAATCTGTATTTACAAGGCCAAACCTCAACGTGAGCGACGGCGACTCGCCCTCCTCACCCCTCGTTACACAACTCGCTGTCAGTGTTCGTGGAATAAGTGGATTTTGCGAAGGAAAGGCGATTAACCGATGTAGTTTTGTTTGCTTATTGGGAAGTTGGGATGATGAGGAAGCCTCTTCCAGCGGTGCTGAGCGCAGGCTGCAGTGACCGCAGTCCCCTGCCTCAAGTTCCTCATAAAGGGAATAATTACTCCAGCGTTGTAAAAGCTTGGAAGCCTTCAGAAGAGAAACAGCATTATCTAGAAAATTACTTTAATACCAAAATGAAGTTATCAAGAGGAACTCCACGCCCAGTGCCTCCTGCAGAAGACACATCTCCATTCCAATACCCTGTCCCTGCAAGGAAAACAAAAATACAGACGCACGGCGTAAAGGAACCATAGTTTCAGGTTCTGCATTTTCTCAGCCAGAGTTTTTCCTCAGGGAGGAGAAACGGTGTGCTGACTCGCAGCCTGACAAACCTGGAAGCTGCAAGAAGTCTCCTGACTTTTTTTTTTTTTACCTTTTTTTTTTTTCATTATTCGTTTCTGTGGTCCCGCAAACCCACGCGATGATTCGCAGAGCAGAGGACGGTTCTGTTTCTTTCCTTGAACACCTTCAAATTAAAACCCAGACCCAAACCCCGCTGACACCTCGAAGCAAACCGCCTAGTCTTACCGTGTGAGGCTGACTTCCCTAAAACGGTTCAGGTAAAGGGATGAAATTTCAGAACGATTCTTCCCATCCTTCTGATGTCATTTTACAGTAGAAATAACCCGTTCTGACCCTCTCCCTCTGCACGTGTGAAGAGCATCTTCCTTCTGGGCTTCGTACCTCTTCACTTCAATTAACGGGGCTCCCAAAAGGCTGAGGACTTCATTACTTCTAAATGAAACATCCTCAAACACACTAGTGCCACTTGTCTTCTGCAGGACCCTTGTCCCAGACAAGCCTGACATTTTGACAGCGCTTATTACAAATAAGCGATAGCAAATGCGCTATTACACAAAACTTAATTTTTAGGCTGGCTAGAAAATCTCTCCTTCTAAGTAAACATCAGACAAACATCTATACGCTGCACGGAATTGCATGTCAAGCCACTCAATAAAGCCAACTTATCTGCCAGAACAAGCCTGACAAATCCTTGGTACAGATGCCTTTTCTCCCCCCTCCCCCTAAATTGTACGCGGAGTCCTCGGAGCCGAGAGGGAGGGAGCAGGTCGATGTCGTCGATGAGCCTCATCCTGCCAGAACCCTCCCTGCTGCGAGCTGCCGTTGGGAATGAGGATTTTGAGAATACACATGGAGAGAAGCAGTACTAAAAAAGAAAAAAGAGAGGTTCCTTCACCTCTACCCTCACACCCAGAGCTCGAGGCGCGCCGGCAGAGCGAGCGCTGTCTGCCAACACCACCTTTGCCGCCTCTCCTTCTCCCGAACCAGCCGAGCGCCCCTCAGGCAGCGCCGACCCGCAGAGGACACTCCTCGGTGACACCGGCTGGACGCTCCCAACAGACCAGACCTACAAGCGTCAGCTTTCCGCCCCCCCCGCCCCCAACACATTCCCCCTCGCCCCGCGCCAGGGGCAGAAAGCCTCCACAGCAGCAAAGCCCACAGACATCAGCCGGCTTGTCTTCCTCCCTTTGGCAAACCTTTAGCCCGGTGATGCCCTAGAAAGCCAAAGGTGGTAGGCGGAACGCCTGCGGCCCTCAGCAAGGTGGACTTCATTGTGTCCGCCTTGGAGTTCCACCTTGGAGGGAGAGGCCCTCCTTTCCAGGGGGCTCAGGTCCTCTCTGAGCTGTCTCCCACAGAACCCTCCCGCTAACATCTTTAACAGACACCGTCGTTCCATATTCAACATCCTGCACGAGCAAGTGACTAATTATCGCCAGTGAGTTGCCATCTGTCAGCTGATCACCGACAGATCTGATTAACAGACCGTCCCCGTGTTCTCCACCTACTGCAAAGGAAAACATGCTCTCTCCTTCCAATGGTTTGTGCTAACACATTTTTACTCGGGATTTGCGACCAGCTTCTCACAGTCGACTACCAAATGTAGCTGATTAGCTATAACTCATTATCCAGAAATCATCTGGTCACCCGCTCTGGGCAGAGCCTGGGCCTCCTCCAGCTGGATGGAGAGGAGACAAGAGGGTAACACTGATGAAGAAATGACATGCTGAGAGGTGTAGATGAAGTTCTGACATAGCGGAAACCCTAGAGCAAAACCTTAAGGGAGGTTAAGTTGCCCTAAAATCCGGAGTGTAAGCTAAGTCAGGGAAGAAGAAGGGCGTTTCAGCGCTCGGTCTTTGGCAATTCACTGCACTCCTGTGCCTCAGCTTCCCCAGCTGAGCAGTCAAGTACGCTCTTATTTACTTCTCTCTGGAGAAACCTTTGAGATTCGCGTGTCAAAACCACTGTAGGGGTAAAATCACTGCCAAGACAGGCGGCAGCAGGCACTGGATGCCCTTCACAGCGCTGACCATGAGGCAAAGCAGGATGCTCTTGCAGTGGCGCTGGTTTCTCCCACCCCTTCTGCTCAGCAGCAGTCACGATTGCCACAGCAACAGGAGACAGAGGAGAAAAATATTTCTCTGGAACATATTTGGTTGCTTTTTAGTGGGTTGACATAAGAGAGTTCGCTTATAAATACGTCAAGAGCAAGTCGGTGTGAAATTGGAAATGAGAGTGGATGGCAGCATGGCGAGCAAAGTACGTGGGGTGAGGAGATGAAACGTGGAGGTTCACCTGAGCGAGGTGCGGAACAAGAGACCTGTGGGAGAACGTAGGACCTCAGCACTAATCAACCCCATTGATTGAGAACGGAAACCCTTTTCACTAACACAAACAACTTTGTGGTCCCTCACACCTCCACCCTGTCCCAGGGCCCGAGGAGGCTCTGCCCCCAGAACATCCACCGTCGTGTCCGGGCACCACGCGGCCGCGCCACAGCCCTTCTGCCTTCCCCTGGGGAAGGGAAACCCATGGCTCTGGGGCTCAGCGTGCTGCTCCGTCAGCCGAGCTGCACAATGAGACAGTAACCATGGACAGTAAGGTCATGCAGGAGACGGAGGTCTTCCCCAAAACACACTGAAGAGGCTCATTCAATCAGTTAATAGCGCAGGAGCAGCACTGACACAACACCATAGCGTGGGCAGGTTCCTTTCTAACACCCTCCCAAAAGGTTTGAACATTTTGCTCGAGCGCTCTGCGACACCTCGAGAGCCCAATCGAGGGAGCCCTGTCAGGAGCTAGAGAGGGCAGCTCGTCCTGAAAGAACACAGAAGGTGACAGCCCCGTTCTTGGAAGAAGAGTGAGGCTTTCCCCGTGCTCCAGTGACGATGGCGGGTCGAGCACCCCGCGAGCAAGCAGGCAGGCACAACTCGCCCTCACCATCCCTCACAGCACCGCTCTGTCCCACTGCAGCAGAGCATCAGAAGGTATTCCAGAGAAACCTGCTTGCTAAGGAACAACCTGGGGAAAGCGGGGCGAGAACTAAACGAGCACGTTCAGATAAAAGATAACTGTGTTTTGAAGTTGAACAATAACTCCAAAAGGAGCTGTTGGAGCAGGACCAGAGGAGGCCACGAAGATGCTCTGAGGGCTGGAGCACCTCTGCTGGGAGGACAGGCTGGGAGAGTTGGGGGGTTCAGCCTGGAGAAGAGAAGGCTCCGGGGAGACCTTAGAGCCCCTTCCAGTGCCTAAAGGGGCTCCAGAAAAGCTGGGGAGGGACTCTTGATCAGGGAATGGAGCGATAGGATGAGGGGGAATGGTTTTAAACTGAAAAGGGAGATTTAGATTAGATATTAGGAAGAAATTTTTGACTGTGAGGGTGGTGAGCCCCTGGGGCAGGTTGCCCCGAGAAGCTGTGGCTGCCCCATCCCTGGAGGTGTTCAAGGCCAGGTTGGACGGGGCTTGGAGCAACCTGGGCTGGTGGGAGGTGTCCCTGCCCAGGGCAGGGGGGTGGAACTCGATGATCTTTAAGGTCCTTTCCAACCTAAACCTTGTGATTCTCTTGGTAGCCCCTTGGAAGCACACTCAGCTCACTAGAATGAACACTGCAGCAAGACAAAAGCGACAGGCAGGTTCACGGGATGGGATCTCCTGGTCAGAGACATCACATCCTGCAACCCCCAGTGATAAACCATGCACGCAGAACCTGCCAGGACCATGTTCTTCCATGTCAGCCTTCATCTGAGGCACCGCACTGACTCGACAAGGTATCTAGCAATAATAAGATTCAGAAGCAGTGAAAACACTCACTTAATAAATTATTTTTAAGAAACGTATCAGTGCCCCAGGATTTAAGTAGACATGCAACAACAGCATAGACAGGCAACAATGCAGTTGGTTGGCTGAAAGAACGAGGGAGACTACTGCCTCTTCTGGGCTTGTGCATCTCATTGGTTGACTGGTGGTATCCGTTAATTAGGTCCCCATTACACAGGTAGGAAACGCACCCACCAGAAGCACCTCGCTGCTCTGCCGTTCAGCCCAGGAACGTGACAGATACAACAAAGAGCTGAGGCATAATGGAGATGGAGTACCTGTCAGGCCCTCCGATGGAAAAGGGAAAGAAAAAACCCCTCTGCTGCCAGGCTTTGCAGATGAATACCTTCAGGTACGTGAAATGGTAACCAGGAACCGGCACGCCCCGAGAAGACTACAGCCGGTGGTTAAGGTTGTTCTCATCCATCACAAGGCAAGTCTATTGATAGGTTCCCCGAGGTCTTCAGCACTCGGTAGCAGAGGGCAGCCACGTGCAGAAGATGCTGTGATCAGCCAGTGCAGAACGTGTACTGCTGCATCTTTCGGGCTCCCTACGGCTCTCGAAGTCCTTCAGAGCAAACGAAGCTCTTGGACTTCTTTAAGAAAGTCAACCTCAGAACAGAGAGGTGCCAAACCTTGCTAAATGCTCCAGGAACTCCTCACTAGGCTAACTCCTCCAGGAACAGCTCAGTCTTCCCACAAGGCACACCTCCTGTGCCCAGGGACGCCACAGCAACGGCCCCGGGGAAGGGCAGCTTTGCTAAATACTCATCTGCACAGGGCCTGGACGGGACAAGCGAGCGCCTGCACCTCCGCGGACGGACGAAACCCTCGGTGAGCAAAGCCACTCCCCGGACCGCCCGCCTACTGCCCTTTCCTTGGGACAGCGTTTTTCCACCTTCAGGCAGAGACCAGGGACAGACATTTTATTTCTGCATTTCACCCAAACTCTCAAAGTTCTCCTCAAAACAGTCATTTCAATGAAAGAGGAAACCCAACCCATAGTTTTGAATTCTCTTCGGGCAGACTGCGCCAGGGCTGGCAACCGTCCTGCCGGCTTCACCGCGGCATCGCCCTTCCCTGAACTGCAAAACTTTGTATTTGCTACAACACGAGACCTCAGCACTGCCCGCGAGCTGAAATCCCATTACAGAGCACGCACCCCTGCCTCCCAGGCTACGCCTGAAACTCTCCCGCCACGTCTTACGGTCTTCAGGACAGCCTTAAAACAAGGGATTTAATAATTCCCGATTTCAATGGAGGAGATGTTTTTTTAATACCAGAGAAATCCTGACCAGAATATTTGCCTCCTGTGTTTATACTGATTTCGTACAACTGCATTACAGGATTTAGTATTATTAGCATTCAGTTTTCCCTGACGCCTCATGATGTTTGAGGTTTGGAACATTGCTTCCTAATCACATTAGAAAAAAAAAATATTCATGTGACTTATCACGCACTATTACTAATATTTAGTTCATGGGCAAAAGGATATTTCTTCCCCGTAATGAGTAATTCTTCAGTATTCCGACATGCTCAGCAGCCACCTTCAACTATTTGTTTCTACAGAAATCAGTTATTTGTCAGACATCCACTACTTCCCTGAATGAAAACCCAAAAAACTCCACCTACCTTTTAATTTTAGGAGGTGAGCCAGCACGGAGCTGCATCCGCGTGTCCCGAGCCGACCGCTCTCCAAGCCCGCGTTAGTCAGTGCGATCAATCTGCTCCCTGCGACACCTCTCAGTCACCGATTCCAAACAGGATTTAAACCACCAAGCAGAAACCTTGATTTAAAACACCAATTTCGACCTCCATTTGTGTTTATCTTTCATTAAAGACCACTAGCTTTCATTAATCGGCACGGCCATAAAACAGCGGAGAACTGCAGGCAGCCGTCACTGTCAAAAGAATCCCAACTCAATAAAAATAAGGAACATTAATAAAACGAAACGAAGAAAATATGTTTCATCACTGTCTATTCTCATTATTATTTTTTTTCCCCTCTCAAGATTTGGGGCAGAACATGCGGATGCGAATTAGAACTAAATGAAAAATGACAGAGCTACCTTAGGCGTACGAGGCAACTGATAGGTTTCGAATTTAAGATTGATTAAATAAATCAGTAGCTGTTTGCAGTGGGTTAAATCTCTCGGTTCCAAAGCCCTAAAAATGACTGGCTTTGCCCAAAGCATTGCTATTTTCGAACCAAAGGCTTAAGTACCTCTTCCTGTGCTGCTGTTGTGTGTCTCGTTTATACGAAGGGAGTTTAGATACCACTGATCTCCCACCGATACAGACACCACTGAAAACATTTTGCATTTACATCTTTTGTCACCTAAATGTCATTTAAAATCCTGGTCCCAGGGAACAAGGTTTCTCCGAGCTACTCTCCCCCTCCACCTATTTCTTAACATCTGGCCAGAGGGGGGAAAAAAAAAAAAAACCAACACAAACACAAACAACAAAGCCTTTTGTGGGGGTTTTTTTGGGTCTCAGTGAAGCAATATAAACCCAAACAGTTCTTTATGCACCTTTATTAGCTAAACTGAAATCAAGAATGTTGTAGAGAAAAGCATCTGTGCATAAAAAGGAGGAATCTAAACACCAGAATTGATTCACCTGTAAAGTAATAGGTACTTAATGTATTACAAGATACTTCGGCATCCCAAATTTGAGCTGATGTTAAACATTAAAGGTGTTTCCCAAACTCAGCGTAACACTAAAACAGTGGAATTCTTTAACTGAATGAAATGTGAAGTTTCAGTGAGAATGAGTTTTCAAGAAATCATAGAAAAATGGAAATATTCACCCTGTTGTTTTCTAAATGCTTTTAAAATATATTACATTTTTAGTTTCAGAATTGGACAGACTAAAACCGCTAACAATAAACCTTAGACACCCATTCACATTTGCCTGATCCTTCAGCATTTGCTGTTTACTTCTGTGGAACAAGAACCCAAAAGGTGCTTTAATTTTTCTTTCTCTGAAAGAAGAAGAACGCCAGTTATTCACAAGGGTCACAGCAATTTCTTGCTCTTTCAGGCTTTATTTTCCTAAGTTCCCCAGAAACGCACAAAAATTTGCAAACCATCAAGACTTCATTAAATCACTTTGTCTCCTTACAAAATTCCAGACAAAGCACAGGAGCTATAAAAGACAGATTGTGTTATTTAGCATTCCTCCTAGGAAAAAGCCTCTTTTGAAGCCTTTCAGTGAGCACGATGTCAAAAAGCCCCCGGACGTTGGTGCACTGCTCCGGCTCCCCGTCCATTTGAACATCTAACGGCTGAGGGTGGGGGGGAATCTGTTTTATTTTGCATTTGATCAACATCACAGTCCATTCCTCAGGGCCATGAAAAAACTACTTAACGCGAGTCAACAGCCAACTATATTTTAACCTTCAATAAAAGTCTATTTTTGGCAGAAGTTTCACCTTTCTTTAAAGTTACTATAACAAGGAGTTAAAACAATTTCTTAAATTTACTTTAAGTGCTGTCCGTAATAAGGATTAAATCTTTTCCTAACTGCAGCAAAGCCATTTCTGTTCACTGAGGGTTTGAATTCTTCAAAAGACTGATGTTAGACAGGCAAATAGCAGACAGAAAAGCCAATTTTCTTTTAGAATTTAAGCAAGACCTTGTCCATCTCCTTGAGTAACTTGTCTCTATTTTTCCAACCAGTGGCAGGAAATCTTCATTTCTACAGCTGATGTCTATACTCTTGATCTCCACATGCCTCATCCTCCCAACAACACATTCTGAGCACCCTTCTAGGATTAAAAAAATGTACTGCTTCCCTGAGTGCAGAATAAGGCACGGCATTTTTATCATTTCCAGCCTTGTAAACGGCACAGGCCATTACAGAACAGCCCGCTCGGAAAAACAGGATACAATATTCATGTACTTTGTTAGAGGAGACAGATCTACTCTTTATGGTGATCAACTAAGGCAAGACAGACTTTCATTTCACTAAAGTAAGAAACCAAGGATGAAGTTGTCTTAATATAAAATACCTTCAGTGTAGCAGTTAAATTTGAGCAGAGAGGGCTACAAACCCACGCTCGGGACTGCCAAAAGCAGAAGTTATAGTTCAGAGGTTGAGGTAGGGGCACGGGGGAAATCAGCAACGGGTAAGGAACTCTGACGGAAGGGAGTTGTACAAACCTCATACAGCCTTCCTGGAGATCCACGATGGGGTTACAGAAGAGGGAGATGGTGCAACAGTCCCACAGGTATTTGCTCCCAGTCGACTATTCAAATTTCGATTAGGGTGTGAGCTAGAAGCACGTGTCCCACCCCATCACACACACCACCACTGCAATATAAGGCCACAGCTGAGGGGAAGACAGGCTTTTGGCTGCGAGAGCAGCTATTCTTCCTCTCCTCTGCCAAGGAATAGGGATGGTGAGCAGATGTTGTTGATTCAGATTAAGATGCAGTGTTAAAGCTGTCTAATTAAGCTTACACAATGTGCACCTATACCCCGCCGGGCTCTAAGAGAGCTGCCGCACTTCCATGCTTCTACCAACACCTTCAAAGTTACCCCAAAACAGGTAACATCACAGCAGCAGAGAGATCACCTGCTGTCAGCAGGCTGGCAAGGCATCTTCCCAAAAGTGAACCAAAGTCCCCAGTTATTTCCACAAACATGTATATTGATAAAATGATATAGGGTAGGAAATAAATCCTGCTATTTACTTAGCACTTTTTATTATAAAAAAAAACAAACTATGATGTTCATTTTAAGGCTCAGTGACAAATCCTGTTTGGTACATCATCACCTTATTAAAAACCTGTCACACGTGCCGAGAATGCTAAGTTATATTAAGTAGGCTGTTAACTTGACAAAATACAGCCTGCTGCTTTCCACCTGACTGACGCTGCAGCAGCGACGGCACATTTCCAAAGGGTGGGAAACAGACACCCTCTCCTTCCGCGCCAAAGCTCCAGATCCAGCTGAGACACTAAACACAGCTGAAAAAGGTAAAGTGTCTCAGCCACAAAGGCAACACATCAGAAACTCAGCCATAACACTCCACTCCGGATCCACGTACATGCATCAGTTATTGGGATGTGACTGCCACCCAACTGCAGTAAGTAAAAGAAATGGAAACAGTCATGTAAAATACTCCATTTATCCAGATATGAAAGAAAGGCTCGACTGATGCTCAACAAGAAGGTAGTTCAAAAGCAAAACCAAAAGATGCCTCAGAGTGACAGATATTGATAAAGGCAGAAATTACAACTTTTTGTCCAGTAATCCAAAGGAGCACAAAGTTCTTTTGCACAGAAGGCAAAGATCGGACAGCACAGCTCGTGCACTGTGTAGCTCACGCCAATGCAGTCACACGTGGTATCAGCTGTTTCAGCCATCAGCGAAAGACTGGGAATAACAAAGGAATGCCAGAGTCAGATCTTTAAACATCTTGGAAGGGAGTACATTAATATAATCACTTAAGCATTTTCATTTGTGCTATTAGAGGGCAAGTGTAGAAACCCAGCGTTATCTCCAGTAATTAAAATACCCTTCAAAGGGAAACTTTCGTATGGCATTTTAGGGAATGAATGTTTCCGCTATACGCTAAGAGCATGTCACTGCCACTTTCCCCTCTGTACCGGGCTTCTTTGGAAGATACAACAGATCCAGTATCTTCTGTCAGCACGATTCCAGCATGACCTGTTACTCTAAGCGCCAGTGAAATTTACCTTTCATCTCTCCACACGTATGAGTGGTTATACTCATACATCTCATTCACATAGTCTCGCTATCTGCAAAGTCCAGTCAATTAATCCTTTGGTTTATACTCATCTGCCTGTTTCAGGAAATCGACTTCAGCAAATAGACATACTCTTTGCTTGTTCATTGAAGGGTTTTTTAATGTGAAGAGCAACGGAAGCTTCTCATTAACCACGCGTGACTGCTTAACTACGTTAAAAATCAACTGGATTTTCAGCACTTTCTAAGCCGTTCACACTTTCCTAAAAAAAGCCTCGACACTCAAGTCTTGGAACAGTTCATCCAATAAAGCTGATGTCATATACCAGGTATTACAGACGCATCTCTCGGCTGCAGGTGAAAGCTGGCAAGATTAATCTCCTTTTGCCCAACATCCCGAGCCTTGCAGGAAAACAAAACCAAAAAGAACGAACAACCTCAGGTCTTGACAAGCAAAGCTTCTTCCATTGGTCTGATTCAAAACATGAATATTACGTTGTTTTCAACATACAAGTCCCATCTATGCACCACAAAACAATGATCAAAAAAATATGATGCAAAGTCTTCTTAAATAGTCACCCAAAATATAAAGAAAGCGTACAGAAGCTTGATGCAAAATCCAGAAATAGTCCAGGGCAGTGCTTGGGTATCACTAAAGATTTAAGGACTACTGGGGATTATGTGGCCAGCCACAAACTGTCTCGTAAAAGGTCACGACAGCATTCTCTGCTGCTAAGATGAGTGAACAGACTGCCATTCCTCTTTAGAGGTTTGTCTATTGGTTAAAAAAAAAAAAAAAAAAGAAAGAAAGAAAAAAAAAGACCAAGGAAGAGCATACAGTCACGCAGCTGATCGCCGACGAATCACAAAAACACCCCGCTGCAGCTGTCCCAGATAGATTCTCATCTTTGTGCTGTCACTGGTTTTCCTCACCCAGATCTGCATTTTGGAAAAAAAAAAAAAAAAAAAAAAAAAGAGGGGCGGTGAGATATATTGGGGAGAAAAAGGGAAAACCCCCAGTAAGCAATACCTATACATATAAGTACTCTTATTGTCAGATCTGAACACCTTTGTTAATTGGGGTGCACAGATGATTTACCTTAATCCCTCCTCCCTCTCCACATTAGGCATTTGCAACCCGAGTAGAAAACGAAATAAGGTTTCTACCTTTATCACCTTATCTTCCTGCTCCAAACAGTCATCGAGAAAAATTACTCTTTCCAAGCATCATCAGAAAAGCAAGTTTCCTTCTGCCACAGCTCACAACAGAACTCTGGCATTAAGCTTGATTAAAGAATAAGTCTCTCTAGATCCACAGATCATAAAGTTATCTATCCCGAGATTTGCCCAGACAAGTAACGATTAGTCAAACGAAAAGCTTATTCTGATTTTGTTCAGTGAAGCACTTCTCAAAATGTATTAAATAAGTTGCATCTCAATATAAAAGGGCGTCTTTAAAAAACACCCGCATGGAAGAATTCATATAACTTGCTGATATTCAATGTTTCAAAGGACAAATTGCTTCCATGCAGGCAGCTGCTCAGAATTTTTAAAAAATAAAAATCACTTTCAAGAAGTTTAGACCCAAATACCCGCACTTTAAAAATCAAATCTGAGCAAAACTCCTCCGCACTTTATCATTCTAATGCATTTAAACATATTTAAATAAATGCATGAAAAATAAGAGTTATCCAGCTCTTAGGACTTGTGTCCTAAAATACTCTAGTACAATACTGCCTACTGCAAAGGGCTATAAAGTTAGCGTAGGCATGCAATTTATCCAAAACTTTTTTTTTTTTTTTTAAGATATCACTTTAGCTACAAGCCTGGCACAGTAGATTGATTTAACTTTTTATTATTTTAATTATAAATTGACTTTACTAGCAGAAGCCCTCAATATAAAGTAAATTTAATATTTGCTTGCATTTATATTTCAGTTATTTCCCTAGAGAAATTAGAATCCACCTTTGCTGATCATCATCTCTCTCCTGCAACATTTTCAAGAATTTGGTATGTCTCACTAACCAAAAGAATTCTTAAATCTACAAACTCTCAGCAACTGTACAGAACAACAAACAGGTACAGTTTTACATTCTATCACAATATGATGGAGCGGTACATTAGTTTTGCTAAACTCAACCACTTTGTTAAGTTCCATTTGGAGGATAATTAAAACTCAGTTTTAAGTGACCACACCAGTGAAATTACTTATTAACACTAAAATGTGCCACACAGTTCAGAAAAATAAAAGCAGAGACATATACTGAACTTAAAATTGATGGTTTTGACATACAATGTGTTTTGCAATCAGAAGATAACATCTATTAATTCTACAGAACTGAAGGAGGTGGTGAATAGAAACAAACTAAATCTCGGAATTTCTTTTATTCCTAGACTGTAAAAGAAAAATAAGCTTCCTTTTTCAACTTCTGACAAACTGAGATTGCTGAATAAACTCATGGGAATAAATAAATAAAAAAAAACCACAACAAAAAAACCGCACAAAACCCTCAACTTTTCCTGCATGTACTGAAAAGTCTTTTGCTGCCAAAAGGCAAATGGCTGAAGCGGTTCCACACACTTGGCCAATGATTTCCACCAACGCTGTATTTGATTCACAGTTTTGAAGGGAACCGCATCAAAAGTAATAGAAATATGTTCTGTTAAGATCTAAACACACCAAGTTTTAAAGAATTTGGGCCTGGGAAGATACTTTTGGTTTGGTTTTTTTTTTTTTTAAGGGGTATCATCATAGCTCAGGCTGTGCGTAGGAGAGGCCCGTAGCCAATTACAAAATTCAAATCCAGCTTAAGAAAACCGATTTAGACCTTCACGTGAAGAAAGGTGCCTCTGGTGCACTGTTAATTACTTCCCTTCCCCAGCCAGAAGAAGGCAACTGGGTGCCATAATACCCCTGACGTTTCTTAGTGAAGTCTTCACTTTGAGCATTAACGGAAACGCTGGTGGGGAGACACCCCGCAAATATTTTCAGGGAAGTTCCTTTGAATAACTTGACTGCCTTCAGAAACGCTAACAACTTTTGATTCCGGGCTATAACTACAGACCTCAAATCTAGGTCTGCCTTCTAGCTTCTGAATTCAAGCAGGAACCAGTAAGATCACAGTTTGGCAACCATGCTTTTGAAGGCGTGATGAAGTCCGATGTGTGCACATTGTACTCCTAAGAGAGCACCTTATCATTTCAGTATTCTGTTAAGTATTTCTCTCCCTTGGCTTTATCTTATTGCAATGAACCATCCCCGGGCAAACAACTGCCGTGCCTCCGCCCCAGCCTCTCTCAAAAAAACCCCACAAAGCCAAACCGAAACCTATCATTTCACTTTACAGTGGAATTCACGCAATAATAATTAACAGATTGCATCTCCTTCAGGTTTCAGGTACGATGCTCCCAAAAGATTGAGTTTTAAAGTTAACAGTGATAACTCTAATCAAATTAGCAGTACTGTATTTTTAACACATCCTTTAGCGTGCTACTACTACTACTTTATCTAAATAACCAACCCTTGAGCGTAACAACTGTTCTTGCAAGGAGAACAGTTGTGATACAAAGCGTATCCCATATGCAACTCATTTTGTTGAAAAGAAAATATTTTCCCTTAGCTGCCAAAACAAGTTAAAGTTACTTCATTGGCTGATTGAAAAGAAATGCATTCAAGTCTATAATTTCTTTCCTTGAAGTGTCGGGAATCGGCAAGCAAAGGAAAAAACGCTCCCTTTTCCCAACTGATGCACTGCTCAAGCACTAAAGCTTATTTTGCAGCAAGATTCACATCAATCTTAGGCACGCACGTCTCTTCACCTGCTTCCCTAAGCCCTAATCATTAGCCACAAGGAAATTGTCTCAGGCAAGCGAGTGTCTCCCAAATAGGTGATGAATGCTGCCGGCTTACTTCACAACACACGTGCTCAGGTTAGCAGGAAGAATTTTGTCCCCTCACCACAACTAAACTTGGCGACAAAATTTTTTCTTCACCCTCTTCCAGATTCCCAATGGGATTTTTATTTTTTTTTTTTTAAGTTTGCATTAATAACAACTGTATGTTATGTCCTTGAAATAACAGAAATGGAACTCAGGATCACAGTGCCGGTGAGATGCAGTGTCAGTTCTCCCCATGTCTCCCGCCTGCCAAACTACTACTTGCAAAATGTAGGATCATTCTTTAGAAACACAGCAAGTCTCTTCCCACCGCAAGAAGAGATTTCTCAACTCGGTTTTATCTTGGATTCAGTTCCTTTAGACACTAGAAAACTACACCTTGTCTGAAAACAATATTGATTTGCTCTTAGTCCTTACTAGACAGCCATCTACCTGCCCACAGCGGCTCACAGCTTTCCCCACTCCCACCAAAAACAAAGCAGCCCACTACCTCGTTGGCGCCCACAGAACTGATCACACAGCTGATCTTAGTGTTCTCTTTAGACTCCAGGTAAATCGCCTGGCTCTTGTGGTACCTGCAAAAATAAAAAGATAAAAACAAAAGAAAAAAAAGAAACGAAACACATGAAACCATTCGCTGTCCAAAGAGAGAAAAGAAACAGTGGTAAGATTGGTAAAGCTAGGATTCTACAAGGATTTGGACTGAGTAAATGTGAAGTTTCTCTTTCTTTCCACACCACTTTCCCCATCTTCACCAACACAGCGGTTGCCTGAATCGACACACACACACTTTGCATTTCAATGATACATCAGAACGCACGAAGCTCGCTCAATTCACCTTCAATTCTGTACGCAGATTACTGAAAACATGTTTCACATCTGAAAGAGGCAGGGGCAGAGCACCACGCCACAAGACAGGAGAACGCTGACTGACAATAAGCCCCTGTTTCAAGAGTGAATCAAAGCAGCCTTCCGCGTTTCAGACAGAGGATGGATTTTAGAAGGCAACTCCATATTATGCCTGATAAAATGCGACAGAAAAGTCACAGGTACTCAAAAGTTATTCACACTCCCCAATACAAAATTACTAGCACACCACCACAGCGAATCGTACTCAATCGCTGCAGTCTGTGTATTGCTTAAACAGAGACCCCAAATTTCTAATGTCTTATTTTGTGAAAATACCCGAAATGGTGAGTGATGGGTAACTGACTCTGTGAGAAGCTGTATATACCTGCTGTTAGGAGGCTGTGTCCAAGCATATCTATTTTTTCCCCTTTTAGATCATATTTTAGTCGTCCTATATATTTTTTTTTAGTGCATTCTTTATAAAACAAATTAAAAACTTCAAATTGGTAATTCTGAATTGCTCGACTCCACAGTCTTACCTTTTTCGCAGACCATGTTTCTGCTAAGTGCTGCAAAGTGTGCTATACAAAACTCCCAGGTTTCCGTTTATTCTGCCTAGGAGAGTTCCGTAGGCACAACTAATTACACCGAAACAGATTATTTGTAAGTAAATAATCTTAATCAAGGGAACACCGAAATGCTTTATAGTTACAGAAGCATAACTATATTTCCACCTTTACCCTGAGCGTGATGTGCTCCATATTTAAGCGGGCAACCCAAGCTGCGGGATCACTGCACAAATTCCCTCAGCAACTACTCAGTATGCAATTCCCTGCAGTCTGATTGGCTGACAGCCATTTGTCAAAATGCAGGGATTTGCATAATCTTTACAGTTATTTCTACCATAACCATACTGTAAATATGGAAGTCTTCCAATAGTTTATTCCATAATCTCTTCTTACTGGCTCACGTACTCAGAATTTTCACGCTGCTTGCCAGTAACAAGGAATGATAGCGTCAGCTTTCAGCTTTCCAAACATACTAATTACCAACAGGCTGGACGAAGTAATGAAAACAACCTCAAATCCTGCAACCTTTAGACACTTGCGCCCAACCATTATTCTCTCCCCTTCATTTTAACAGAAAGGGCGTCAGTGGGTTTCAGGGCACTGTAAGAGCAGCGATGATCTGAGCCAAAAATCTCAGTTTACCGAGCCCGGGTGATCATTAATTGATATAAAGGAACAGTATAAGCCGCTACAAACCAGACCTCACTAAGCTAAGGCATAAAAATCTCAGTCCAGCAGTGTCTTACTGTGCCGTGCCTGCTTAAGCAAGGAGAACTGATGATCTTGATACAATCAGCGCGCAGGCTTCCGAGAGCAGAAGACACCACTGCAAATGACAGCTCTCGAGTGATACCTGTGCCCGCACACATAATGAAGTAATTTTTTCCACTCAAAGCCGTTTCTTCCAATTTTTGATTATCAGTGAATTCCAAAGCTAACGACAGTCGAAGCTGGCTCCAGCCCCTGGATTTCACATCACAAATTACCGTCCGTCAGTAAATCTACGTTAACTGTGCACAGAAAAGGCAAGGCAACGAGTTAGTTCAGCACTTTTTCACTATGGAGTTGTCTTAACTGTCTCCTGCTCCACGCACGCAGAGACAGGTCAGCCGAAGGCACAGGAGCCTGGTGCATCTATCTCAGTTACACACTCACGTCTCAGCCTTTGGCCGAGTTTATATACCCACAGGGGAACAGAGGGGTAGAACTGAGAAAAATACTTCAGATGAAAAATGCAAAGGAATTTAAAGTCGGCTTTTCAAGAAAAGGAAAGCGTCAAACAACTCCCGCTTTTGCAGGAGGTAAAATATACCACAGTACTGACAACTGAGGCAAGCAAAAATAATTCCACTTTCCGCCACAAAATATTTTGCTGAAAGGTCAAGATTTTCAACTGCTTCTCCATCAGAAGATTGAAAGAAATCACTCTGCATTACTGTATGCAGACAAAGCTAAAAGCAAAAAGATGGTTGTTTTACAGTGAACTGTATTTTAGGATCCGATGGGGGGGGGGCACGGAGAAAACTGACTGAGGATAAAACACTGAAGTCTAACTCCGCATCCATCTGAAACTCCCTATACAATGTCCCCACTTTGGAGAGATGGTTGTGAATTGTCTCTGAAGACCTTAGGGAGTCCATTACTAGCCTTAAACGTTCACTCTTTTGAGATAATGGTCCTTCACGGCTGCTGTCAGGAAACAGAGAAAGTCACTCCTGAGCTGTCAGTTTTCTTCTTTCTGGTGCACACCAGCAGCTGCAGCTTTAATACACCTTAGAAAAAAATTACCCTCCCACTATCAAGAGTTACTTCATTATTTTAGAATACCAGCTGCTTTGCACAAGTATTATTCCTATCAATCAAAAAAAATCTAAGCAGGATTTATTACAGCCAAAAAATGTAAAATACTTATCTTAAAACAGCATAAGAACAAAGAGGACAGGAAAGGCAACAGCTGAAATTTCCCAGAGCGAGACCCCCATGACAATTAAATTCAGCAAGATCAAAATATCTGTTAGTGTTGTATGTCCCAACTAGATACCTTTCAGTATGTGCTTTGAGAGGTTCATCTGGGCTCACTGAAGCTTTCCCAGTTTTAAATTTGGTGGGAGCTTGGGAGCTTTACTGAGAGATTACTCCAGAGTCCACCTTTATTTTTTCATGTTTATAAATTCTGAAGAACAGTTTATTCATCCAAATATATCCTAGAGGATAGTCACTTTACACAAAAAGAAAATTTTGAAGGCAAAGAAAGAATTTGATGACTTTTTGAAATAACATGTAGCCTGTTCAGCTCATGTCTGCTTTACGCTTGGCAGAAGTTTAAGCTCCAGGCAGCAGCTTTTATCAGAGTTGTATATGCTGAACCCTCGATGAAACTCCACTGTCAGAAGACTACCAGAAGGAAAACCTGACCGACTGTACAACACAGCTGTTGTGTAGAAAACACACTTCATACACACTTCACACCTATCATTTTCCGTGATAAAATTACAACCTCGTCACTTGTTATTTTGAGCCACCAGAACACCAAAGTAGGCTACAAATAAGCATACGACTTGCAAATTACTTTCTGCTCAAGGAGTGCTAGATTGCCCCCTTGATTACCCAGTTTTGCACGTCTCACAGATTAAGTTTAAGACCTACTAAGATTTCTCTGCAGAATTTAATATTTTCCTTGCGTTTTGCGAAGCTTGCACAGCTATATGCCCATAAAACTTAACAGAGCTAAATCCAATCAGCAATTCTGAAGTTGCTTCTCCCACGTGGGTTTGATCTTTAAAGGTTATTTGGATTTGTTATTAGAAACATTTTTCATTCTGCTCATCCGGTGCACAACATTTCTTCCGCCACCTTGTGGAACCATGGGCTAGTGTTCTACAAAAGGGAACAGCAGGACTGTGAATACCGCCGACACCACTGTACCTGCAGCCGCAGAGTATCCGTACCCTAGCTGACCAGCTTCACAGCTACCTCACGCTGCGTCTGCTGGTGGCTCTCTTAGCATCAGGTTTGACAAAAATGTTTCCCAAGCGTCACAGCGTGCACCACTGACTCCGCGGAAAAGATTTAAGCCTCCTTTTGTTCAAGCCAGTAGTTCCTCCTGGAAGTCTATGAGGTCTAAACACTCCATTATCACTTCTGATTTACCAAAGACACAATGATCAGCCCTCGGAGGAAGTGGCTAACCTCTGCCCAAAAAACATTCTGTCCCTAAATTCTTTCATCAGAGCAATTTCTCTCTGCAGCCTTTGTCTCTTCACTAGACAAGGCTCAGACTGATTAAACCAGAAATTTACCAGGACTTACCATCTCTTATCATAGTAGAGTTTTCCATCTTCTATTCGGGCTTCAAACCGCTGTGCCGGAGACTCTGCTGGTGTGGCTGGGAGGTGTTCGGGGGAGGAGGGAGAGGCTGAGAACAGGAGAGAGACACGTGTTCACCACACAGCAGAATAACTGACTGCCGAATTACAATCAATAACATCATATTAAGCAGAATTATCTCATTTCCATCAGGAAAATACTTAAGCAAGTTAGTACCACTGTCTTGAAATAAAGCGTACAGATACGTCTAGAGAGCCAAAAGCATAAAACCCCACATTCGCAATCCCTCCATCTACCTGACAAGCAGGCAAATTGCCCAGATGTATCCGAATATAAGGGAAAAACCTCTTTACACAGTTAGATTGTCCAATGACCAAACGTTTCAGCCACTAGAGATGAATACGCCTCCCTTCCCATCCCCGACAAACTTCAGAACAGAGGAAGAGACTCCACACAGCACCCATTCGCCACAGTAGCTACACAAAGAACAGCAATTATACAGTCAAAACAATTATACAGTCAAATCACACAGTCAGCAATTATAGAGTCAAAAAGCCTACAAGATGATTCTCCGTTCAAAACGGCGTGACTGCGAACAAGTTCCAATGCAACTGTTAACTCACCTGGTCTCTTGGGTGATTTAAGCTATACGGAAAGAGAGCAAAGAAGCATTAGAGATCCGACGTGAGCCACAGAAGTCTGCAGTAATAATTTCAGATAGTCTTACTTTCTGTAATCTATATGGTTCTTTTTTTAAAATGCGCTGTTAAGTGGCATAACACATAACCAGAACAGCATGCTATAAACAGCCAAAGGTGTAGATAATCAGGATCGTGACACAAAAGGTCTCCAAACTGAACTTTCTTCAGAGCATTCAGATAATCCACTAACACAAGTCAAAACCAAACCCATCTAACGCATTATATTCCTTGAATGTGATCCAACATTTCTCAGGCTACACAAAATACAGGAGATAAATCATTAGAGACATCTCAACAGCTGGCAAAAAAGCATGCTCCACTACCATCCTCAAAAGCCTTCATGAGCAGCCCCTATTATAAGAAATTACATAAGCCTTAATGCATTTAGCAAGAAAGCAATAGGTTAACCAAAGCTAGAAAAACTATAAACATACACCCTATGCAGTTTGCTGAAGTATTGCGACGGTGGGGAGAAAAAAAAAAACCCTAAAACACACCACCCCACGCTAAGGCCTAAACCAGAGGCAGGCTGTGATCTCGCAGAAAGACGTGTTAACATCTGTTCAGCCAAGCGGAGGAAGAAAGAAACTCCTTAAGATAGCTCATCACTTGGTTCAGACAAAAGGTTACATTTTTAGATGACAGTCATTTTAATTACATTAATTAAACCTATTAAAAAAAAAGGGAGGAGATACCATCTTGCTAAATCTTTAATTGTTGCTTCAGAAAGCCTACTGTGATGAAGCAGTCCCACATATCAAAAAGGAACACAAACCAGAGAGCTCTCTTCTGTTCAGGGTAAAGCATTAACTTTCTCTTTAAAACAAAGAAATCAAGCAATAATCCCTACCTTATTCAGTGTTCTCAGGTCCTCCATTATTTGCTCATCAGTCAACAAATAATTTAGCTGAGGTATCCAGAATTAAGGTTCCCATAAGCTCTTGACAAGCAAAGCTAAAAATTAAAGGTCAATGACATTTCACTTGAATAAACATAAGCCAAAAGGTTTCTGTGAAGTTGCATAAGATTTTAATAAGCGTCATACTTGAGCTTTTTTTGTCACATGAATTAATACAACTCCATCTCCACAGAGCCTCGTATTTAGCAGCAAATAGAGTGCAAAATCATTTTAACTTATTCAGATATAACCATCAATGAAAAACCTTTAGTGCATTGACATTTACTTCATGGAGGCATCAAGCACTAGTGTTTTCAGTGGTTTCCATCTTGCCTTTCTGCAGAGTACAATCTGGGAGCTGAAACACAATAGACTCGCTTCAGATTTTGTACAGTGAAGCCGAATCCCACCCAAACCTAGGAAAAGAAACTAATCATTTTGCAACTCGATAAGCAGGAATAGAGAGATAGGGAGAAGAGGGAAAAGCCCCACAAAAAAAAACACCTCCAAAAAGAACCGGCAAATAAACCCAGAGGCACGAAACACACCCTTGTGTGGATGAGGATAAATAAGAGCCTACCGTTCACCTGAAAGCAAAAGCAAAATCTCAGAGCACAGAAGTCAGTCTGTCAGAGCCTTATTAGAGCTCCACTGCCACTGTGTCCAGTTTCACAATCGCATCTTCCTCCCTCCCTTTTCTACTGCTCCTCTGTCACTTCCACACAAGAAAAAACAAAGTGCACAGAAGGAAAACAATACCCAGACAAAGCAGTGGACCCTCTCTCCAGCTTTAATCTACGGTGGTTCTTCAAAACAGCTGTTAAATCAAAAGTATTCAAAGTATGAAAGCAAAGTTAACAATCGCCAGGCTGCATTCTAAGGATTTTGGTTCTGATGGACTTTCATCCTCTCCCCAGTGAGGAAAGGCAGACAGAGTTTCATACTGTGGCGGCCGTATCATGCTTTATTATTAGGTCATGTTTGCTGCAAAACTCCTTTATTTTGCATGATATAGGGTCACTAATAAGATCTTTTTTTTTTCCCCTGAAAGAGTGAACACAATCTCCAACCAGAAAGAGGTTAATTAAAAGTGGAGATGCTTGGGACCATCCCACATGAACTCTTGAAGTTCAAGGTTTGATATTACCTTCAGAAAAATATGAGTCACTCGGAAGCCGCAAGATAAGTTTTTTTAATCTGATTTAAGCCATACAAGTTTGGAATCTCATAAGCCTCTGCAAAGCAAGTATCATTGCCTCCCTTTCCAGGTAAATTTAATATACAAAGAGAAAAAGGTCCTACCATCACAGAGGAGCTAAAAACATATCTCCAGAAGCCAAGGAACATTTTAATTATGAGAAACATGCAACAAAGCAGAAGGATTACATACACATGTTTTTCTCTCTCTCATGGTATATAAAACCAAGATGGATTTTCATCTTTTTTTTTTAATTCAAAGAACAAACCTAGCACTCCTTGCTTTTGCTATGCATCTCTCTGGATTAGAGATCTGAAGCCTTTATCAGAAATGGAAAAACTAGTTTGATATGACAAACACAATCTTTCTGGCCAATGTTTTGTCATATCTTGAAATGAGAAAAGCTTTGGCTCATGTAAAAAGCCATTTACTATCTATGGAATCAATTACCTCAGCATTTATATATAATGTTATTTTAAAGTTTTTCCTTTGTACAAAAAATTGCCTGAAGAATTCAAACTATTCTCACTGCCAAAAAAAAAAAAAGTTCTCTCATGCCACCATGAAGTTAGGATACCGAGGGATCTGCAAAGACTGGTTGCGTTACGTGAGTTTATCACACATTATACACACCAAATTGTGCTTCAGTATTTCCTAGATTAAAATCTGACCCTAGCACCTCCTTTCATTTTCCTTCCTGTATAAAACAACAGAGATGCAGGTAGCATCCTGGCTTCAAATACAAGAGCCCTCCAACGACTCTGTAAAAGGATATCAGGGGCAGGTTTCCTCCTCTTGTCTGGGATAGGAACTGGATCGTTTGGTCGTCGCCTCAGTTTCCTTGTCATAATAGGCTTCACTTCCATTGAATCTGCAGAGTAATGAAGTTGGAGAGCTGATAAGACCAGAGGGAAAGGAGTAAGAAGCAGCAGCTTTCTACACAAGGCACAAGGAAAATAACCTTTCCTCTTTCATAGAGAAAATTTGATTTATTTTTTTCTTTTGTGACAGCTTCCAGCATCCAAGCTGGAACTGCTGACGGTGAATACAAGTTCTCTTTCATACTAGGTCACTGTTCAGTGACAGCGTTGCGATGCCACGGTTACAGCTTTCGTGGGCTGGAAGTGGCACAGTTGGTTTGGGGCATTTTACGGCTCCTTCAGATACAGATAACAAGCACGACGATGCTGCAAGGATTCAGGGCAAGTTTCTTTAATGTTAACACTATCTGCTTTTGAACAGGTTATTTAAAAGGGAAAATTCATGGAGTTCCTTGCTAACAAAACTTGGATAGTTAATAGCACGTAAAACATCAGCTACAAATCAGTTGCTCTCTTTTTCTTGTCTTCAAGCTGGAAAAACAGCTTTGTCAAAGGAATACAGATAATTACTGCATTCAAGACAGACAAGTCTACTGGAGCAATTTTAAACACAAACAGTATTTAAATTCAGATTATCTAAAAATGTTTCAAATTATGATTAATGAAATGAACCTAATTAATAACATGCAGAGCAGCAGCTGACAGGAAATAAATTGTAGCATATGCACTAGGAAAAAAGAAAAAAATCTGTTTAAAATTGAAACACAAGTCTCATCACCAAGTAATTATCCGAAATTACAGTTTGCCCAAATGTCTACAGGTAGTCTTAACTGAACTACTTTACTCAAACTCTCACAAATCATTCCTTAATTTATGAAGATATCTTGTCCTGATAGGCAAAAGACCACATCTTAAATGCTAAAAATATCATCTCACCTCTCTTTCTATGTGCTGAGAATTATTTACTCATCTTTAAGTACACCTGAATCACAATCTACGTAGCACTTAATCCTGTGAAGCCTCTTTGGCTCCCCCTAGACGTTAAAACAGCTATGCATGTTCAAAATACACCAAATTACTTTTCTCCCGATCTCAAGGGTGATCAAGGATGACCACACTGCATATCAAGGGAATAAATATTATGATAAAAGCTTTAGAAACAAACCAAAAAAAAAATCAAGTGCCACCCACCGAGCGTATGCCAAAGGAAACCTTATCTTCAGGATTCAAAGCTGAATTTGAAAACCACTGAGCATTAACAGCCCTGCAGACACTAAAAATGTAACTGACTGCGTTGAGCGTACGCTAGTCTTCTCATTTGTTAAGACTGATTTACGAGAGCCTCAGAAAAGGGGTTTGAAGGACTTACTGAAGCCGATACGCAGCCAAGTCGAGAAGGCTTTTTCTCTTTTCTAAAAATTAGTTTCAAACGAATTGTCACAGAGCTGTAATCTACATTGCTTAAGATGTGAATAAGGCAGAGAGATCGATTTTCTTCTCTATCTTAGCATCCTGTATCTTAAAATTGTGACAAGTCAGCTGAAAGTCAGCACCAAACAAGTTTGCAGAAGAAAACAGTTTGAGAGTCTTACGTTTACTGTTAAACATTTGAAGAACTTTGGGATTCTCAAGAGATTCATGAAAACTTATAAAGGAAGTTTTGAAGAGCCGCTAAAGCTTGAACAGATTTAACTTGAAACTTGCATGAGACTTAATAGTTAAGAACCACACTATACAACGCTCCAGAACAGGAGGCAGCTATTGCAACCTAATGAAACCGCAACACTCCCACCACTCGCAGACGAGCCCGTTCATCAGGTTGCTAACTTGCATCCTTTTATACACAAGGAGATATATAGATAGCTAGCTAGCTATAAAAAAACTTCCAGAGGTTTTAAAAACCAAGTCAACATCAGTTCCAATATTCTTATTTCTTAGCCTCCAGCACATGTTCACAACAAAACCCTTTACTTCTAAAGAAATCACAATGCATTTCTGCTAGTCTGGAAGGAAGGAGATAAGGGAAGGCTAACACACACAGAATGGATCTCTTCTCCAGTTACTGACATGTCTTTTCCTAGAGTTATATTTGATGAAATAGCTCATCTCTTCAGGACACACAACAATGGGGGGGACACACTACCCTGAAGAGGATTAACCCGGTCCCCAAATCAGACTACTAAATACTTCTTTTTACCCCTCCTCAGTTTCCCTTTAACTCTGCAAATCCAAAACCTGATGCTAACAGCTGTCCCGCTGCTAGAGAAATTGGATTCCTTCAGACTACTGGAATACTGGTATGCAGATTTCCAAAGGTAAGATCCAGTTCGATCCTGATCCACTAATGAAAACCTGCTTGCAAGATTAGTACTGTATCCCAAATCAGCATCGAACAGGCACAGGATAACAACAGGAAAGTTAAGGCTAAGGGACAGTTTGTAAGGTTAGACGAGACTTTGCAACTGAAAGAAAATAATCACAGAAACAGCATAGCTCAAGGTGTTTTCCAGACCAGATTAGCCCTAACAATTTGTACAAATCCAAGAACACCCTTGAATATGTCCACACAGGTTTTACGTCTCCCTTCTGAACACTAATTAAATTATTAGCTTACATAACTTCTGTAGGTGCGAGGCAAGAAAGATCTAAAAGGTCTAATTCACGGAATATACAATCTGTCCATGAGGGAGTTGCTCTTAAAAACAGCATCGAATCAGACTTTTGGTTCAGTATCACAGCAACACAATTTGTGGAGGAGGCTAATTACCCCTCTACTTAGCTCCACTGTGTCATTTACTGCAAAGAGCATTGCCACGGCACCCAAAGGTGCCAACTGGCCTCAGGAAAGAAATCTGTCCATTTCACATCCATTTTCCAGAGTGTAGACACAAACGTAGCTCACAAATCTATTTTTCTGGCTTTAAGTAACATATTTCAACCTTTACTGTTTGCCTTTCTTCAACTTCTCAACCACCTATTACTGGATTAAAAAAGGACACAGTTTACAACCTGGCAGCGCCAGTTAGGTCAATATCGTGGCGTATCTCGATAGTTTTATTGCCAGATCACAGGAACTAAAGCAGCTTTTTTCCCTGCGTATAAGAAAGTCTATCCATTCTGCTGCTTCACTGGCACTCTTGTGATTCACCTGTTAGTAACTCAGGTCACTGACTTTTATTAGGAACTGCTTTCTTCATTAAGAGACCACGAATTTGTGTTCTACCACCATTGGCATTTGGAAAGCTTAAAAGCCTTCACCCTAGCTGTCTCTATAAACCAGCATTGCTATCTTTGTATCTTTTTTCCTAAGCAGTAGCAGAGTGGATAAGACAAATGACAGATGCCCGTCTTGTTTTTACCTCCTGTTAATTCCATGGTTAGCTTTTCATTCTCAATCATCTTCTTTTTCTCTTCCAATTCTGCAATCAAATTTTCCTTCAGCTCAATTTTCTTATCTTCAAACTCCTTTGCTGCCGCCTTCTTTTCCTTGACATAATTTTTTTCCACCTGATCTGTCTAATGCAAATCAGAAGAACAAAAAGGTTAACTAAGAAACCATTGACTCAAGTTAATATCATAACAGCTTCTTTCAACTGCCGTATTGATTAGCTTTTCAGTTCAAAACTGTCGCCAGTTCTAGAGATTATCGACATTCATAATCAACAGAAAACCATCTAAAATGCCTAAGTAAGCAGTACTACATTGGCAATAGATTTAATTATTTTTAAAAAAAAAGTTTTAACGTTGCGTAACATATCAAGTCTCTAGCAGAGAGCTCTTCAGATTTAAAACCAGCACTATAATTTACCTTAAACATGCTTTTTAAACAAGCCAAATGCACAGCCCGCATACAACAGAACCAGAGCAAATGTTTCTTTTAATTCTATTTTAATGACAAAGTCCAGAAGTTACTTCAAGTAATACCAATAGTAGGCTGTACTACACCTCAAGTGTAATAACACTAGCTAGAGGAAGAAAATTTCTTTAAAGCTTGTGGGAAAATAAGTACTAGTTGATGAAACGGGAGGTTTATACCTCTTCCATGTAGTTAACATATATTTTGATAAATTAAGAGTACTTACTTCCAGCTGGAGGAACAGTTCTGAAAGACAAGCAAGACTGAATTTATTATCTTCAAAGATGCATAAAATGACTTCCCTAACATTTTAAGTCATTCAATATTGCAGCCAGGAAAGGCAGTGAACTAAGTACTGTACATACTCATCCAACCTCTACTCTCACTTCACAGTTTTATGCTCTTTTCAGTGAAAATGAAAAAAAAAAAAAAGAAAAGATTAAAAACTTTGGAAAAAATCCACAAAAATACAACGTTAATATAAGTTTTCTACAGATTGTCAAGCAGATTCGCACACCTTCCACAGCAGTATTACGTACTACTCAGTTCAGCTATTGTTCCCAGCAGTACTAAGCATGTAATCCATCCTTCTTCCAGTTTAATTACAATCAATTAACACTAGATACAAACTTCCCAGACAGAAGCTTGAAACATTTAACTGAATGTACGGCTGGCAAAAATTCAGTTTAAGCCAACTTTCATGAATTTCAGCAGTGACTGGTACAGAAATACTTCTGCAGCTGCGAGAAGATTCATCTACTTCACTCACAGGTGTCTGATTTCAGGCTGTTTATGCCTGAGAAAACAAGCAAGGAAATTGCTACCTTTCACTGAAGGTCAAGTTCTACCACGTGGCAATAATTAGTTCAAGTCAGACCTATGGATGAGGCGAATGGATTTCTGGGTGTGAAACAGCCCTGCTACTGATGTTCGTGCAATTTCTAACAACTTGAAATTAAGCAGGATGGGATACTACTTGTGTTTCCTGGAGGACACAATACCCAAAGTGAAGTTTTTACTCAAGGTAGGGGCAAGAACAAACTAATGCAACTGATCAGTCCTCGAGTCACCGTATTTCACTGGCACATTAAGTTTTGGCAATATCTGAAATAATAAAAACTTTTGTAAAGATCACAGGCTTCAAAAGGTTTTAGAGAAAACTGTAGCAGCAACACCACCACAATACTGTGTCTTTAAAAAAAAAAAAAATTGAAAAGCAACAAAATAAAACCCCAAAAAGATAATGGCCCAATAAAAATCAAACCTTTTGCTTGCTCTACCAATTGAGCATGGAAGCAGTGTTATCGAGGTAATCAGATATAGGTAAATCTAAACCCTTGCTTTAATATCACTGAATTCCCAAGAGAAAAAAAAAAAAAAAACACAAAAACCCAAAGCCTCAACATGGGAAAGATAAACATAAAGACTACTCCTCCTGTAGTACCAGACAGTTAGATTTTTTTATCGTAAAATTGAAAGTTATCACCATCTGCCCTCCTGTGGAAGAAATATGTTGCTGCAGCACTGGTCTTCGCCAGCCAAAAATACAAGTTTGCAGTTAGTCTTAATTTTATCAAAGCAACTCCATGCTACTAGAATGCAGCTCTAACGTACATGAAATTCACCTCAGAAGACGACAAGAAGTAGTCCGATTCACTTAAATCCCTCAAGCAAATCCTTTACCATCCCAAGCACTTTTAGAAAGACAGTTTATGTTATTCAAGGGTTGGAATACGTTAGCCATCACACCACTGCCTCTGTCATATTTCCCTTAGTAATGGCCCAGGCATTACAGGACTCATCCAACTTTTCTAAAGGGAGAAGAGCTACATTGCCCATTTCCACATCATAGCTTCTATAAAAGGCCCTGCTTTAGTATCCCAGATAAGAACCTACTGAAAAAAAGAACAAACAAGAAAGAGGGAAGGCAAGAAAACAGATCTCATTTCCAAGCCATTTCCCTGCAGTAACGCAATAAAGGCTACCTGGACGGGCTGAGCGCTAGGCACTTTAAAAGTTAACTTGCGCCTTCACTCCTGAAACAGAGCGCCAGAACACATTCAGTGTCACAGCTACACAGAAAACAGTTCCAGCAGCAAACCCTCTGTATCCATCACTCCAGGGCACAAAACAGATCTTCGGGAAAGCACATAGTCCTAACTTTCCATCCCCGCAAACCGAAAGAAACTGTGCAGCTGAAGGTTTCAGAAAAGTTGCCCGAAAGAACAAGCCAAAGCGGGAGACTGTAGGTTAGGCACGGCGCCGGATTAAAATGAAACAATTTTTTCACTTGCACTGTTCCACACAAAGACTAAAACTGTTTATTGGTGTTTAGTAATCAGTCAGCAAACAACATTGATTAAGGAGGGGATATCAAGATAGATCCCATCATTCTTCATGCACTCTCAACAAAACCTACACTGTACCCTCGGAAGCAGAACCCTTTGCTCCAGCAAGTTCTTCTCTTTAAAGGTCAGAATTACCATTATTTTTCTTCAAGGTGTTAGAAAAGACATTAATTTAAATTGCACACAGCATCTTAGAAAGAACTTTGGCTTACCTGCATTACGTATCCTTTCTTTGTACTGCTGGTCCAACTTTTTCATTCGTTTCTGATATTCCTGAAGAGTACCTAGTTAAAATAAATTGTGGATCCCCACTGAAATTTTATTTTTTCCAAGTATTAAATTTTCTCAAGGAGCCATATACCACTTCAAACAAATACTAATATCTGAAATAAAAACCCTACAGTTCTAGTTTGCTTAGTTTGATAAGCACATTCCCCATTTTTTCAGAAAGCTAACTACTCCTTTTAAGAAATGCTTTAGTACACACAGGCTTAATCAAAAGCATTTAGAGGGAAAAAGGACAGAAAGCGGCTGACATTGTTCACTCAGCAGCATGACTGAGAGCCAGCATTCAGTGAAGGACACTGCTTACATCTTTGAAAACCCTCATCTTTCTACAACCTTTGAAAAGTGCTGAAAATTGTTTAGAAGAAAAAAAAGAGCTACACCCTTCCAAGCTTACCTTCCTGCAATTGTTGTAATTGCCTCTTCAGAGATGCCAGTTTGTCCTGATACATCCTGCAAAGATAGAGAATTCACAACTGTACTTTGAAAAACAAACCTACATCCTTTATTTCACCACCTGTTTAGGTTATAATGCGTTTACACAGGACTAAAAGCTTTTCAGAAGAAATTCAGGAAACACACAACAACTAAAAGAATATTATTCAAATGAAAGGTTACTGTTCCGTCTAAACCCCTGCCACCCCACTGGTTTTACAATGCACCCAAACCAGTTATTCTGGGAGCAGTTCAGGGTAAAATAGGATATTTATTTATTTATTTTAAATGTTGAACTCTAAATTTACATTTAGATCTACAGACGCCAGAAACTTTAAAACAGAGATGTTGAGCCGTTTTGTCAAGTCTTAATATTTGTGTATTGGTTCCCTATTTATAAAATAGAAGGCATTTCCTCTCATAGATGTTAACATTATAAAAAAAAAAAAACAAACCAAAGTCTACTCCTGGTGCTGCTGAAAACTTAGAATCATAGAATGGTTAGAGTTGGAAGGACCTTAAAGATCGTCAACTTGTGTTTCCCTTCTCACATCTCTGTGGTTTAACATAGGGCAAGTCTTCCTGACCTGCATAAAAACATGTCTCTGCGAGTAAGCAAGAACACAAAATACCCCAAATACACCTAAACATCAAGGGAAGCTATTTCAAGCCTCCAAAAAGCCTGTTTTCTTAGACAGGACTAGCATTCTGTTGTTTAAGGGATTTTAATAAGCATCTTGCTTTTTGCTTGGCTTTAAGTAGATCCTTTACTTTACTGAAAGGATCTGTCTGCAGCAGGGTTAATTTGCAGCAAAACTCAGCTGCTCCCATAAACTCGTGCTTATTTCTTCATCCAAAACAGGAGCAGCACTCAGTTTTTTGAATATGTATGGAACAGAGAAAGTAACTGCAGAGAAAAGAAATACAAGTATAGGGACTCATTAGCTATTACATTGGACCAGGTACTTAAAAACTACAACCTTGGCCCAAAACATTGCAAAGTTTTATGCAAACAAACAAACAAACAAACATACCACACCCCAAATAAACAGAACACTACCTTACTTTCGATTAGAATGAGTTACTTACTGTTCTTTCATTTCTACAAAGTCCTCTTCCTCGTGTTTTGCCAGGTCAGTTTCACTGGCATCCTCTGTGTCTAAATGAGGTAAAGAATGACTCGTTAAAATTGAAGAAGTATTTTAAAAAAACCCAACAAAGTAGCAAATTATTTAAAAACAAACAAACAAACAAAATCCCCAAACCTCAGGCAATTTAACTTCAAATACACAATCAGATAGGCCTCTGGAGGGATGAATTCAGAAGTTAAATGAACCATCTCATCTCTTTCCCAAACTGCAAATTAAGCTATGTAAATCCTCTGGTAGTTTTGCAATGAAGCTTACATCAAGTCTAAACAACTTCAGCTGCAGCTACTCTGGTCATTTCTTCCTGGTTTAAGACAAGTTCTACATTAATGCTCACATATGCAAAGGTGAGACAGAAACAGTCTCAAGACTCTGAAAAACATTTCACAGACTTCTTCCTACAGTTTTGCCCATGACATAACATACTGTATGGAGGACAACGACTAAAACAGCTGTAACTAGTTCCACACCTTGACCTACAACACTCCAAAATGAAAATACCACCACTAGATGCTGTCAGGGTTGACCACAAAGGTCTTACTAAAGATAACAAAATTATCTGCTGTGATCTGAACTTGACTTCTCAGGTAGGCGTCGCACAGAAGTACATTTATACATAACAAAACCCAGCACTAATATAAAGATAGCTCCAATTTTATGAGCAGATAGTATAAACTATAAACAAATTAAACCGGTATGGAACCGCTAGTTTTCCGCTAAGCCTTTTCAGGCTTTTATTTATAAGACATGGGTAGCCAAGAATTAATTACCTTTCCTCCCCAAGGAGAGGTCAGTGCCTCCAGGCTAGAGCTGTGCTAGGCAGGGTGCAGCTGTACAGCCTGAACTACAGCTACATTCCCTACGTATTGGCGGGGGGACACCAGGCCCTTAACCTTTCTCAGATGTTTCTTAAACTATGAACAAATGCTTTAAGCCTACATGTATTAAGACAAAATTTAACACTCTAAAGATAAAACAAGAAGTTTTAACTGAAAGAAAAATATTTGGATGTCTAGGTCACCATAAAGGATTTCCATACTCCTGTGTGCAGTCACGGAGAGCCCCCCACCGACCAGTATGCGGTCATCCTTTGTGAGGATCTACAGGTTTGGCTCCAGCGCCTTTCTCAATTCATCAATGTACCAGCCGTGATGAAGGACTCCGGCTGACACAGCACCAGATGCTGTCAAAGTCACTCCTCATCTCCCTTATCTGTTATTTTATGGATCCTACGCTCCGGAATACTCTGGGTTTTACTTCCATTTCCTCTTCACTGCTTTCCTGGTGTTTCTACAAAACCCCTCTTTCCTCTAACACTCTCTTGCAAACCCTAACTTCCGCCCACACTTTCTTCTACTTGAACTGCCTCCTTCTCCCTTGCCCCTTCACACCACAGAAATATAACCAAGCTTCATACACTGGATTTCTCCACTACTTTTACCCTGCTGCCCCATATGATCAATCCCACCTCCTCAGTGCTCTCCCCTTCTCTCACCGCCTCTTCTTCACCTGAGAAACCACTTCAGTTCCACCTCTCCATCGGCTCCGCTTTTCTCTCTTCCGCAGGGAACCCCAGCAATCTAACCGGCCCGTTTTCTTCGCGTTTTCTTGCTGCTCCGCACCACTTTTCCACCAAACCCGACCCAAGCCCTTCTTCCCCACTCTCCTCCACCTCCTCAGCGCTCGGTCCGCATCAATCCCCTTCTTCAACCCCCCCCCCCGAGCAGAGCCCCCCCCATGAGCCCTCGAGGCCCCACTTCTCCCCCCTGCCCCACTCCCCACCTGCCTAGGGCACCAAAGCTCCTCCCCGGCCCCTCTCCACCCCGCTCCGGCCCAGCCCGCCGCGCTACCAACCCTCATCGGAGTGTAGGTTAGCCCCACAGACTGTTGAGTGCTGTGACTCTTCCCTGCTCGGAGACCTCCTGTGCTTGAGGTGGTTCATAGGTGAGGCTCAGCAGCTTTGCTAGCACGGGTAATGGCAGGGCAAAGACAATGTAAGCACGTGCTAACAGGCCCCCATTGTTGCCCATGCAAGATACCATGCTAATGTATGTACTAATACATTTTACAGTCACCGTTGCATTTTCTTCATAGATCTATCCACACATAAAGCACAATTACTTTTCTATAACAACAGGCAGTGCCCAACTTACATGACATACACAGTATTTTTTGATATGTAACTCCTTGTGGTAGGTTCGAGTCCCGGTCCCGCCGTGAACCAAGGCTGAACCCGCTTCGGCTGTGGGCTTTACTCTTCGACAGGTGAACCGAGGAGAGGGGGCTTTGTCTGGACCCCCAGAGACCCCCGTCCTCGCTTTTTGCCTCCAGGATGACCCTATCGGCCATGAAACGGCTGTATGGCAGGACACAGACATGCGAGAGAGGAGCAGGAACTCGTCGTGTGGGAACAGACTTCTAGTGATGCTTACAC
>NW_009649175.1:1485859-1488672 GCF_000708025.1 Charadrius vociferus
TCTTTCCAATGATTTTCTTGTTATTTTTTTTAATACAGAAATTACTTGCTTGTTCCTCTATGCTCTCAAAAGCACCACCATGGCACTGGGATCTCGCATTCACTCAGGTGAAGCAGTTGCTTCATGCCAGTAAACAGCAGCTTTCCTAGAAGAAGTGTCCAAAGCCATAACAAAATCTGCTGGATACAGGTGACCCTCCTGATGAGCCTCTGTGACAAAATTAAAAACCAAGATACAGATCCTGCAGCGAGATTCACGTGCAGGAACCATTAAATATAACATCCCAGTCCATATGAAAATGCTTCCCATTGATTTTTCAGGCTAAATATCTCACTTAGCCATTTTCTGCACCTTTAAGTCACCTAGGAAGAACTAATTAGTCTAATTGCCTCCAGCAGAGCCATGCTAAACGCTTACCTTAACACTTGTGAGGTGCATTCCTCAAATGCACAACCTACTGACTCACTGAGATACCATAAACACCTAACCCAGGGAAAGAAACAGAATAGGTTTTATCTAAAGGAGGACTGAACTCAAACACGCGGCAGCGCTTTTTCAAACTCGCTGAACTGGGCGTTCAGCAGCCAAGAGGAGCACCAGGGCACACTCTTTGTTCTGAAAAGAATTGTAATAATGCAACGTACGCACTTTGATTTCCCGTAGCTCACCCTAAAGATCTGTTTGCCCTGACTGACAATTTTTAACTCGGAACACCCACACCAAGTATGCCCGACCTTTTTACACAAGTAAATATTACCATTTACGGGAGATGAGGCCGAGACACAGCCACAAGTCAGTATCAAGAGCAGTTCCCAGAGCTCAATGTCCCATTTGAGGGCATTTGGCTTGGCACACAAGAGATACACCACCAGAGCTGCTTGTCACCTCTCCACTGCCAAACAGCACCTGGTGCTAGGGGTTACCAGCATCTTGGAATGCACTCCTTTTGCCTTTCTCCTTACTCTGAGCAGCGGCAGCTGGCAGGGCTGCCCGCAGCCACAGGGCGAACAGGAAAGGGTGTGGTGGTGGCAGCCACCACATGGCATGAGCTGACAGGGTGGGTGCCCACACTGCACCCAGCGCCGATGGGTTTGCCCTCTCCCCGCAGACTTGCACCTGGCTCAAATTGTTCAAATAACTTTCCCAAAGTCCTACAGTCAGAGAGGTAAAAATAGAGGTGGGACTGGCCCTTTCTTAGAAGTAACCAGAGCCCCCTTAAAGCTTTATAAACACTATTTTCCCCCTTTTCTTCCCTATTTCCTGTCTGTATCTCTTCCATCTGTCCACATACTTAGTTCATCAGCTCCCCTGCAAGCCTGCTTCCTGCTGCTTCGGGGAGCAAACCAGTTGCGTGGCTGAACCAAGGCTGCCCTTCCAAGGTTAATACATCCTGTGTTAGAAAGCGCTGAGGCAGCGTGTTTGTCTGAAGCCGATTTATCCCGTCTTTCACACATCACACAAAGGGCAGGTGCATTTACATACAAGGGCACACAAGAACCCTTTGAACACAAGAAGCTGCGTGCAGTAAGAAACTGCACACAGCTGCTGAGGCAAAATTTTTTAGCTCAGTCTGTGGTCATAACTGGAATCTCACTTGCTGCTTGCTCCCTCCGTACTAATTCCTCATGTTTAATATTAGCCTTCTGGAGACACCCTCTACTGTCATCTCTCAGGCATTCAGTGGAAACCCAAGGGAGGAGGTTCAGCTTTAAGGAATGCCATGTTTCCCTTACAAACGCAGAAACTTAACTGTCTACGCCCCAAAGAGCTATCAGGGAAAGTTTAAACTTCTCTGCCAAGCTATTGTTCTTGGCTCACGTTTTCATCAAAGCTGTTTTTCTCATCACGACTCATTTATTGTTTCATATACATTCACTCAGTTTGAAGAAAGATTTCTGCCTCTTGCTTTGTCAGCATCAGCTGTTCACAGAGTAGCTGGCACAGGAGTCAAGCTCTCTCTGTTTTTCTTTCCATTTGTAAGAAATAGAGACAAAAAGGCTATGAAGCTCAGCTTATAAACAGAGATCATGGCAACTCATTTATTGTATGAATTAGATGACTACAACGAGAAAGCCTGTAATATAGTACCTTGGCCTTTGAAGAACAGAATGCATACCAACACCCTGAGCCCAGAACACATGGCTTTCAAGTTTCTGTACCTTTAGTTTCAAAGGGCTGTATGATGATGGTCCTAGAAGAAAGCCCAGGAGGAAAACAGTTGTTGGAAACAAGTTAGTAGAATGAGGTTGCACAAGGCAGATAATAAAGCTCTACTCCTTCAGTTTCATTTAAGAGAAAAGTACTCAAAAACTACCAAAGGATAAGCCACTGTGGGACTCTACAGCTATAAAGGAAGGAGTATTTGCTTCTAGATTCAGGGGCTGTATGGAACCACAAGGTGTAACAAGAACATTATATCACCTTACCCTGTCTCTCTGCTCTGAGTTTTTCTTAATCCAGACTTCTTAATCACTGCTAAAGCTCGCTTTTCTCCTTTGAGGCCTTTCAGGCACACCACCGTTAAGACAAACCTTCTTTTCTTTTGGTTACAAGGAATCTCTGCCTGATGTGACCCACCACAGGACACGTTAGTCGTTGTTGAAGCTTCCCTAGCACTGACAGCAGCTACTTAAAGACTCAGACCTGCCTTGTTACCGGGCTCTGCCGCCACCACCCCCCCTCACACACCTGAGGCTGCTGTAGGCTCCAAAACCGCCCCTCACACACCTGAGCCCCCACAGGCCCTGGCCCAGACCCTCGCACACCTGAGCCCCCACAGGCCCCGACACGGCCCCTGAGGCCGCCACGGGCCC
>NW_009649175.1:1489627-1528399 GCF_000708025.1 Charadrius vociferus
GGAAAGAGGCTGCGTTTCCTTCAGCTGCAAGCTAGGGACGCGTCCAGCTCGGATAGACGGCGTCTGTCTGTAAAGATTACCCTTCAAACCTGTTTGTGAGCAAGTAATTTGAACGACAGTAGTATTGGCCTAGCGAAATAGGAGTGAAAAGCGGAGCTTGGTTACTGTCAGCTTTCTTTAAACTGAGTTGGAAGTAATTACGTAGGTCTGGTCTTAGCCGGTGCGTCTGTCCTTTTAATGACATCAAGAAATGATTTACTGTAGGTGCTGAATGTCATCTAGCAGTACTCGTATTTGCGTGGGAAGGAGAAAAAAGGAGGACACTAGGCAAGTATAAAAAACAAAATTCTAAAGGCTTAATATGTATCTTCTTGTGGTGTTTGTTGGTTGGTTGTGTTTTGTTGTGTTGTGGTTGTGTTTTTTTTTTTTTTTTCCTGGGATGTAAGTAGAATTAATTCCCTAATTCTGTAACTATGATACTTCTAAAATTTAGTAGCCCTGGTAGCATCCAGGTTTTCCCTGGTTGCTTACTCAGCTTGGGCAGAATCGAGCAGCTCGGTGCTGGATTTGCTGCCCACAACCAGGGTGTTCTCCTCAGGGTTGTGCTCTGCCGTTGAACACTGACCTGGTAGGTGTGTGGAGTCCTTGGGCTCAGCACACAGTCTAGTGGCAGCTGCCATGTTTGTTTAAAAACAGGGAAACAGGTGGTGCTGGTATGGCCTCTCTGCTGTGCAGAAGCCTTCTAGCAGGAGGACTTACCCAGGTGGTGGGAGAGCCGTGCTCGCTTCCACTTTCTCTCCTACGGGACAGTGATCTAAATAGAAGGATGAAAGCAGTTCAGGGTTATGGATCGATGCAGGACGCTCCTCACCTCTCCTGTGGAAGCTGTTCTGCAATATGCAATGTGATTAATACTGAACTGGGTAAGAGCCCGGGAGGGGTATGACACTGTTGACTGCAGTTTATGGTGCTCGTGTTTGGGTGAGGATAAGTGAGCTCCAATCTGTTCCTCAAGGTCTGCTTACATATTTTCAACAAATGTTTAGAGTGCTACAATGCTTAGAGTGATGTAGCTTGTTTTGCTAGTGGTCATTAGTTTAACCTTTCTTGTACTAGATTTATTAGAGAACATGTGTTGGTATTTCTACATTGATAATGGATTGGTTGTAGAGAGAAATAATACGCCGTGCTCATTCTTCTCTGTGTCTTTAAAACTATTACTACTGGTAGCTAGCTAATTCTGAGCTCTGGGGGAGGGCTGTAACAATATAGGGAATATTTTAAATGTAAATACCTGTTTACAAACTCTCTTTTAACATTGAAAGTCATACAAATATCTGAAGACTTAATTATTTTATGCACTTACAGTGAGGCTGTAAACTGTTCATATCTGCATTCATGTATTTTTTTCAGGTTTTGTCAAATCAAGATTTCTTATTTACCATATAACTCATCATAGAACTTCACCTGGCATCTGATTTGAGAAAAACTAAAGCTAGGCTGTTTCCATCTTCCCTTCCCATCTGAGAGTTTTCAGATTGCAAATTAATTCTGTGTGTGTATTACTTCCAGAGATTCTCTGTACGTACTTCCCTTTTGCTTTGTTACATTCATTACCAGTTAAAAAAAAAATCCCTGCAAGTCAAAACTTTTAAAGATGAGATATTGCTAGTTATGTGTATTCTAAATATAGATCTTGTATCAACAGGCTTTTGCTGATAAATTTCTTTTTCATAATATGTTGCAGGATGGGGTTGTCTCTTAACAGAACTGGGCTCTGTCCTTTCTGACTAATCAGATGTCGTGCCTCTAAGAGAAAACCCCGTTTGTAGGTAGCTAGCCTGGAGTTTTCTGGGCTGATGCAGGCTGTTCAGGAAACCCTGTGGCTGGAGAGCAGAGGGGCAATAGTGTCAGTGAAGTATGCTGTGCAAAGGGTGGAGTCGGCGAGTTTGGACCAGGAACACAGACTAGTTGTTTTCTCTGTTTACAGGTTTTTGTTCCAGGTTGTTCTGCAGCCTCGTCAAATGCTGCATGTTCAGGCTATGAGAAATAGCGGGGGGGGGGGGGGGAGGTCTTGTTGAAATACTTTCAATTTTATTTCAATTATTTGCTGGTTTTAATGGGAAAAAAAATCTTTGTGTCTAAGGTTAATGTTTTAAAATAGAAAACTTCTTTTGTTTTAAGACAGAGTTCGGGTTATTTTAACAGAACCTCTATGGTTCAGTCACAGCATTTACAGCAAACTGAGCATGAATAAAAGTGCAGCTTTGGTATCAAAGATATTCAAGAATTATATTTTTATAAAATCATTTTTCAGCACATGCTCAGCTTTTTTAGTAGATGTGCTTTTATACAACAGGAAAAAAAATCAAAAGTAGTAAACCCAAAAGAGTGTTTTATTTTGTGCTTATTATTTTCAAACTACTTCCTTATTTGAAGGCCATTGATTAAACCAGAATTATTTGATTGCCTTTGGCTTAGTGCTGTGTAATAAACATTATGCAATTGCATTGCGCCTGCTTGTTCATTAGTTCTTTCAAGGGTAGCTCAGTGAGTTTTCCTGACACTGTGGTGTTATCAGTCTCTGAAATCACTGTGGTAGGTTTGCTTTAATTTATTGAGTAAAGCGTATTTTAGGAAGTATTCATCTGATAAATCTAGGGCTCCTCTAGATATTTTGAGTAAAAAGAAGGAAATCTCTCTTCCTGTTTTTACATAGGTAGCACATGTGCTGACTTTTCATTTTGATCTGCTGTTGTTGAAGTTGTATTATAGCACACGATGTGCGATTGTATAGCCTGCACCACTTAAAATCATCTTCAGTATTGCACGCCAGGAACTGTAATCTGTGAACCTCAGTTCCTAATTAATGAGCAGGAAAGTTGAAATAGGAATTAAAGTAAATTAATTGGGTGTGGTCATCAATCTCCTGAGCTACTGAAGGATGTTGGAAATCCGAGTGCCCTCCTAGTTATTTATGATATTGTGGCAGCTTCTGTTCAATCTTTATAAAGTCCTAATTCACTGCATTAAAGAGCAATGCTTCTAACGTAATGCATTGTTTTTATTTTGTTGAATTATATCATGGGTATTTCATTTTTACCTCCTGTTGAAAATATGGAAATATAGGTTTGTAAAGATAGTAGGTTTTGCTCTGATTGAAGAAACCTGGACTACTGCTAGTATTTTATTTTTAAAAGAAGTTAAATGAATTCAAAGAAATTTTTGAAATTAGGTTGTCTAGGTGGCTTCGGGAAGCTCGTTCTTATTGAGGATGTCAAAGAATGCATTTGATTTGAGCAGTTTGGAAGTCATCTTGTTTATATACTCATCCTTGTGTTTGTGTTGTCTTACTGGACTTTCCCTTTGTGTAAGAAATTGTTAGTTTAATTTGTAAGGGCAGGGAAATTTCAAATTTAATATAGGGAGCTTACAAAACAAGTTTGTCTGAGTTGTTAATGAAGTAAGCACTTATGCCCTTGAACAGGTAATAGCTTGATGTTGATGTAATTACTATTTTTTCCCCACCCTGAATATTAGGTCAAAATGGACTCTGGTTTATTTCGAATTTAATGAAACCAATAGTTATGTGGGAACGCGCAGTTGCATGCTTTCCTACTTAGCTACAGAAGACTTTCAAATAAGGACATTCTCATAGTTGTTCAGCATATTAATTTCAGGCTCTCTTTCTGAATATTAGTATAATTAGGCATATTTGGATCACGGGGGTTAATTGGGCAAAGCTAGAGAACATAGCTCATTCAGGTGAACTAACCTTCATCGGGTTGCCTTTAAAGTTTTGGACTAGTGAATTCCTCTCTGTTTGCATCCCCTTCTGCTGTCATTCTGTGAAATATTGGGTTACCTGAGAGACCAAGTAATTCCTCAAAAGCAGGGCAGATGCTGACTCTGCTTCGGTACATGCAGCTTTATGTTCGTCTTTGGGAAGAGAGGAAAAATTGCGTGTGCTTAAAATGACGTGGGATAATTTCTGAGATTTAAGAATGGGCATGTTAACCCCAAAGTCCTGGATAAACTCCTGTGTAGGAAATTATACACATCCTACTGAATTTCCCTGGAGCCTAAAATGCATACATGCATTTGTTGGGAGGTTTTTTTGGTTTGTTTTGTTTTTTTACTCTCCAGAATTACTGCGATGCAGAACGTGGCAGATGCCACGTTCCAGAGTAACTGCTTTCAGCACTGAGAGGAATCAATCTTGTATGTAGTGTACGTATTTTCACATACGTTAAGCAGTTTGCGATGAAAGGTGTTATGACTACCAGATACTATCATCATTTTATGCGCAGGATGTCTTTATTAGATTGGAATTGATGAATGTGTGCCAAATTCTGTGCATAGTGAGTCTGCTTCTGGAGAGGTGCAAATAATGTGCTCACTTCCTACATTAAAACACTTTTTTTCCTTAATTTTAAATAAGTGATCTGTAATTCTGTTGCACAGGATCTGGCATAAAATTGAGCAGATTTATTTAGGGTTGCCCTTGAACGTTGTGAGTGTTTAAGCCAGATTTACCAGAATATAGTCACTGATGATTCATGTTGAGATGATGTTTTTCTTCCTTGTAATGGAACATATGGGAGTATGTGGCATATGGTACTGCTGAAAATTGTTAAACGCAGAGCACTGATTTATTACACAGCAAAAAGAGTTTGGATTTTTAGTCTAACACTGAGCAGAAAGCTTTGTAAACAGCTCTGGCTGCTGGTTTGTATTGGATGCACTCCTGTGTTGTAGTGGTAAATTTTCAAAGAATTCATTTAGATGAAAACAGCATTCTTCTGAAAATTGTGTATGTGGTGGTTGCACTGGAATGAATGTATGAACTTGCTGGATGTTTCACTAAAGGAAATGGGACTTTTTGGTTTTTTTAAAAGACTGTCAGAAACAGCTTTGAGTGTATTGCCTCAGCAACTCTGCCTTCGACAGTTCTCTTAGGCTTTTAGCCATCCAGATGTTTATTTTCTTACGGCTCAGTCTCACTGAATGGGATGGCAACTTAAAAACTGAAATCCTTTCTGTCTTACATGGGAAGTAGCGGTATTAAGAATGTGTAAATATATGGTTTTCTTCCAGTTTTTCTAGCCAAAACATCTTCCTTCTCTTTTTGTTGTTGTTGTGGATGTTGTGTTTGGGTGGGTTTTTTTGTCTTTACGTGACTTCTGGACGGTTTTTTTTTTTTTGATCACGTGGGTGGAGGAATAAAATGTACACCTTGATCCTTCCAATACACAAGGGAAAGTGTACTAAAGTGCAGTTACAGAGAATATAAATTCCAGTTGTCTATTTCCTTGTGCTATCCTGTGTTTCTTAACTATTCATCTTTTAGATGATTATAATCTCTTTAGAGCAGGCATCACTTCTGCTGTGGCTTTGTAGGTCTTACTGCAGTGTAACTGAAGCTCACAAGTGCTGTAGTAATATAGATAATAAATAGTTGGTCATAAGAGTAGATTGATTAAGCTTTTCCAAAAATGATTTAAGCAATAAGCAGAAACCTTAATTTAAACCTTAGAATGGTGTTTCCATTTGTATTTTTTTTCCCTACTGAAAAACTTTAATTTATTTGTAAATGTTAAAATACTGGTTAAAACAGACTTTATGCCAAATTTGGTACTGCTTTTGTGAGGCCAAAGATACATAGTATCTTTAAGAAAGACATATATGCTCTCTCAAATTTGTAAAATTTTTGCATAAAAATCATATCAGTCTTATTTACTTCTTACGTCATTTATGACAGTCTGCCTTTCAGTTCAGGGTTTTCTTGTGTGTTTCTTTCTGCTTATTTTGGCTGGTTCAGGTAAAGTTTAAGTATGCTGTATCCTTAAGAAAAAAAAAAAAGATTTGACATCATTAAAAACTGATGTTATTTAATAAAAGGAAGTAGTATCTGTCGTTGAGGGAATTAACTAATGACCTCTTGTTACCATCGCCTTCAGGATCTTAGATCCTCCCTTCGCTTGCCTCATTCTTAGTCATAGATTGGAAAAGGAAAACAGGCTTTTTTCCCCCCCTCCCAACTCTTAAGCAGTTTCTCAACTTCAAATGAACTGATCGTTGACCTAAACCATGTGAATAAACCGAAGTCAAGAAAATACTCCTCTTCCACTTGCAGAATGTACTACTGTTATTAAAATTTACGTAGCACGTCAATTAACTCTAGTTCCCAGTTTTAACCTGTACACAGAATATTTTTTAAAAAGTATTAGCCTCAAATGAATTTTAATTTATAACATTTTTAATCTTAGCATTGCTTGTGGTTTCAGTTTTAACTGTAAGCTTCTTTCAAAAGAGGGGAGAAAAACATTTCTTATCTGGAAAGTATGCGAGTGGCAGAGCAGATAAGATAATTGAGACCTAAATGTGAGCTGGGATGGAAACAGTCTCTGTTAAGAGTCAGGTCTCATCCGCTTTGCCACAGTCAGGCGGTGCTTTAATGCATACTAATGCAATGAGTTTTGTCATCCTGTGGAGAATGCAGTGAATTTTGACTCTGCTGCTGCTTTTGCATTAAGAGACGTGTGCCTTTAGCTGAAGTTAGAGGCTTATGTTTTCATAGTCAGGAGTCGTGCATTCATTTGGGAAGCAGACAGCCAAAAATAGGAGGATTTTATGGCTCTTCTGCCTGTAACCACATTTTGCGCCTAAAGTGAGGAATAGAAATAAAAATACTTTCCAACAACTCGGACAGTTGTTTCTCGAAATTGCTTGTTTATGTTTCTGCATGGTGTCTTTTCTCTGTGGAGGATCCCCACGGAAGATAACAAGCTTTCCATTTTCAGCTCTTCCCATAGAGGAAAAGCTCCTGTTATGGTTGTAAAGGTTGTGTTCGGCACTTGATGGCCCTGGTGGGCAGGAGGTAGTAACGCAGATATCTAAAACTAGAATAAATAAGTAACTACTGGAGTGACTTTTTTGCTACACAAAGTGTTATTTTTACTTTGTTTACTTTAACTCTGCTTTTGCAATTTTCAACATTGTATTTTCGTGTTGCTTTACCAGAAAGTACGTAATTTCAAATGAAGTTATACTCTTACAGAAGCAGACATTAGTGGATTTTTGGTACAAAACCAGTATTGGGCTTAGTGTTTTGCTGAAGAAAATGTAGTATACAACCTGCTGCAGGTGTTGGACGCTGTAATCTACAAAAAGACCTCATTCTTTGTAGCACAATAAATCAAAATATACTTAACTTAGACATTTGAGAGCTGCAGAAATTGCAAGTCAATGTGTGATATACAATAGGAGCAGTTCAAATCCTAAAGGCTGAGTGAACATGAACTTGGAGAATACTCCAAATTTCAGGTGTTTGGCACCTTTTTTATGTTTCAGGTTTCCAGCTGTACATTATAATGAGATTTCTGCCAGTCTGACCATGATCATTTAGTGCCTTAGAATAAAGTAGCAGAAAGTTGCTGACTAAGGCTTGTTGTTAAACTTCCTTTTCTTGGCTACCTGAGTATTTTAGAACAACATTGTTTATATTTTTTGAGTGGTCTTGCTTTTTCTTGATATGCTGAGCCCAAGCCAGCCAGAGGTGGTCCAATGAGATTGGGGTCTGATCTGTTACACAGTTTGTGTTGGATCCAGGCTCTGGAGACATCCAGGGAGGCAGAGGGACAAGAAACCCAGTCTACTGACATGCAAGCTGATGACTGGAGCTCCAGGCTACCAGTGTACCTCTGCTGGTGTTTAAGGTCAACTCCTTGCGAATTTTTAGGAAGGCTTATATTCAAATGCTATTTATAAGACCAGACTAATTTCTTTCTTCATAATGATGGCCTTTTGGCTGATGACAGGGCTGGAATCTGGAAGATCTGGATTCTGTATGCCACTAGTCAGCTGCGTATCCACAGGGAAGTCGTTTGCTAACTTTCTGCCTCAGTTTTTTTTTATCTGTATTTAAATGGAGAGAAAAAAAAAATGTTGACTAATACCAGCCTCACTAGGCTCTCAAGGCTATGAGAGCACAGTTAGTAGCCTCATGCTGTGAGATCTTTGGAAAACACTATAGGAATGTTCAAGGGGCTTATTATGGTTCAGGCCCTCGCAATGAGAGAACTGGTTAAGCCTGGGTTATTGTTAGACCATTCATTAAGGAGTCTTAATAGCTGAAGCTATGATAGGAGCTGTTCCTGGCTTCGCCTTCAATTACCCTGGGTAGATACAGACTGCTGCAGTACTGGAGCGCCGCAGTGGTCTGGAGTAGAACTAAAGCATATGCATTAATGTCTGAGTCCGCCTTGAGCGCTTCATTTCTATTTCACGGCTGGTTTTGTATGCAGGTCATGCTGTAGCCTAAGTGAATTTTGGCAGTTTAACGTCGTGATGATTACTTATTCTGCCACTAAGGAGCCCTTAGCACCTTCTTGCCGAAAGAAATACTACATATTCAGCTGACTTTTTTTCCTGTGTATCTGCCTAACTTTTAATCCAACATGTTTTCACTTCTTAGATTGAACAAAACATTAAAAAACATTATTAGGCAACAGAAATTTTAGTACTTAGTGTTAAAAGGTGTAAAGCAGATATTAAAAACCTCTTAAAATTTGGTGATATTCAAGCTCAGGTTGTCTTTTGACAACCTGTGAAACTTGTGTGTGAATATTCATGTTGTAGTTTTTAAAAATTCATTTGATAGTATGTTTATAAAATATCTGTCAGAATTTTATCCTTTCTGGCCAGCATTATAATAAGCAACTACGCAAGAAAAGGAGAAAACCCATTTTAGGAAAGACTAGACATCAGGTTTTTTTCCAAAACTAAATAATCTTGTTCAGTCATTAGCAATACTATCTTACTAAATTTTAATAACTGTTTTAAAATTCAGCAGTGCCACACTTAGGTACTTGAAAGTCAAGACAACTTGACAACTGAGGTCTAAATCCAGACATTTTTTATTTGTCTTTGGAGTTTCATCTCTTCATGGTTATGTACGTAAGACGTAATCTGTGTCTCAACAGATTTGAAATATATTGACTGAAAGAAAAATACAAACTCAGATTCCTATTGAAACACAGGGCTTGAGGTAGAGATCACGGGTTGGGGAGCATCAAATTGTGAATGTTAAGTCACGAGTCTGTAAATTAACATGAATTTCAAGCTGATGCTACTGCTGAATTAGAACCGGCTCTTACTCTAGCCTCTCTCTTCTCCCACTGAGTTGCGTTGGCACAAACCGTGGTGCTACCGGAGTGTGATACAGATGAGGAAACTGATCCAGCTGCAGAATAAGCCGGTGGTCCAGGGGTAGGAACCGACAGATGGGGAGAGAGGATGGGGCTGGAAGGTAGAAACTTCCCCCTAGGGAAGCAGGGGCAGGACTGCTAAATTACACTGGAAGTTATCTTATATAAATAAAAAAAAAATACACCAAACACCACCCCCCCAACACTGTTGAGCTTAAGATAATGAGTAAATTAGCGAGTTTCACTTTCTCTTTCTTGTGCAAACTGCAGGGGAAGACTTGAATCAAAATTAACACGCCCTTCTTTCACTGTATTTTACCTTGTTTTCTGAAGCCGTATTTGGTGCTTTATATTATTTGCACCTGTTTTTTTTAAAAAAGAAAAGGTGTTTGTGTTCAGATATGTAATATAAACAAGGAGAGGCTTTTTTGAAAGGCTGATGTGTTTTGCTGCATGTTAGTTGTTCAGTCTTTTGTAGCCTACATAGAAAAGCAGCGGGGGAAAAACCCAAGCAGAATGTTTGTCTTCTAGGCACTGAGAATATTGCCCAGAAGATGATGACATGTAAGCAAACAGGTATTGCCAGACACAAAGTTTTATTTCATACCTCAGGTATACAATGGCTTTTTAAAATGTCAGGTCATGGCACCATATGATGGGAATCATGTGAAAAGTTATTTCTTAATATTAAGTAGTTTGTTCTTGAAGTGTGAGAGTTACTTGCAGTATATAACTGAGAACCTAAAATTAGAAAAGGAGGTGTCAATGCATGTTAATTTTCTTCAAATAGACTGTTCATTAATACAAATGAAGACATTTTTTGTTTGTTTGCTTTTTTTCTTTAGGAAGATCTTTAGTTTAGGTAAGCGGTACAGCACAACAGAAATCTTTCTGAGCACTGCTAAGCCCACCTGGCTTCCAAAGCTGTCTGGGGAATTTGTGGCGAGTGTCTAAAGAATAAAGCATCTCAGTTAAAGAACGTTTGGCTCTGGTGGCAGGGCCTCCCCATCCAAAGAGCATGTGCAGCTGCTCTCAGTGAAGTTGTGGGTAAGAGTCTCAAGGGTGTATAGAGAGGAAGTCAAAGAACTTTCGTATTTATGATCTCTGTCTTCCCGGTTGCCTTAAACAAAGAGGACAGCTTAATTTGTGTCATCATTCATAAATTAAGAACTCTTGCGACGTTCAGCTGCACGCTGAGCGTCTGGATGAAACTCCCCTGGTATCCTGTGGTTTTGTATTCCTGCCGCGGGAAAGCTGTGTCGGAGATGGTAAGATTGTGTATGTGAAGAGTTATCTCTATCATCTTGGGTGCCTGGCAGAAGGAACTTCCTAGTGCTGACTGCTAATGTCGCAGAACCACAAGTGTTTTTGCGACTACTATTAGTAGAAGGGGGATGTAGGGCGGAATCTACCTCCCTCCGATGGGGGGGATTGATTTAAGAAAACTGCAAAAACTCAGTGAAAGGGGCGGCTGGACTTCCCGTCACCAGGGGCCTGTGCTGGTTGGGGCAAGCGACTGGGAGGAGTTGTGGTGGTTGGTTTGTTTTGGTTTTTAAAAATTAGAGTATTTAAAACCAGGCCTTTGCACTTTGGTGACTCACTGGTGGCCAGGGAGCTGCATTTATGTGCAATAGGGAAGGTTTTGATTACTGTTTGGGTATGTGGCACACCCTGCCCAGGCTGCTCTGCCCGACAGGTAGAGTTCCCTCTGGAGGTGGGTTAATATGAGCTGTATGACCTGGAGCCATCTCCTGGTCTAAGTGGGTTTTTAATTGGTCTTAGTGTCAGGGCACCAGTAGAACACTTTTTTTTTTTAATAACTGTCATGTGATTTATTCTGTCTTCTCAGGGGAAAAACTGTATGCGATGTAAAGGGGATTTTCTGTTCATGAATTTGTGTGCTGCCTTTTTGTAAGAGAGGGCAGGTCAGAGAAGAACACATTGCCTTTTAAATGGAAACTTGCAAAGATTTTGGAGGGTCTTTGCTGCTTTTGTATATTACTTGGATGTCTAGGACCACCTTTTGAGATGGACATCTGCACAATTGAGTGTTGCACTGTCCTAGGTTTCCTTTGTTTTTTCTCCCCCACCCACTATTGCTATCTTCCCTTCTGATGTTTTATGTACAAAAAATGAAGATCAATAAGCAGAAAAAGGTTGCATGTTTGGCGGGGGTTGATCCCTATACTGACGTAGCAGCAAGATAAATGAACATGCTGATGTTCCACAGTGAGATTTTTTTAAAAAAAAAGATTAATGAGACATCTGGGTGGAGGGAGCAAACCTCAGAAAGGAAAATTGCTTTTATATTTTATGACCAGTCAAAATATTTTGGAATTAAAAGCAAAATTGAAGTTGAGTAAATTGATTTTTTTGAACCACATGTACTGAGAGCTTATTTTATGTAATTATTGGGGCGTGACTTTAAATTCTGGGCAGGACTTTGTGGCTTGTTAGCATCAAGTTCAGCTTCTGATGTTGCAATGAAGAAGGAAGTGAGCGTGTGTGCGCTTGGGGAGGGGGAGAGCGAAGCACTTCTGCCTAGCCGCATAAGGTGGGAATTGCAGCTGGCTGGTTATTTTTAGCTTCTAACTGTCTCATTGTGAATGTGAAGCTTTTTCTTTTTCCTTTTTTTTTTTTTCCTTTCTTTTTGTCAGAATGTTTGGTAAATGAAGCTGTCAGTTATTGTTTTGAAGAATTTTTTTCATACCAAAATGCACTAAACATAGATGACTTCTTCACCCCAATTTTATTCATTAAACCTTTAAGTCTTTTTTAAACCTCCAAAGCTGCAGGACTGGGTGTGATGCATTTCACAAGCATCTCTATCTGCTGTTGATTTTTGCAATAGTGCATCAGTAGTAAGAATATAAGCGTAGTAGGGATTGCAAGGATAGGTGAGACCTTGTAGATCAGTCTGTGTAGCCAGAGAAACACAAAAGCTTAATCTAAGGAAAAAAGTAAAAATGGTGGATCTCATTTTGCTCCCTCCTTGCAAAAGCATGCAACAATGTGGTCATAAGGACTTTTTCATGGGTAGGAGGGAGAGGCAAAAGATACCATCTGTTTCCATCAGTGTGTTTTCCAGTCACTTGCTGTAGTAGTGATTCATTTCTGTTTGGTTGTTCATCCTGCCCTGGAGAGAGACATATAGAATGTTTCCATTTTAAGCTCTTCAGCATAATGGATGAATAAACTTACCCTTCCTATGTTGATTTTTGCCACAATGGGTGAGCTTTCCTTCATGGGATCGGGCTGTTTTGCTGCACTGGCCTAAAATACCCACTCTCTGAAAGCTTTTTGTGTGCTATCAGAACACCGATGGAAGAAAATGTTCGAACCATTTTGTTTCTGGGTTGCTGATCTTAAAATGCACTGTTAAAATGTTTTCTAAATGCATACAGCAATGTTTTCCTGCTCCCTGTCTCTTCCCCCGATATTAGATGCCATTAAAGGCTACCAAAATACAGCAATGCCCAAGTCAAGCGCATAGCCATGTGCATTTACTGCAGCATTAAGAGTGTTTATTCCAGCCTTTCTTAAAGAAAATGATGGAAATTTTTCATAGATGGAAGCTCTCTGCCTGCCATGCTAAGGACCATGCAAGCAGCAAGAGTGCACGCATGGTTTTTCTGCACCCTTCAGCCTCTGGTAACGAGATCCTGAGGATCCCGAGTTGTCTCATGGTCTTTGGTTGGACTGCCAGCTGCACAAATTGTCTTCCTGCCCCTTGTGAGGAGAAGCTGTGAAACCATCAGCTCATTTCAGAAAGGCTAATAAACAGTGTTTGGAGTTTAAGTACTGTCTGTATCGGCTGATTTGGCACAACAGCTCTTAAAACCAGCGATGATCAGAAGAGATGAAAAGCGTTCTGTGTGCAGGGGAGCTACTCTGCTAGAATTTTGGGAGTGAAAGAGCGGGGGTAGATATGGCTCATGGTAACCTTTAGTAAACAGTGGGGCGCTGACATGGCAGTGGAGTGCTGCCATATTGGGATACCAGGGCACATAGTTTCTGTTCTCATTTACTCTCAAACAATGTGTTTTGAAATTATTTTTACACTGCTTTAAACTGTCTTATGCTGACTCAGTTTGGCTGTGAAAGTCTAAAGGCTTCTAATCTTAGAGTAAGGTTTCCTCTGTCAGCAGAACAGGTGTATCCTAGGTATCAGTTTTTTCTCTACTACCAAAACATCTTTTTTTTTGTCTTGAAGGATCTGCTGCCCTCACTGTCTTTTTCTTTCCCTGAAGACCAGTTTGTTCACTGAGCTCATATCAGACTCTCTTTACCTTTGTGAAGATCTTTGCAGTGGCTCTTTCACATTTTCTGCTTAAGAAGCTGCATTGAAATCTGCAGTGTCTGATACTAAATAAGATAGACCTGATGGTGAATGCTTTCAATTACTGGTTGCATAAACCAACTCTGGAAGGAAGTACAGGGCTAAGAGGCATTTCCAGGCCAGCAGAGGCAGAAGTATATGTAACAGTAGCTAAATCCCTTGTAACTTTACCAGAATCTTTATATAGTAATCTGGGCATATTCTGCTGCTTAGAGAAGCAGCTTTAAAATTTTATCCTCCCTCCTAAATTACATGCCAAATGAGGCATTTACTGAATTGAATCAAGAAGCTTCTCATGATTTAAATGGAAATCTTGAACCCATATGTAAGGCTGCCAAATTTATCTGCTGAAGTGTTACTTACAGCAGGTAGTCGAGAAACTCTGCTGTCTGTGTTGGGACTGACTTAAACCCAGATCCCAAACCCCCCAAAAAAACTTTCAAGGACAAAGGCATACCAGAAAACAAACAAAATTTTGCTGTGGAATATGTTTGAATAGCTTCTGACCATTAGAACATTTGCTGGCCTGCAATTAATTTTAATTATGATGTATTTTGATTGGCTGTCAAAAATGTGCTTTGGATGAATTCAATCACTTCTCTTTTTGTGCTGGTCATCTTGTTCCTCATCTGTAAAGTGCTTGTGCTCTGTCTGTCCCTGTTTTGGAAGATAGTGTGGTCTTTTGAAGGACACTTTGGTTTCTGCATAGCCTTTAAAATCTACCAGGTCTGTTTAGCGTCTGTTTTGGGTTACCCTTGGAGATTTACAGGGTATTTTGTGTTTGTTTTGACTGCTAATTTATCTCACTTTCTCAGTAAGTCCAGTCTCTTCTGGCAGTGGGTGATAGGATGGGAGGATCGGGATGCTCAGAGCCTGCATTTGGAGTGCTGCACTTCAGGGTGCTTGCTTGGATTATTTTTCCTTTAGTTTTTGTGTTGAATGTATGATTGAAAGGGCTGTAAAATTAATGTGAGGGTAGACATGAAATAAATGGTTAAATGTCTTAATCATTCAGATGTGAAATGGCCTTGCTGCTTGTACTTCCCTTAGTGCTTCTAGGGTATTGGCCCATCTTTGGTGACAAAATACTCTAATAGTTCTGCTCTTGCGTAGTGGTAGGGCTTCCTCTGCTCAGCTCATGGATTAATTTTTAAGCTTGATACTGACATTTTAGTTACAGGTTTGGAATCTATTTTACACTCTGCACATGTGAATGTCAGTGGTCATATTTACAGTATAGTGGTTGGTTAATAAATACACACATGGCAAGCTGTGGGATGATTGCCTGCTGTGGAACATGCCATGGAAATGGTTCTGTCTTCCCGAGGAACACTCATATAGCAATAAAGTACATGAAGTGTTCTTTAAAACACTGTTTTAAAATGCTGATGTTCATATTCAGCTGATGATCAGAGATATGAATGATGCCATGCTGAGAGTTGGTGGTCTTTAAATTGAAGAATTTATGCAGGTGTACTTCAGGGGGGTTTATAAGAAGTGTTTTAAAGCTGTACATGTTCTGTGTGTTTATAGTAGGGTAGCTGAATCATACTCTGTGGAAAGGGCCAGTTTAAACCTACTTACTGATCCGATACTAGCACAGGTAAAATCTTTGGATCCTCCCTTCATCCAGACTAGCTGATTGTAGAGCTGCAATATAAGATTCCTAAGGCCTGTTAGTGTAATTTAGCCTAGACTTATGGGTGCACAATGCCGTATTGAAAACACAGTGAGCTCTTCCTGCATCCTGTACGTGCACCTCAGGGATGCTGTGCTTTGGGAACACTGTCAGCTGAAAATTAAACTGGGGCAACCAGGTCGCTGCAGGAATCCTGCAGATGTTCCGCAGGTGGAACTTCTGGCCGTGACTGACATCACATGCCCAGCAGTCCTTACTGCCGAACCTTAAACCTTCTCAGTTCTGGAAGATCAGTTCATGTAGCTCTTGTGAGTGAGGGAAGCACCAGTGGTGTACTTCTCTCCATCAAACAGTTAAGCTACTCGGAAGACAGTTTTATTTCTTGTGGAGAGGGAGATGAGGCAGCGTGTTGCAAGCCCACTTTATACAATATGCATAATTGTGGTTCCCTTATCCACATTTCTTGTACTAATACCAACTCTTATGCATACAGGTGACACTTTACTAGAAAGGTGAAACACAAGGTGTGATGGCCATTTTGCTGAGCAGGTTTCCTGGAGCAGCTACCTTTGAGCTTTTCTTCAGACTCCCAGAGATCTGGTTAACAAATGGGAGGTGGTGGTGGTTTTTTTCTTTGTTTGTTTTTCAGGAATGCTTCCTGTAGTGTAACTTAAAGTACGCTAGGGCAGATTTTTGCCATTGTATGTACAGACCTCCCCATCTAATGGGCTTTCCTGGTGCTTCAGGGAATAGGCATTTGTGGTTTTGGGAAGGGAGGAGGGATCTGTGATTTGAATGAATTTACATGTGTAGAAGTTTTGGTTATATTATTCAGATTTTGTATCTTCATTTCATATGTGTAGCACCAATTGCAGCTAGGAACAAGATATGGGATATATTCATACGAGTGTGTCGACATCTTTTGATTCTGCTTTGGGATTGAATGACTGCTGCTTTGCAGTTAAAGGCCATGTGACATCTGAAAAGAGAAGAAATACTGATATAATTGATATTCTACCTTTGGAACTAAAACCACCTATAGATTGCTGCAGTGCAGGTCTGTGCCTTTGCTACCAACTGTAGTGATCTGGTACTTCAGCAGAAACCCTTAATTTATTGTAAATATTTGCAGAGAATTCCAGCTACTTTGCATCAGGTGATATCTGAAAATCCCCCGATCAGAGATTTTTTTTTTTTAAAGAAAACTCAATGGCTGGAAAAAACCCCAATAATCTTAGGTTATGTCTGATGCTGGCAAGAGGGTTCTGTGAGTGCCAGGGAAAACTATGTGTGCTATAGTCAGGTTTATCACCTGATACAGAAGACTGCTCATACCACCAATTTCAGAATAAGAAACTTTTAGAATGGAGTGAAAGTTTCCAGTTGCTTCTTTGAATGTGGTCTTGTGCTTCTCATTAGAATGCTGTTGTGGTAATTAAGCACTTCTCAACAGCGAAGTACTAAGTATTAGTAGTTATCTTTGTCCTTTTTGACATAGTACTGCTAATTTATTACAATAGTGCTAAGGACTATTCAAATGTAGTGCCACATTTAGCTAAGCTATATAGGAGTATATATGGAAATGCATGCTTGGAGAAATTTGTTGTCAGTATAAATAGTGTAGATAAATGGGGTGGTGTCTCATTTTACAGAAAGTGTCCTGTCGTAAAGGAGAGCTAATGATTGGTCCGTGGTTGTACAGGGAGCCTCTATGAGTTTAGGAACTAATTCTCGGTAAGACCGAACTCCCTCTTTTGGACTGGGATAGCAAATTCCGGGATACTCAAATACTAGGGCTTGTAACTCTTCGCCATCACTTTCATGGTGAAAAATAGTGAATCTTACTCTGTGTCAGTGGTCTTGTGTAAGCAACTGTCCTTCCAAGTAGTTCAACCTAATGGGGTAGAGTCTTGTTGGTTTGTGGTGGGTTTGTTCTAAGTTCACTCCATTGATATATGAGGATGTAACCTTCAGGTATTCAAAAGTGAGGTGGAATTTCTCTCTTGTCCTAGTGGATTTTTATCAAGAGTGCTGGTAATTCAAGAAGGCCATCTTGTACTCTCTGAAGGTGAGACTGCTACTATGCAGTAATTCTAGGAGCCTGAGGGCTTATCTGGAAGTGTTATTAGTTTGCTACTTGCACACAAATGTTTGAGCTCTTGTTATCAGATTAGAAGTCAAAACCAAAAATGTATCATAGCTTCAAGTATACAACCAATGCTTCAAGACTGTATGAATCTTCATAGAAGTCCTATATCCTCACAGTTTCCTTGCAGCTCTATTGACCATGGAGTAAAAACGTTAAAATTAGTCAAAACTGTGTAAAATAACTCCATAAAAGTTTGGCTTGGATCTTGAATTTGTGCCTAGCAAAAGACTCTCCTCTTCAGTACCTACTAAAGTGAAAATGAATTCTACCTTGTCGGTGAAGTTGCATTCCGTCATTAGAGGGTCATCTAGTAATTTAACCTGATTTTTAAAATCCATCTTGTTCTGACTGACCAACCTCAAACCTAGAACCCAGGTGCATTTATATTTTGCACATTGCAGTCCCTCTCTTACTTTCCAAACAGTCTGTCACTACCTGCTGTAAGAGAGGTGAGCATAGCCAGGATGCTTTTAAGTTCAGGACGGCACAGGGTCTACTCCTGAGGCCAATCTAGAGGTGGTTGCTGCTGCTGTAGAAATATCCTCTGAGAGGTGTTTGTGGGGCTGTCGGGTATCTGAGAGGAGGAACAGAAAGAACCGGCTCTGCAGTGTGAAGGATCTAGCTGTCAGCAGAATAAATGTGAAGTGTCTCCCTGACAGGGGACATCTGGGGACAGGGGGAAGGAGTATGCCTGTTGAAAACGAAGCATTTCTAGTGTGGCGTTTTGGAGTGGGGAGAAATCGGAAGGTGAGAGGGAGTTTGATCCTTCATAGTTTTACGTAAAACAGAAGCTGGGGGCAGGGAGCTGAGATTATTTAAAGTTTGGAGAGGGACATATGTGGTAAGAGATTATACACTTGAAAATGCAGGTCAGGGCTATGGGATGTTGAAGTTCTGTTGTATATTTAGTTTCCTCCTTCAAAATGTCCTCAAATTCATTCAATTTATTTAATCTAGTTTCTTTTTCTTCTAGTCTTTTCCATCCTTAATATATCTTGACAAAATTTATGCTGCATTCAAATTAAACTGGGGAATGTTTTCCCAAAATAATTTTTCTAATTGTAATCTCTTATTTGAAATCTGCAGTCAGTATGTCAAATATAATGGGATTTATTGACAGCAGTTATTTCTTCTACTTTGTGTGGGTGCATACACAGTCAGATCACTGCTTCAATCATTGGCTGCCTAACTGGTTCCTAGAAAATATAGGGGAATTTCCTACCGTGACTCATCTTGGAAGCAGCAGATGCTATATGCTCTCAAACTATTTATGGTAGTTTCTGGAGTCTCAATAAATATAATTGAGTGTTGAGGACTCAAAAATGTATTGGATTACCTTAATAATTACACACTACTACTGTTTCTCCCTTTTTAATGAGGACACTTAAGTGAAATCTTTTATAAAGAGTGCTTTAGCATTACTGTGAAAATGTGTTTCCACTTTGAAATTTCATTTTCACCCTGCTGTCACCAGGGAATGGCTCTGGGTTTAGTACCCAATAGACCTTCCCCATCTTTTTTTTTTTTTTTCTTTTCTTTTTCTTAAACTCTTTAACCCCAGGGGTTAAAATGGCTCTTGAGCCATATGCCACTCACAAGCAATTCAAGCACAAGTCCCTTACCAGATGTAGATCATGTCACTGGCAATGGGGCCTGTGCTGCTGTGGAGTTTCTGGGGAGCTGCAAATCTCGTATACAGGAGAAGTGAGCCTGCAATTGCCAGCAGAGTCGCAACCTAAGTGCCTCTGAAGGGCTGAAGAATATGTTATGGTGTAGCTTCACATTCAGTGTGGTCATGTTAGGGTGTGCAGCAGCACAAGGAGGATTGTGTTAAAGATGTCATGAACTGTGCCCAGCTGGGATGTCCACCTGCAATTGGCATTTCTCTGCAGACTTGGAATTGAAGAGGCAAGGAGCTGCTTGGGCTGGAGATGATGGGGATGCCTGCCCTGGGACGCAGCTCCCCCCGTTCTGCCATCTGAAGAGGCAGAGCGAGAGGAGGGTGGAAGAGGAGAGGACAGAGAGGGTTTGAAAGGATATCTAAGGGAGTGGCTCTCCTGCAAGCTGAACGTGCAAGATAGACTCTGCAAGCCAGAGCTCTGTAAGCTTAGAGTCAGTTCTTGTTCCAGCCTCAGAAGCTGACATGCCTGTTTCCTCTAGTGTAGGAGTCTGGATTCCCATGGAGAAGGTGGTCTTGCCTGGAGGCACACAAGGTGCTCCAGGGGAGCTCCAGAGTGTCAGTGGAGTTCTGTCATGTCCAGATCCACTTTCAAATCCAAGGGCGAGCCTTATGGCTCTCTGTTCTGTGGTTAAGTGAGGGTTGGCTTGCTGAGGGTGAGATGTAAAGCTTTGGGAAGCAGCTGAATGGCTGGCAGCTGGGCTGGTAGGGTGCAGGGCTCTGTGGTGATGCCTTTCCCAGCTTCTTTGTGTCGTGCAACCTGTAGGACCTGGAGGCACGTGGCCATCTCATGCTTGGGGAATATTCCCTGAATTTGCTCCCTTGGTTGTCCAGGATATGTGGCATTTATCTTCCTGCTGTGTCTTATGAAGATATTTTCATGTGGGGCTTGTGGGATTAGTAAGGTTGCCCATCCTTGTGTTGGTAGCTGATACGGAAGCGAACAGAAGAATACCGGCTGGGCTTTCTCAGTCGCTGGTATTGGGTGCAGCGTTGTTAGGAGGGCAGCTCTTTTGGTTAGAAACACTGAGCAGTGTGTGCCTTCTTGGGGACGCAGTAAAATATCTAAGGAAGGATGGAATTACATTGTTACTTGAGGTTTTCATGGGAAAAGGGCAAGTCCTTTAAGTGCTTTTCCTACTACAAATCATACCAACTAGTGCCTCCTCTAGATTGCAGAAATGGGCTTTTCCTGTAGTTACGGTAGAGTGAGCAAGCAACAGTTCTCAGTGGAGAACTGCAATGTTGCATTTGTAACAAGAAGCCCATTTTGCAAAGCCAGATGCATGGGGCAGCGGTTCCCAGCCCATTATCGCTGTGGTAAGCGGAGCAGGGAGGGGTGCGTCGTCCCTGCTGTGCCGGGGAAAAGGGGAAGCCTGGAGCTCAACCTCGCTGCAGCGTTGCACTTCCTTAGCAGGGCAAGCTCGGGAGAAGGCAGTTCCTCTGTTTGGCTTCATGTATGTTTAATCAAGAGTTTAAGCAGAGTATAGGTTTGCTCTGTAAACTCTTCCTAGTCTCTCATATTCTCTGTGAAAGTTTATTCCTGATAAGGAAAAATATGTTTTTTTCAATAGTGTGTGCATGCTGCACAATTTAAAAGGAAGTTTCTGCATTCATGTGTGGAAGATAACTTCTGTAGTTATTTATTTCAGTGGGATTCCCCCCTTCCCCTCTCCCAAGTCATAGGGTACTCAAATTTGGCTGGGTTAGAAATGTTCAGCTGTGATGTGTGTTGTTTATATAGAAATAGTTGGTGTTTTTCGTCTGTACTTACACTTCTGAAGGTGTTGATTTTTTTTTCAGTATTATTAATATTATGAAGAGAAAAATCACAAATCTGTATGGTTATTTGATACAAAAGGACTTCAGTGCAGCTTCCCCTTAAGGATTTCTGTCCCTGGAGGCAACTGCTTTAAAGTTGTTAGATATATGTGTAAAATTCATGGTAGCTCTGGTAATCCTTGTAAGACCTTTGTTCTTGTCATATTATGTTTAGTTATACATTTATACTACATATAGATTAGTTAGGAAGACCCAGAAAGGAGTTTTTCCTCAGTCTTCCTGCCTAGAGTATCCTCTTCTAATGGGAGGAGTGACTAGATGCTCCTGTGCAGTAGTGACCCTGGTACAGTTGACGTTCTGAAGTCCCCTGAGCTCCGTCAGGATTTTGGGCTGACATGACCATACAGTAAAATATTGAACTATCATGAATTTATTAGTTAATGATAGAATTTTTCATCTGTTAAATTAGTGGTAATACATCCTAGTCTGCAGGCAAGCTTACTTCATTCATAGAGCATCTCAGAAAGCTGTGCTTAAAATTAACCAGAGCAAAATAATGGGTCTTTCAAGCTAACCTGTGATTGAGAAGCTGTCCACGATGAAAAACATCCATCACTTAGATGCTGTAGTGTATGGAAAATACAGGATTATCTTTAAGTCTTTCAGTTGTCTCTTAACTTTTTCTTTGTTTATATATTTAGCAAGATACTAAGTATAATCTGACTAACGTACAGGATTGGATTCTTTTGTAGTTTTGCTACTAGTATCCCCTTTGGTTCATTATACCTTAGATGCTGGATCCATAAAATAGGACTGTTAATATGTACACGAGGCACCAAGACCTAAAATAGTGCTGGAGACTTTCAAAAACTGATAATTCCTTGATTTATTCATAAAGCAGGGAGCATAACTCTTGAAAATTTGATCAGATGCCAGTTCCTTCAGTAGCCACTCGATTCAGAAACCTTTTTATAGCTGTGCTAACATCTCTGAAGACTGTTAGACTTAATTAATGTTTAAGACTCTTGAACAGAACATGTCATGAAAAGGGAAACTTATCTAAGGGAGCATAGGGAGGCAGGCAGGCAGGAGTTTTGCTTCAGGGAATGGGAAGGCAAAGGACGTACCAGCATTTGAGTTGAGTAAGTTTGTGTCTATTCGCTCTCTTAAAATATCGTGTTTGTGGCTTTTAGAGAATTACTGTTATTTGGTGTGTTGAATTGACAGGCGTGTGTGTAGAACCCTTCACATGGACTTTCTTTTAAATATTTAAGGATAATTCTAGTATTACAAAAAATAGAATGGCCTTGTTAAAAGAATGTACCCCTAATAAAAAGAAGTTTCTTTTCTGTGGTGTGGGTATGGCTAAGCCTGATAAAATGGTCGCAGTCATGCAAAACATTTAAATTTCTCCCACCTGCAAAACAAAATAATAGTTATTCTTTCAAGGGTCAAGTGTGAGGACCCTTTCTCTGGGAAAATGAGCATCTTTTTCTTGTGCATAAACCTGTTATGGATCCTAAAATGAGTGTTTTTCTTATGAACACTGACATTTTCCTGCACAAATACCTTCAGTGCAATGCAGAATGGTATCAAGCAGCAGAAAACCTTTATCCTGTGGGCCTGTTCAGTGCTTCTGCTGCTGTAGTAAAGTAGTGTGATATTCTTCATCTATAGAAGATCGTTTTCATGTATTGAAAACTTGTTTAACAAATGTATTGAAAAACCTCAAACCTTGTTTCCCTGCTCTTGCTCCTCAACACATACTTCCCCAAAGTCTAAATTATTAATAGTAAAATACTTAGTGGAAAAGAAACCGTAATCACAAGATAGGAATGGTTGCATAACATGTTTGTATAAATTTACTTGAGGAAAAAAAGATTGGATTACTTCTGAAGAATTTGTCTTATTATTGCGAAGGGTGTTTTTTTGTGGTTGTCTTAGATCCCTTTATGTCTCATAGATACATTTCTTAGAAGAAATAAAACTGAGTATCCATACCCAAACAGGTGAAGGTCTGGCATCGTGAACAGAGATGAGAAAGAAATGTGGGAAAACAGGCATTTTACCCAGCATTTGTGATGGGAAGAGGACTTTGGTCTGTCTTAATAGAAAGCAGAACTGGAATAGACTGACATAAATGACGCACTTTTTCTGATTTAAGTCCAACAATGTTGCCTGCAGGGGAAAATGCTCTTGGAGAAGACTTTACTCCTGATGAAAGCTTTGCTGTAGCAGTTAAGCATAGTTGTCTTTAGATAAAAACCTCATGTATTATTTAATCTCCATTCAGGCTTTTTTTTTCGCCTGGTTAAAAAGGTAACAAGTAGGGCATCAAGATCATATCAGTGAATGAACTTTAGATGTTTTATTTAGCAAAAAGACAATTTTGGTTCCTCTTAGAAAAGTTTAATGGCTTAATTGCATGAGACTTAAGATTATTCTGTGATACTGAAATTCTCCTACAGTCTTCAAAGACTGCTTTATTTAGTGTTGCTGCCAAGGCAAAGTTTGCAGAAAAAAAGTGCAGTGGAGGATTTTGAATAGAAAATGGGGAGTTTCTGTCAAAAATCAAGCTCTGTAGCGTAGAGCTAAAATTAAGCATAGCCAACTGCTTCTGGTGTCTGGTGGTCTTGATCTCTCTCTTTTTTTTTTTTTTTTTTTTTTTTTTCTCCTTCGAATGCAAAGACAGCCGTGCTACAGCAGAGGACATAAATAAGCAGTTGTATAACTAGGGCCTTGCTCACACAGTAATGTTAACCTGTAGCTATTTTATCTTAATATCAGTCCAAATAAACAAAGCTTTAAGTGGTCAAGTGATGCCTAAGCGTGTGTCTCTTGCAATCCCTAGGCTGTAGCTACTCAAGCGGCTGTGTTTCAGTCCAGAAGAAGGGTAGAGCTAGATCTGTTTGGTTTGTACACGTGGGGAACCATGCAGCGTGTCTGCTCTTCGTCGAGCAAAGCCGGTGCTGGAGCTGAGAAGCGGGGTGCTGCGGTGCGGACCCCTCCCTGCTGGCTGTAGCTGTGCTGCAGCTCCTTCTGCTCTGCTCCCAACCAAGCAGTGGCTGGAAGAAAGTTGTTGAGATCAGATTAGAAAATCGTGGAGCACTGGGATGCTAAAGGCAAGATTTCTGTTGTTTTGGCTTTGGTGATGGTCGTGTGTAACTGTTTGCCAATGGGGACCCATAAATAAGGACCGGCACTGAGCTGCAGCCCTGTAGGTGATGGGATTTGTGGAATGCTGGCTCGTGTGTTATGCTTTTGCTCGATATTTTGATTAGTGTATTATCCATAGTAACCCAGCTTCAAATAATAACTCTTATTCCCAAGATATCCTTGGAATAAGTTTGACAGCTCCAAGGAGCTTTAGACAGTATAACCGGAATTTGTCTGTTAGACGAAAACAAAACTACAAGCAGGAAAAAGTGATTTTTCTGTTCCTTGAGTATGTAAAAGCTATTACCCCAAGAATTTGCCACAGAAATAACGAAGAAAAAGACTCTTGATCTATTTCCTATCTTCAGCTATTATTCATTCTCAACATTGTTGGAATACACTGAAGTAACACATCAAATAGAACTATAATATTTGACAAGAATAATTTCTTATCAGAAATAATAAATGTGGCTTAAAACAGTCTTCATCACTACTCAAGTTAGCAACAAGTTTGAAGTCAGATGGTAGGAGCAGGCATACTCTCAAGGGAAGAAAAGAATCAACAGAGACGATGGTATAAGGAGTAAACGTGCTGGGTTGCAGTGGGAGTCTGACAGGGATTTCTTGTCAAACTCTGAATCAAGAAAAAAGAACTCACGGAGTAAATCTGTAGAGGAATGGCTGTAGTGTGGGGGTGCTAGCAGCAAAGGCACCCTGTCCGTGGGATGAACTTGTATCTTAGTGTGAAGGGTGCTGAGCTCGGTCTTCTCCGAGATGGGAACGAACGCCCATTGAGCGGGCAAAAATAAATAACCTACCTATAAGAGGTGCTGCTGCGTTCTTGCTTTGATGTTGGTCTTGGGCAGTCCTGCTTTGTCTTCTGACAGAGGTGGTGTTCTCTGTTTTCCACTGCAATTATCTGAGCTTTTAGTTCCAAGCCTTGCATTCAGTATTACAAGTCAGTGAATTGATTAATTGAGAATGTTTTGTTTCTATGTAGAAACACATAATAGTTTTATATCCATCTATCTGAACTAGCTGTTGTATTTTTAAGCTGAAACTTGTTACCTTTTGGGTACATCCCTTCCCCTACCTCTTCTCAGAGTGGAGAAGGAAGGACAGCCTTGGTGTGTGCTCTTTTTCCCATTTTGTTTAATGCATCATTGCCCTTTCTATCTATCCCCTGTGTAAACTGGCTTTATTTTCAATTTACCTTCATGTTGATGTCTTCTGCTACATCTAATGCTTTTATTTTTTTCCCCGCTTTATTTCTGCGCTGCCTTTTTCATGTATCTGATGAGGGATATTGTATTTGGATAATACGATATCTTTGATCCCCGATTTCTGTTGTGACATTAGTACTTTTGTCGTGGCTTTCTGTCATTGTATTTATGCATCCCAACGCTCCATTTGCCTTTTTGTCTGCCTCTGCGCACTGAGCAGATGTTTTCAGAGAGCCGTCTACAGCAACCCCCAGGTCTTTTTCCTGTGTGGTTACAATTAATTTAAAATTCAGCAGTGTGCGAGTAGCTGAAAATATTACTACTACTGTATGCTACCCTACTTTTGTAACAAATGCATTTCGTCAGCCACTCTTGTGCTTCTGGCTTCTCTCAGGTCTGAGCCACTCAAGGTGGACCTGGCTGCATTTGTTTTTAACATTATGATTTCATCACCTCTGCTATGAATGAAAGTTATCTACAAGATAAGGGACCGAAATCTATTTGGTGTCGTTAAGTGTAATATATACAAGTCTATGTCTTTACTCTAGATGCCTTCTCAAAAATAACAAACAACTAAATGGCTATCTTGGTGACAATTCAAAATAGTACATTATCATTAGAGCAAAAATAAAACTAAAGTCATGTCTTACAGCAGTCTCTAAATGGTCTCGTCTTTCCATGCAGTGTTTTTCCTTAAACCTGGAGTTTGTTGCTTTTTAGCCATTGAACACAGACATCGCAACATCAGCTGCCAGTTCCTTGGCTGCTGATCATACAGAAATATAGGTATTTCTAAATTATTCTTTAGGGTATGGTTTTCTTTTATTGATATCCTTTTTGTTATATTATCTTGTTTTAGTGATGTGTCTGATCTGAGTTTCTCCTGTCTTTTCCCTCCTCCCCTCAAAAGCCAGTGTAAATGTCTGCCACTGCCACCCACAGAAGACACCTTTACTGAGTGCCCCTTTGTCCCTGCAGCCACCCTCCCAAATTCTGTCACCTTTTATTTTTGTAAACTATGCAGTAATCTCGTGTGATTTAGGTACTTTGTACAGCTGGGCCAGCAGTTAAGTTTCACGCTTCTCCCGTATTAGCTTTCTTTCGTTGACTGTGTAAGTGTCTTCATCAGGTAGCCCAGCGACCAGAGAATTTAATTTAAGCTTTGATAATTTCTGTGGCTGATATCCATGGTGTCTTCTGCAACATCAGTTTTTCATTATTGGAAATCACAGCAAACAGAAATGCACTCCATGTTTTTGCTAAAAGCTTTTCTGTTTGGTTGGAAGAGAACTGCTTCTCGCCTTATCTATTATGTTCATAGCACAGCATATTGCACTGCTAAAGTATCTCATAAAATACTCTGTTGCCATGGTGATCTACCTTCCCCTTTTCCTAAAAGGACCCGCTAGTTCCTGGGAGACCAAGTCTACTTTCTTTGCCTGTGAGAAGATCAGTCCCATCCCTTATTTTACCCTTATTTCTATCTTGTTTTCTTGAGGACACTAAGTAGGTTTTGTTTACTGATAATTTTTTCTCTCTGGGTTTAACATTCTGAAATATTAAATCTTAGTACTTTAAAACTCATCTGAGGATATGCCTGCGCATAAGGATGTGGTACTGAAACTTGCATTTTGAATTTCAAGTGGAAAAGTGAAATTTAAGCATAGATTATTTAAAATGAGAATTAATGTCAGTTAAAACCATATATTGATTCGTTGTGACTGCAATGCTAATTAAGAAAAAAAAAAAGCGAATGTGCCGAGGGACAGGTACTTGCAAGTTTGCATATGCTAACCCAGGTGACTGTTTCTCTTCACTGTCTGCCTCTGCTGATCTCCCTTTCGCTGGAACCCAAACTATCTGTGTCTGAAGAAGGCTCCAAGCTGACCTGCAGAGCGCTGGCATTCACCAGCTGAGTTAATCTTAACCATCTGACTCCAGTGCCCAGTGAAGCAGACTTTTCATCCCCTCCAATTGTAAATTAAAACTTTAGTTAAAAAATTTGCTAAAAATTTGCATTAAAGCACATTAAGGGCCTGTTCTGACCTGATAAATCCCAAGAAAATAAGGCTTATGGCTGAAATCACAGACATGGACTGCTCTATTGTCAGTTATTGAAAGAGTCTTTGAGTGGTGCATATTGTCATTTAATGGGAATGATCTCCGTTACTCCATTCTGCTCTCCTACCTGGTAAGGAGACCTTGGTCATTCCTGATTATACCCCCCTGCTGAAAACCCGTGCCGTTCACTGTGGGGTTTCTTTCTCTCTCAACAGCCTGCTCTGCAAGCTGGAGAATACAGCATTTCTGACTTCAGTGTTGTCTTTGAGACAATTACTGTCTCCTGATGTCTTATATAAAAGCGTATTAGCAACGCAATTATTTTCCTAGCTTACTTGTCAAGTACAATGAATTAGCAAAAGGTGGTAACAGTATATTAATTATATGAAATTATAATTGTCTCCTGAAGGGCGACTGCAGCACTCCACTGGTGAGCTGCCAAGGTCTTCAGTAACCACCCAGGAACCTCCTTGTGGGGAGAAAATAAGCATGTATAGGCTTCAGGATGAGGTATTGAATTAATTACATTTTGATAAATGCGTGGCCCAAAATTACCACTTTTCTTGAAAGCCTCCATGACTGAAACTCCAACGGAGATGGCCCGGTAGCCTCATTTGAGGGTTTTGGCAGCACAGGCGTAAGCCGTTCCTGTCCCTGGCTTTTTATTCCTCTCTGCGTGGGTAGATGTGGAGTGAGGCTGGGAAGTAAATCTGGTCGGAAAACGAACCATTTTTGTGGGGTTGTTACTTACCTGGATCAGGTTTTTGATGGAGTGAGTGTGGGGTTGTGCAAGTGGCTGTGCTTGCATGGTGGAGAGGGACGCTGCTGCTGGAAGCGATTCAGGAAATGCAGATAGAAGTTTTGTCTCCTGAAGTCCTGGATGTTTTTTGTGTCTTGCTAAATTAAGATGGAGTTATCAATAGCAGCATAGACAAGCATGGATGTGTAATGCAGTTGGGTTATAAGTGGAGTTTTATCTGAATTAGTCAAAACTGCTTAAGTTGCTGCAGAGCTGTACTCTAGAGTCCCAAACTTCAGTTTGCAGAGTGTGAATACAGGAAAGCTCCTGGGGCCGTACCAAAATCTGTCTGCAAAACATGGAGTAGTCTGATGCAGTGAAGCTTGCTGGGCTTTGCCGGAGGTCTGAAGCGGTTTCGGGAAAGGGGGCAGTGGTGAGAAACATGCATTAGTGATGTGAGATGCCTCAGATCTGGATTAATATGCATGTTAGCACACACATTGCATGATGAACTGGCAATGGAAACAGCTTCTGTAGTTTCTTAAAGTCCTGAGAAAGAGTTGAAGGAAATAAAGATAGCCTCCTGCACCTATGACAGTGCCTGTGCTCTCTCTCCATTCGTCCAGTCAGTATTATATTTTATTCTTGCTCCTTCTTGAAATAATCTGCGTATGATGCTTGATTTTTGAGGGGGTAGCAAGATACTCTAGCTGACTCATACTAGATGATCATTGTAGGTCCTTTCCAACTGAAATATAGTGATTTTATTTTTTTTACAATTTTAACAAATAAATTTGTGCGTGTGTTTTAAAATGGAACATTTTTTTTCCTGTGTATATCTAGAAAACAGCTGATGGAGGTTCCAGGAGAGATGCAAATATGAATTTATGACCCTAATAATACAAATATTTCTCCAAGTGTATTAGTAGTATCTGTGGCCCAGCTCTCTGTAAAACCACTGCCAAAACTGAGCTGTGTGATAACAGCTGTATTCGTGCTTTTCCTTAAGTGAACTTGTGAGAAGATGGAGGAAACTGGTATCTGTATATTTGTTCCTAAAATAGAAGAAGCTATGAAAAAAAATCCCTGGAGACCTGGAACCATCATGGAACAAACTTACCAAAGAAAAAAATGGACCAGCAGTAACAAAGAGATGTACCCAGTGGGTTTTGCTGGTAGTGCCGTGGTTCAGGTCCCATGCTCACCAGTACAGCTGGAGGAGGCAGGCGTGGGGCAAGAGGAGGAGTAAATGCCTTTTAAAATACTTTATTTTTCAGTTTCTATGACCAAGTATTGTTACTTGTATCACTTAGCAATTAGTTTGTAACCCTGTGAGAGGGGAGAGGACTTCGGGAAGCAGCAAGGCTGTTTAATTTGTGCGCAGTCCTTTCCCAGGAGCTTAGTGCAGCATCGGTCTGTGCGAACCCTCTTAGAGAGTGGCTGAGAAAGCGCTTGCAGGGGGAAGGAGTTACTTTAGCAGCATTTGTCTGATGTCGAAGGTGATGAGGAAATCACTCCTTGTAGTGTTGAGGTACTGCAGGAATTAATACCTTGGGAAGGTTCCATATATTTATAAGTCTGATACACTTACTTTTATTCAGGTCTTTGAAATCTTGGTTGATTTATTTTATGAATGTTCAGTTGGCCAGAAAATCAGCTTCCTGTGTTCAATGTGTGTGATAGGGAAATCAGCCAAAAAATAAAAAAATAGTGCAGGAGATAATTATTTAGCGAGATTACCACACCAGTTCTTTCTAATCTGGAAACCTTGATTTTTATTTTTTTGTTTGTTTGGTTTGGTGTTTGGTGGGTTTTTTTGTACTTGCTGTATTCTGTAGGTGACTTTGAATGGGTTTCTTTTTGTGTTTTATCAGCTTCTGTGTTTTGTAAAGCGTGGACAGTACTGGCCTCAAAACCTCCAAGGGACAAAAGTACATGGACACCCTTAGAGGGTTCCAGGTAACAGGAAAAACCCCCTTGCAGCGTGGTCCTCCCTGTTGTGTCCTCCTGTCCTGCAGAGCTTTATCCCTGCCTTATGCACCAAGTAACTGCTAGCTTCACTGAGGCTGCTGGGGAAATTAAATGCCTACAGTTGTGAAACAGGCTGTTGGACCATTTTATTAGTGTATTGTGCGAAGCGGGATGCTCTCGTGGTACGTGGTGTTCATGGATGGTTTACTGTATTATGGCAAATAAAGATATATTTGATACTTTCATGATTCTGTGATAGCTGCTGAATGTAAATAATTGCTGTAATTGTCATAAGGATGTTAAAATGATCCTGAAGAGTAGATATCCACAAGAGGGCTATGTCATAAGCACACATGATGGCTGATATAGCAAACCTTCACTTCTTTCTGGGTGTTGAATAAAAGCATCACACTTGTCACTTTTTTTTCCCAGATTTTTCGCCATACAGTGCTCTTTTCATAGAGGCTATGCACTCTCTTCTTGTACACAATTATTAGATTATAATAATGATGATGTTTTGGACACTAGACATCCATATTTCACTTCTCTGTGTGTCTTTTATTACTAGCAATAAAAAAATGCATATGCTAGAAAAGAATAAACTCAGAAAGCCAGTTGGCAAGTTGTGTAATATTAATGACTGATTCTGTCTTGGCTGGTACGTGCTAGATTAAGTTTGTCATCTTTTAATAATAGTATCCCCAAATGAAATTGAATTTTTGTGGATTTTTCAAAATAAGCTTTTTCACGTTTAATTCCACTCCTGAAGCAGACTTTGAACACCTGAATGCAACAGATGTAGCCATTTCTAATGATAAGAGTGTGGAAAAAATTCCTCTTATATATGTTAATGGTTGCAGTCATGCCTGTAAATAGGTCAGGGAGGGAGCTGGATGTGTCGAAGAGAGTCACCGAGGGCGGACCGAGCTCAAATTATAGCTTTTTTTGACTACTTCAGTCTATTTCCTACAGTGTTATCGCTGACTGCCACAGGGGAGGCAGGAAGGAAGGAGATGTATAAAAGGAGAAGTGTGGGGTAGGGAGAGATTGATGGGGCAGAGAAAGAGGGGGTGTGCAAGGGGGAAGTGTAAGGCAGGGACAACTACACATGGTGGGGGAAACGTACTGGAGTGCTGCGGCTTTCTCTGCTGCTTCTTCAACCAGCACCAGTATGGCGTTGGGATTCACAAGCCTTTCTCTCTAAGCCTTATCACTGGAGAGGATGAAAAACGTATACTGCCCTGTGCAACTCTCTTTCTGTAGAAATTAAAAGAGGTTTGGGGGTTTTATTAATAGCAAGCTTATAATGAAGATCCATGGATTTTCTTAGAATTGTGAAGAACATACTTCACACTTGCATTCCTGTTTCTTCAAATAGAAGACAGAAAAAAAGAGATCACCATTTGGTTTGTTGTGAGAGGTACTCTGACCCTCCATGACCAGAGAATGTCCTTTTTTTTCTCCCCCCCCCCCCCCATGAGTGCAGTCTGAATCTGTTTTCTTACTTTTTGTTAAGGACCTACTGCATGACTCTCTTTTGGCCAGTTTTCGTGAGTATCTGAGTTACATTTTTGTGCAAAAGGAGAATAAACAGTTTTTTAAATAGAAACCTACTTTTTCAAAGTCAGCCAGTGTTACGATAAAAGCTACGTAGCTATGTTAGCACACTGTTACGTTAAAGGATCTTATTTGTTGTCTTGCACTTACATAATGAAAACACATTTTGCCCCAAATGATATCATGGGTTTTTCATGTCCCTCCACTAAAACACACCATTTCCTTGAGTAGCACAAAGTAGCTGTTCAGTAGCATAATTATATGTTAACCTCAGTTAAATCTAATTGTTCTCTGCAGTTACTGACTTATTCTACGGAGCAAATCAAAGTCATGCTATCTAAGCTAACGATATGAAAACTAATTTTAAAGCTCATAGAATATTTTAGTGTTCTGAGTTATAGCAGCTGCTTCCTACATTTCTGAAAAACTGAGCTTGAGATGCAGATGGAGATATGCTTTTGCAGCCTCATTATCCAGTTACTATTTAAATGATCTGGTGGTGTGTAGGTCTGGTGGGCACTGTGATTGCTTCAGTACCAGCGGTGTTGGTCCTACAGTTTTGAATTTTAGTGCGGGTGAGATGGAGTATGTCAGCTCTCACTACAGCATCATCCTGGATACTCTGGAGAGCTGTGGGAATAGATTTATCTGGTTGCTGTCTTTTTTCTTTGATTATGTGATGGTCAAAATATAAACTCTTTTAAAATATCTAAGAATAGCTTCAACCACAAAATGGATACAGCTCTTTGGAAGCCATTACATTAATAGGTAGGAAACTCTGAGTGTGCTGGTTTTCAGCCTGTCATAAACAAATTTGATGACTTATTTTTGCCTCTGAGTAACACACAGCATAATACTCATGAATTTATAATTGTCTAGGGTTTGCTGTCTTTTAAGCAACATGATGAAGAGCCTGATAAAAATGCTACAGAAAAAATCTGATGAAAATAGGGAGGCAATTTCCTCAATTTCATGCCCCATATGTGATGTTTTAGAGATGTTTTGATGAGAAGATCTGATGAAATTTATATTTCTCCGTATGATGCTATTTGGGCTTATGTATGTTAGGATTTAAAATGATTCATGTATCTTTCCTCCCTTCCAGATGCACTGCTGAGTTATTTCAAGGGTGCCGTGATGACATACTATGAAATGTTGTTGTTCAGAGCAAGAAACCTTTTTCTTTCTTTTTTTTTTTTTAAATACATGAGTTTTATTTCATGATTCAGAGTTTTTAATCTCGTAACATAAACCTGCAAAACTCTAATAATGCACTCCAGATTTTATGATAAAGTACAGGTTCTGGTCAAAGAAATGTAATAGTGTTAATTACCCTTAAATAAAATAAGGGCATACATATTTTCATTAAATTGATTTAAATCTAACTGGAAAGTTATTGGGAAGCATCACCCAATGTCTCTTGCTGTGAAGTTTTGCTTTTTCATTACATACCTGTTGTGAAGAACGATGCTGTTTGATTTGTTAAATAAAGCCCAGGCTTTTCATTTGGTTATGGAGGGGGGGTTATTTATATAGTATCATAGATTTTAAAGTTTTCTCAAATATTCTACCCATGATCTTGGGTTATTACAATTACACATATTTAGCAAAGCAGAGAGAAGGTAAAGGGTTTGTCTCTTGCCTGTAAGAGACAAGAAATGCCATCATACTTTTTATTTCAGTTCATTCTTAAAATACCACTTGCAGGCAAGATTTGGGAGGTACCAGCTCCTGTTTGCTACTTTCGATGACTCTCCCAGTTGGGCTAATCACTTGAGTTTTTAACTCATTCATAGCTTCCTCACAGTTTTGTCATTAAAACATTGTGTGACTATTATTTTTTTGACAGCCGCAAAATTTCAAAACACTAAAACATCTGCAGCAGGATAATCAAAAGTGTGTATCTTTCTAAGTCATTTGCTGAATTTTGAGCTGTGGGGGTATTAGGCAAAGGCTGCCTGGTGTTAACTTTGTTGTTACAGACATTCATAGGTTCCTTGAAGAGGTAAAAAAACCCAAAACCCCGCAAACAAAAAAAACCCCAACCCTTAACTTTGGCTTTATGGGCAATGGCGAAGTAGGGCTGTTCCTGACAGCACTTTTGAGGCTCTGTTGGGGAACCTGTCTAAAAAGAGGCACCTGACTCTTGAGGTGGAATGCTGTCTGGCACCATCTGTCCCTCTGTTTGTGCTCTTCCCATGCTGTGAACATAGCACATAATGTAAATATTTCTGCTTCATAGGTAGTGAAAAAACTAGAGTTGTATAAAGTCCTTAGTAATTAAATGGTGTTCTCTGTTATGCATCCAGGGGAAAAAAGGCTCCATTGTCACAAAATGGTCTATAGGAACATGTTACTGGGAAAGAACCACCTTGGTTGTCAGATTTCTTTACCTCCTTTCAATGAAGTTTTTGGGTACGGAGGGGTGGTTACTATAGAGAAAAATTACAGATACCCTTCTTAAACTGGATTTATTACTTCAGGAGGGCTACACAGTGCTCAAAGCTAGGTATGGGATTAAGGACCGTGTATTGACCTAAATGAACGTGTTGGAAGAAGGTTAGACGTATGCCTATTTCGGCCATTGGATGAAAATGTAAAAGGCGAAAACTAAAACTACACGTGTTATTTCACAGGTTTTAAAATTCCATGTAGAGAATTTCATGAAGCAAATTGCACTAGGACCAATAGTGCTGGTCTTCATGGAAAACTTTGGATCAGGTGCAGAGAGAGAAGATGGCACTTTGGAGGAGCGTGTTGCCTTCAGAATAGCTGTTACCTGTGCTTTCTGCTAACCTGTGACACTGCTTATGTCCAGAAAGGATGGCTAGACTGGCTGGATGTTAACGCGGTGTCAGAATTTGGGGTATCAATGGTGGAACCTGTCTCTGGTGTACGCTGCATTTGTCCTGTGGTCTCTGGATTCCTGCGTGTTGTGTTTAGCTCCTAGAGTATCTCCACAGTGCAATTCTGAGTAATGTGACTTTTAGGAAAAATAGAACGATCAGTGCAATTTTTACCTTGTATATCATACTCTTCCTTAGTGTGTTCGTATAAAAGAACATAAATGAATTTATTTTTTTTTAGGATTATAGTTACTGTCCAGCTGCAGGTCAAGATAAGTCAGCGCCATAGGTGCCACCGGTTCCTCACTTCAGTGCCTTATCATCATTCTGCAATTACTGAAACTTCATACATCAGCCACCAGGTCTTTCTGGAGAGCAGGGAGAAGGACAGTCTATGGAAGTTTTTTGATGCATTTGTGTTCTGCCATGTCTTGTATCCCTAAACTTCCTGCAGCAGCTGGTGTGTCTTTGCCGGGAGGATTTCCTGTGAGGGTGACTGGTACATCTTCCTTTAGAAGGCTGGCATGTTGCTTGGCTTCATAGTTGTTGAAATGTTCCCTACGACCAAAACTAATTGTTTGGGGTTTGACTTTAAGCCCACTGCTTTTATGTTATTTTAGATTTTTAGGTTTTGTCTTATTCTTGATACATAAATACTAGTTATAGAGGACTTGCAAATGTAACAATGTTTCCTTTGAAACTACTGCTCCTAATCAGGAAAAATTCGCTTCAGTGAAGGTATGTATCTACAATAAGACCTGCAAGGTATTAGTTTAATTTCCTATCCCAGGGGCACTGTGCACAGTGATCACCTTAGTCAAATTCTGATTCAGGGTTTTTATTAACATGAGTAATCTTGTTAACTCTAAGTGCACGTGTGAGTGCTGGAGAATACCAATCCAAGTATTTATGTGTCAGGATGATGTTTCAAGTGGATTGCTGAGCTGAATACTTGGCAAAGAAAAATTCTGGCAGTTCTTTTTAGAAGTTACAGGTAGCGACGAGCTGTGATTGCATCCAAATATGATGCAAATGTTGTTAAAAATGGTGTGTATAACTGAGTTGAATGTTCTGGGAAGTTATTTCTTTGAAAAGCCTGTTTGAGGAACTAGCCTATGAGTCTCAGCTGCTAACATGACTAGGCACATCTTGCGCTTATGTTCTGGTTACATTATCCAGCTTTTCATGCAGACTGTGTCCCAATTCCTTAACCTGGTCCCCTTGCCACACACCCTTGGGGAGTACTATCCTGATATCTGCAGAGCGTTTTCGAAGCCTCAAAAATATTTTTCTTTGCTACTGAAGGTCACTGAGTATCTTCTATTTGTTATTGTACAAATTGGATTGTTTTGCTTCATAGAAATTTGCAGAAAGGACGTGAGAGGACTTGCTGCTTCTAGACCAAAGTGAAGTCTTTTCTGAGTATCTTGGAATAGGTGACTAATTCAAGCAAACAAAGGCTGTAGTACAGTTGCGTTTTGTATACACTGACAGCAAACTTCTAAGTGGCTTAAATTTATATACCAGATATGTGTATCTGACTGTTTTAAGCATTACAATAAAGTGCTAATATACTAGGAAAAACACGTATGTTGCTTTCAGTTACATAATGTTAGCTGGAAAAGTAATTCTTAACAATCAAAGAAATGACACGGAAAAGCTCAAAATACGAAGGTTTAAGTCTCTCTCAAAAAGCCGAAGTACCTGCTACTGCGCAGTGATGGGCCGTTCATCCCAGGTCGTGGTCCGCATGTGGGTGAATCTGCTGCAGAAGCACTGGGTGAAGCGTTTGGGTATGGCCTGGCTAGCTAGCCCTATGTAGCAATTAAAGGGAAGGAAAAAACCTCCTACTTCTTAAAAACAAACACGCACCAAAATCAAACAAACAAAGCAATGTAAGTTTATGTGTGAGGACTGGTGGAACTTGAGCATGTGCCTAGTTTGAGCTCAAAGGTTTCTTATTCAGAGCAGTTTTTATCAGCGGAATTGATCTGGGAATTTCCCTCTTAATGTTGTCTTCCAGATTTTTGAAGATTTTGTAGAGACTGAAATGAAAGCAGGGGACTCTGTGTTTGTCATTCTTGGAAAAAGAATTGTGGTGTGAAATCATTCCCCCAGAAATGTTCACCTAAAAGTGAATGCCTGAGCCATGTCACGTTGCTCCTCCTATGAGTGGAATCTGCTGCTCTTCCACCCTATTTCCTGTAGTTTGTTTTTCTGCTTGAAGTGGAAAACTTTGTCCTTGTTTTGGGAAGTACCATGGTGTAGTTAGGAACTAAAATTATTTTTTATATACTTCTGTACGCATTCGAAAGGGGCCTCTAGGCTTGTGAGACGCAATTCAAGCTGTGTTTTACAAGCCACCCACTCGTGCTTTATTGGAGCGGTGAAAATGAGATGTTTGTAGCGTGTGGAAACCACGCGGTGTGTACTGAATGTGCTGTGAGCTAAGGATGCTGGGCAGGTTGCCTGTTGTTTAGTGAACGTGATAAAGGAAAAAGTAAATATCTGAACTCTTCTGGTACCGTGCTCTGTGAAGACATCCTGTTAGCAGTTACAGAGTTTGAGTGCACAAGAGTAAGTCGTCTTACACATGGATGTAGTTTTCAATCCATGGGTAACTTGGAAACGTGGGTAGTTTAGGTCGTCTTAAAGACACTTCCAGTTGTATTTTGTTTCTTCCTTTTTATATTCAAGTCAAGGTCTTTTCTGTTGTTGTTGATATAGCGCCTAGAGGTCATAATAGGTAGCAAGAGAGTTTTTGTGCAAAGATATGAAGCGAAAGCAGTAACGCATGCTTTTTAAATGTGACAGTTTCTTATGATTGAGGGAATTTTGCTTTAAACTGTTGGAAAAAAAACCAAAACTTGCTTGCTGTAGTGATGAGACTTGTTCCGGCATTGTCTAGGGCTCAGACTATGAGTAGTCCGCAGGATGCGTCACTAGTTCATCGTTCCTCATTCACAGGCGGTAGCATGCTGCTGTCTGTCTCCTGGCCTGACTCTTCCCATGCTCTCTACCATCCTTTTGTGAATTCCATGATGAGACCTGCTGTTGTCTTGCCTCGGGCACTAAAAGTACCAGGTTATCGTGCCATTTAGTGTAAGTGAGGAGCCGAGAATCCTTGAAACACTATGCTGCGGTGGTAATGGGCCAGAACTACAGCAATAGCTACCCGCTCCATCCCGAGGGGTTCACTTTGGCCCGATTGCATTCCTGAGTTTCTGTGTTTGAAGGGTGGAAGAGGAGAGGGAAGTAGTAGAGCAGATCGCTCTAAGCAGAATTGCTTCATCGGTTTAAGAACCTAATCATTTTGCACTTGTAGTTCTCAATGCAGTTCTTGAGCATTTCACTCTAGTTTGGGGCACTTCTGTGCTGGGCAGGCCACAGGTTGCCTGGTGCGTTTCCCATAAAGAACAGAATTTTAAAGTAACTAGTGATTTTGCTTTCCTCTGCCTGTGACATTACTGGGAAACAGAGAGATTGCCATACAGATATGTCCAATGTAACACTGGTTTCCTGCTGTAGGTGGAATAGTCATAGGCCTTTAAAAAAACACAACTATTTTCTTTCCAGTTTTCATAACATGATCTGTAATTTTCATTAGAGACTTTTTTCTTAGAGAATCTTTCAAATATTTTTCTTGGTGTCATTTCTGATGCTGAATTTACTCTCAAGAATTCACCTTGTCTTGCTACCACCTTACAGAATTTCAGAAATGGGGCAGGAGCAGTTTGTCCTCCAAGGCTGGGATTTTCACTAGTAACTGGTGATTGAGAGTTTGAATTTCTAAGTAGGCAGTTTTGAAGCATCTCCAAATGGCCTTATCTGAAAAAAAAGCTGATCTCACAAACTCTGTAAGTCTTCAGTGACTTGTCATTTCCGTTAAATCACCGCCAGTATGATTAATGATGTTTTCATTTGAGGTCTTCAGAACCCGCAGAGTCTCAAATGCTGCTGTAGGTGTGCTTTTTGAAAGACATCGGGTTTCTAGCAGAAATTGTATCTTGATGGGTTAATTCAGTAGTTTAGTAACGAAAGAACTTGCTCAAATTGGCCATGCCTTGAACTTGAATTTTTCTACTAATGGCGTTTGACTCCCATAATGCTCTGCCATTGTTTAAACCATCTTCATTTCAGTCTTCACGTGTCTAGAAGAGAGTTGTAATAGTAAGAATTTGTGACCTTGCCAGCTTACCTGAAAGGGGTGGGATTTGTTTTGTGCTGTCCCATGCCTGGATTGCCTATCTAGTGCTGAAAAGCGGCCACGTGAAGGATTCTCCGTGTTTGCAGCCAGAGGCACTGCAGGGCCTAGGGGATGCTCTGGAGCAGTTGGTGGTCATGTTCCAATAAGCAGGACTCAAGTTACTCTTGATACACTTTCCATCCTAAGTTTTCTGATAATCACTACTGGAAAATAATG
>NW_009649175.1:1528435-1566010 GCF_000708025.1 Charadrius vociferus
GCGGCACTATATACGTCTGTCCCAATTGGAGAATGACATTATTACTTAGGGCTTAACTTTAAGTATTGACATTTAGATTCCCATTTAAAATACTAATTTATCCTTGAATATTAGAGCTGCACAGGCTGCTTATGGCACAGAAGTTCATTTGACTAGAGGTGGATAAATTGTCAGTTTGTTTTTATTGTTCTAAAGCCAAATGGATTTTTGACTTGACTGAAGAATGCCAGACCTGAAATACTGCATTCTTTGCCCCTGTCTGCAGGCATGTAGTAAATATAGCACCTTTGGGTGAGGCCAGTCAGCTGAGAATGAATAATCATTTCATTCATCTGGCTTTTGTCATTAGTTTATACTTGAGATTTTTATTTCTTTTTAACTAAACATTGCAAATCCTTTTTCTGGAGCTGTTCAAATAGCTTTTTAACAGCTCAATAGTCTTGTGCTGTGTTGAAAACAGTAGACAAAAATATCATTTTTGGTAATGTTAGCTACCAGCAGGAAGGTTTTTGCTCGTATGGTTTTTTTCCCCTAAGAAATTAGATGTTTGTCACTAATCCAGATGTATATTAATTCAGATTTTGGCAACATAACTATTGCAGTATGCTTTACTTGTCAAGCATTTTTCCTCTGGATGTGGCTACACAATAACCTTTTCTATAAGGGCAAGCTAATGTCAAGCACTCGGTGTGTTTGACTCCTGTGGCTGTTTTGGGGTGTTGCTCCACCATCAGGAATGGGGGACTGCAGCGAGTTGCATCCGTAGCTGTGAGCAATCTGGACCTGATTTCAGCTGATGGGTCTAACTGGTTGCCTTCCTCTTTCATCTTTTTGTTGCTTATTCTCTCCCTGGTGGAATCCAACAATGTTTGACTTATTAATGCCTAAGCCTTTTCTTTGAAGTCTTGTCTGTCATCAGGTATAACATACTGAGCTAAAGGATAGACTCAGCCTTGTGAGTTTTGTCCTTTTTATAGGCAATTTAAAAAGTGTAGTCTGAGAGCAAGCTTCCATGTTCCTCCTATGCCCCAGCAAGCTTAAGAGTTTTTATAAAAGTCAAAAGAACTTGGCATTTAACCTCTTTTCCTGGTTTCCTATCATATAATGCTATATAGCAAACCCAAGGGCTGTGGAACACGGGAAGCGCCTGTCTTCACCTAAAGAGCCACCATTAGCATTCACAGCCAGTACTGCTTTTCACTGTGCTTTCACATGGTGCCTTCGTAGTCGGGGGTCTTTTCTAGAGGTAGTGGTTTTGTGTATTAGAATAAGACATAAAACTTAAAATACTTTTTCTGAATACTGGTATTTGTTTTCCTTTGCAGAATAAGAGAGCGCATACAGTCTGGGGGGACGAGAGCACAGGACAATGCTGCTGAAAGGAATCTGAGCCACAGAGCATGCTTTGTGCCACAGTTACCCAGGTATGCTCCAGCAGAGTACTTTGTGCACCTCTAACGCACCACGGTTTGTTGTGCTTGTTGCTCCATTACTGATCATCCTCACCCAAGGAGACTGTCTCAGCCTCAGACCAAAATTATGCTCTACTTCATCGTTCCATCTGGATGGTACTTGCGCTCTGAAACCTTCTGAAGCCTTTTATGTGTGGTTCAGTTTTAATTTTATCTGATTGCTAAATTTCAGCTGGTCTCTCTTTAAATGTTACACTGGTTTGTATCATGAGGTAGGCTGAACATTTTAGGGTATGTTTTCAGAAGTCTTTTTCTTTTGTGCACAGAGATGATGTCTCAATAAACGAGGTACTGAACTACATATCTGGAAGCAGTTTTGAGACTTGCTCCAGACTGTTGTTAGAAACTGCACCAGTTGACTCACCTGCAGATAATCTGCTGGGTTTCAGAAGTCAAAAGCAGTGGGGTAGAGGCATCTGTCATTGCTTTGCAAACCAATGTCTGATGAGCCAATGCAGATTTTTCAGAATGTTTTTAATAAGAAATGTGAAACTTCCTGATTTATTTTTTTTTTTCCCCCATAAATAAATTTTTGGGGATGAATATTTAAAATCTTGATTTCAGTGCAGCTCAGTTCTGGGCTGTCTAATTATATGTTTAGGCTAAAGAAAGATGTTAAGGAGGTAAAGATCTGCCTTCTGTGATGGAGTCTAGGATTTTTCAAAAGCAATTCTGTGACCTGGGAGCCATCACAGTCCAGTAGCACTGTCTTATAGCACTGAATAAATAAATAAATAAATAAATAAAAATCATATGATTGTGAAGTGTTTCTGTGGAATAGAAGCTAACGTTTCTACTAGCACCAGCTGGCAAGTGGGAGTAGAGAAACAAAGCAAACAAACAGCAGAGAAAAGTAGAAGGAACAGGGGTGATAGTCTAAAAACTGACACACTAGGAGACCAGCATGAAGAATAACAAACTGCTATCGCAGGATGTTTTGCATAGCAACAGGACTCTTGTCTTCAAGTGGACTTTAGTGTAACTGCAGCCCTTGCTTCCTGTATGAGATAAAGAGCTGTTGGACTCTGAATGCATTTTAATCTCTATATCTAAATTGGACTAATAATTGAAAAGAATGAGCTGAAGGAAACGATAGTGAAGTCTAGTGCTCCTGAAAGTGTTTCCTCTAATTTTGCTGTCAGAGAAGCGAGAACAGAAACATGTGTAAAGGAAACAGATTAAAGATGAACTTTTTCACCAGGTGCTGAACGCTGTCTACAAACTACTTTGTCGATGAAGGAAGAAATTGATTGGGAATTGAAAGCGCGAACTAGTTCATAATACTGTTCAACATGCGCAAAGGGGTGCCAAAGGACCCAGAAATAGCTGACCTGTTCTACAAAGATGATCCTGAAGAAATATTTGTGGGTTTACATGAAATTGGACATGGAAGTTTTGGAGCAGTTTACTTTGTAAGTATACTTCTTTGCCTCCTCTTTGGAAAATGTAACCATTTTAAGTGACATTTTAGAGATCATCTGCATTTGTAAAAGCGTTATTTGAGCCCTTAGTGCTTTGTGTGTGTTAGCTTTCTCATAACGTATCTCAAAAATAAGTGTTTCCAGAGCACTCCTGAGCTCTTTAGTGTTACAGCTGTGTTTATAGTAGCAGTTGACTATAGTCTTAATACTGTACCTGGCCATTCAGGTTAAGTATATGGTATCTTGTGCTGTCTGATGCTGAAAGTTGAATTTAAACAGTTGGAAATTAATTTGCCAAACTGGAATTTCAAGATACTCTGCTTGGTGCTCATATGCTTGTAAATCATTGCAAATTAATACATCTAATGAATTAATGATTCAAAGTGCATTTGGAAGTTAAAAGCTACTTTGGTGAAGAATCGGTATTATGACTGCTTGGATAAAGATATCATGGAAGTTGCATCAAATTGCGTTCAGGCTTTTGAATTTCTCTGCTGCTCTGATAATCTAGAAGCTTGAAATATATTTGAAATATCTTGTTTCGGCACCCTCCTTGCCCCCACGTTTGTCTTGTAATGTACTGTCTTCAATAGCAAATGTTGACATGGCAAAAGCAAAGAGAAAGTCCAAAGAGGAATGGGAATTCAAGTCGGAAGGATGTATTGCATTAATTGATAATGGTCAAGAGAATTTAATCTGGAAGGTGAGAAGAATAGTGCTTTTATAATTAGTATCAAGTAAAGCCAAATCCAAAATATTAGGTTTGGAAATAATTATAATCCAGTTGCTATCAGTGAAACTAAAATAGAATTCACTACAAAACAAACAAAAAAAAAATCAGTCAAACTAAAGCTGCTTGATAGCATGGCCTGCCTCTACAGAAGATTGAGTTCACTAGAACTGAGATTTCTGAATATCAGACATTAAAGTATTTAGATAAGTGCCCTGACAGCTGTAACTCCAGAACCTGGCAGTAGCTGGCATGGATTATTTGCAAGCACTCCTGTTCACTGTTCATAGTTGTGTGCAGTGATGGAGGTGTTGGTGGGGCTGTTGTTAGAACAGGAGAGGAGCCTGATATTTTGTGTCAGATAAGCAGTGCGTGTGTGTTTTGAGGGATAACAATATAATTCCTCAATGTATAATACGGTAGAAATGGTATGGGGGGCCGTTCTACCATGGGGATTGACAACAGTGAGACAGACGCTTCTAGATGTTGTGGTGACAGGTTGGTGAAAGTATAGTGTTAAATGCACTACATGTGTAAGGATAAGGCTGTAAAACTTACACTACATGTTTGATCTGCTCCGTAAGAAGAGCAAGCTTTTTTTTTAAGGTGGGAGTAAGGGAGGTCCTACCCAGCGTATTTCAAAAGCCAAAGGGAAAGGACGCGTGGTATGCTTTAACGTAAAGATGAAGTAGTGACAGCGCTACCTTCATCATTTAGCTCTGGTGTTCAGCCATGCCTCATACTTCAAGGGGGAGAGCGTGAGGAGTGTTAGAGGGCTAGTCTAACAAGCAGGCTTACAGCTGAGATGTCACTGTGGTTAGGTAAAAGCCTCGCAATTCCCCGGTTCTTCCCTTCCTCCTTTCCCTGGTTGCTTTATCTAACCATTGCAGAGTTTAGCCAGACTGCAGCTTCTTGCAATGTCCTCGAAGCAGCTGCATCCTCCAAGCTGGATGGTGATTGCAGTCATGCCTGTAGTAATGTTACTGTAGTAACATAGTAATTAGATGCATCACCACTTTTCTGTGATACATCCTCACCTCTTTTGCCACTGTTTGAAACCTAATCTTTCCTTCCTGTTGCATGAAACACTTGGCATACAGTTCTTCAGAGTCTTTGCCTTGCCCTGCTCTGAATCACAAGCAGGAGCTCACCTGTTTGCGGTTTTCAGCGCACAGTAGCCCTTCCGTTCATGGAAGATAACTAGAGGAAGGCCTCTAGCTATCCACTGCTCTGCCTAGGTCATCCCAGAGCTTTTCCCTACTGCCCAGGGGATGCTGTGCATCTTTTGTCCCGTCCCCCTCCCCTTTTAAAAAGCTTTTGTATCCTGGCTTACATCATAATTCTTGCACATCTCTGAGTAAGGCAGAGGCTGAGAATAAGATCTTGGATCATCATGGCAAGGTTTCCAGGGATCCTGATGTGCTTGGTATCAAAAAAGGCGAATAGGTCAAAAAAAAAAAACTTTGAAGGAATGAGGCTTTCTAAATCATTGAAAAGAATGGGGAAGAGACTTCAAATACATAAAAAGAGGCAGGGCATAGATTGTTATGCTGTTGCTGCATCTCTTTGACCCTTTTCTTTGAGTTGGTACTGACACCACTACAAACAGCAAATACATAGATCTGTGTTTTTTCACTGTTTTTATTGTGGATTAATAGGATTGTACTAGTAAAAACTTCACTTTAAGTGCAATTTTTGCAAGCTGTTTTCCAGTATACTGTTGCCAAACCTTGGCAAGATAATTTGAAATTTCTTTTCTTACTTGAAAGAAATAATACTTCACGTATCAGAAGGCTAAGAAAAAATATGTCATTTCTCACAAGGTTTTAAAGTTGATGCTAACTTGACTTGAAATCAACTACATTGATTTCATGCTTGACTTCAGAAGAATAGTTTTCATCAAAACCAACCTACTTATGTCCATGTTAGAAACGCTGAAAAGTGATAAAGCAGATGAGGGCAGTGTAAAGAAGGTTTTGCAAGCCAAACGTGCTTGTTTTCTGCCAAGTTTTCACTAAAGATCTGCGAGTATGGCTAAAACTACTTCAGCGAACAGATACTTCTCTCGAGTATGCTTGTACAGCCCTTTAAGTTGTTTCAGGCAGGAGGATCCCAAGCTCTTTGTACAGCAAGAACTTCACCCACAACTGTGAGAACGTGGCAGTGTGCTATTCGGCAAAAAATTACGGTTGAAATGAGAGATACCATGTTCATGTAAAGATACTTGGAATTAATGTAACAGACAGAAATACTTGGAAATTTCTTTACAACGCCAGCATTAATTCATCTATTTGAGTAATATACTCTTGATCTTTTATGTGCTGAATCAGAATGATGAGTGCTCAGGAAGGGTTTTGCCTTATCCAGAAGTTACTTGTTTTCAGCTTTCTCTAACACATTGGAGGAGGAGTGTGTGATGTGAAGAGCCTAAGTGTGTCAACTCCCTCCAGTAATTCCTGTGCTCTGTTGGTTCACCCAACTTCATTTTTCTTTGAAGTCACTGTGCATCATGAAATGTCCTTCACTAATACATTACTTGAAAGTATACTACTCATCCTTTCAAGCAGTTGAAAGAAGGATTTACCACATATAACTTCTTTTGTATTCTAAGCCTTTAACTGTCGTTAATTTTTTGTCCCAAAAATGGTAAATGGTTGGAGGTACTGGGACTTCAACAATTCTCTTAAGACTGAAACCTTCAAGTTTGGTGTCCTTAACACACAGAAATGAGGCCAGTGCCAATCCAGACAAGTAGAGCTCTTTCTAAAACTGAGTTTTCAGCCTTTGGTTACCATCTCTGTGTCACACAGGCTGCAGAAGAGTAGAATTTTGCTGGCTGAGTAATATTCATTGTACAATTGAGGTCTCGTGCAGTGAAAGGAAGATTGCTTTTTTTTAACTGAGTTAAATTCCGGACTGAAGCATCTTCTTGAATCTGGAGATTGAAATAGCTGTTTGAGAATATAAATATTTTCTGGGTTTTGTGGATTAAATTATAGAGATTTTGGTACACCCATTTATCTGTTTCTTTGGAAAACTTTTTTCCAAAGGTTTATCTAAAACTGTTTTTACTGCAATTCCAATAAAACTGTATTTTGCATGTTCTCAGTAGGTGCAATGGTGGGCCTTGGTATGCGTATCAATAGGGAAGTAGCAAGTGCAGTAAGGGCCGAGGAAGGAACAGCAAATGTGGACCGATAGATGAAGTCAGGAAAAAGCGTTGTAATAGTTGTCTGGTAAGTCTTACCATGAGGAAGATGTCTCTGAAGTGTAGGAGCTTGCCAGGATGCGATACAGGAGAGAAAAACCTGCATTTCCAAAGGCTCAGCTCGCTCCATGGGGAGGAAGTAAAATGAAACTTTTTCAATCTGTTTCTTTCTCCCTACTCCAGGCTACAAATTCCCACACTAATGAGGTGGTGGCAGTCAAGAAAATGTCCTATAGTGGAAAGCAAACGAATGAGGTAAGATGAATAAAGCCAATTCTGCATGCAGAAGCTGTTGCAACCATAATGTAAATCTGAACAGTGAAATTAGCTGCGTATTTCATTTGACACTAGCAGACCAGCTTTTGAATGCTGTAGTTGTTGCTCACTTCCATGAGAAGCATGGAGGTTTGGGGAGGGAAAATGAGTTTATGCAAATTTTTACAAATAATTCAGTTTGAGGGAATGGGAATTCAGAATGCTTGTAGGGTGGTTATTTCAGTAATAAGTGCATTAAGAGCGTGCTGGCTGCTGGAACCATAACCACAGCTCTTTGAGGTGTCAACTGAAATGTATAGCTGACTTGAAACACTTTTCAGGATCTATAATCTAAAATGACCTAGACCTTGTATTCAGAACATCGGTCTCACTTCAATTGTTCCTTGTTAGTTGCTCCTCTTATTGTGTTGCGATACTTTGTACTTGGATCGACTGTTCATTTGGATTGGCGGGTTGATATGCAGTGAAGAATGTGTTTGTTAGGAGCCAACAGGGATGTTTTAAACTCATTTTTCCTTGCTTACCTGTTGGTCCTTCCACATGTGCTGTGGTCTTCCAAACGCCAGTTGCCTCGTGCTGCGTTACAAAAGGAAGCAAACAGCTAACGGTTACCATCTGTAGCACTTACTGCGTCACTGGACAGTTCAAAAACAAAATGATAGCAATGCTTTAAGTAAAATATATTGCAGAAAAAAGACCTTCCAGCTATTTAAATCTGTCTTGGGAGGGGTCTTAATGCAACAGAGATCCAGACAACTTCAGTTGTGTACAGTTGTGCTTCTGTAACTAAGACTTTTATCATCTTCATACTGTGAAATAGTTTTATGGCTGCTCTTCAGCCTGTATTACAGTGTGTGGTGTATGAGAGTATGTAGGGGATTAAGCAGAGAAATATATTTAAACCTTTTTGCGCTTTTTTTTATTAGAAATGGCAGGATATCATCAAAGAAGTCAAGTTTCTACAACAGCTGAAGCACCCCAACACCATAGAGTATAAGGGCTGTTACTTGAAAGAGCATACGGCATGGGTGAGTGATGTGGCATTTAGAGGGCTTCATGAGCAGAAAACGTACGGTACAGCAGTCAGATATTCAGTACACGCGGTGTCTTTACGTGTGGCAGTATTTATCCCGCGCTGCCTGTCGTCCCTTTCATCTGAAGAAGCTTCCAGGTAATTTAAAGGAAATAGTTATTTAGGACATTGGAACAAATCCCTGCTTCTGAGGCAGGCCTCTGTGTTCGTGCAGATTAAACTATTATGGAACATCCTCTACAATTTCTCCCTCCAAACTTCAGTGCCTAAATCTTCTTTACAACAATGAAAGATGTCTTGACATTGCTGGAATGTTGAGAAGCTTTTATTTTGTTCATCGCTTATTGCATTTTTTGCAACTTAAGGTTTTACTTCTACTGTTTCTCAGTCATTCAAGTAGTAGGTGGAGAAGCTGTGCCCAATTATTTAAAAGCATGCTTTTTTTTCTTGCAGTTGGTTATGGAGTACTGTTTAGGATCAGCCTCTGATTTGCTAGAGGGTAAGTTTTATATAGTCTTTGATTTTCTTTTTGCTAGTGCCCCTTCTGAGGCTGTCTTCTCAGTCTGGTATTTTGCAGATGGTAGAGGCGGTCTGTCTATACTACTCCATCCTGTAGCTGGAATGGGTGTGTTTGTGATACCCAGGGTACGCTGAGACTTTCCCAGGAGGCCAGTGCTACATGTAGTTGGCATGCACATTTGTATCTTGTAAAACAAAGGTATCAACTTATATAGCAGTGTTCCTGTAATTTGTGCCTTCTTGATGACTGAAGCAGACTGCCTGTTTTCTGAATATCCATAATAAAAACCTGCAGAGATCACCTTTGTCCTTGTCTTACAGTTTCTGGGATAATCACAGATGGTTTTATAGAACAAGAGGCTGATACGACCTCAAAACTAGAACAGCACCTGCAGAGGAACCGGGAGTCCAAGCTGAATTTGAAAAAACTAGTACTCTTTGTGGGCCGTCGCTTTTGTATCTAAGATACAGTCAGCCAAAGGCACATGCTGGTCATATTTAGGGATATATGGAAGTCATATTTAGGGATATATGGAAGATGCTTTGGAGCATCTTTTTGTAGCTGGCATTCCTCATTTTCCTGGTTTTGGGCTATTGCGGGGGGCAAGTGGCAAGTTTTTCTTGCTAAGGACCAAATGAATATTTCAAATACATTTGGCAAGCTGCACTCAGACATATCTCCTGGTGTTAACGATAATTGTTGGCCCTAGCAGAAATGTGAAGAAAAATGTGGTTTCCTATGATGTGAAATACATGCACAGGCTATACATGACAAAGAGTTGCTAATGGCCCTCAGGCCGTAGGAAACTAGTACGGAGAAGATGATGTTAACCTCGTAGCTGGCAAAATTGTTGGGGTTCCTTCTATGCTTTCTCAGGAAATGATCACGCTTACCTTATGTTTTTTCTGGATTTTTTTTTCCATAGTTCACAAGAAACCACTTCAGGAAGTGGAGATTGCTGCCATCACCCACGGTGCCTTGCAGGGGCTGGCCTACCTGCACTCTCACTGTAAGATTCATAGGTAAGGCAACAGCTCGGTGCTGCTTAGACATCCTTCCATCTTCCACTCTCTGGAGTCTGAAAATTGCTTTGCTGCGTTTAAGCAACTTCAGTAAAGGTTATTCTACCAAAATTTTCTCTAATGGACGTGTCAGTACTCCTAATGCTGGGGTAGAAGTACAAATAAAAGCTGTTGGCTGTTAAGGAGTGTGTGGGGTTTTTTTTGGTTGAAGTAATTTCATGTTCCTATATCCTCTGCTGAATTTTCTTCCCTATTAGTAATTTTTCTCTGCAGACCCTGGTAACGAAGAATACACCTGAATGTGGGCAATAAACACTGACAGGAAAATATCACCCTAAATTTGCCAAATAAAGCAGAGTGATATAGCTAGACTATTTTTAAGACTAGACATGGTGAGAATGTTTTATGTATGAGTAAGTAAAACTTTTTGCTTTCAGATATCAGTCGCTGAGAGCCTAAGTGAAGGGTAAAACTACCTTAGGAGAAATCGGAGCCCACAGGCAGAGGAAGATTTTATAACAGGCTGCTCATGGATGTAGCTCCTAGATCTGTCTTTCATAATGTGGTATTTTTCAGGAGTTTGGATTTTTTTTTTTTGACTCATTTGTCAACAATGTTGCATGTTCTCGTTTTATGGTTTTTTGTCTAATTTTGGGTACTACTGACACATCAGGGACTTGTGAAATGACAACTAGATTAGTGTAATGAGTGGGGAGTCATCAGAACAAGGCAACGTGAGGCTAATTTATGGGGCTAAAAGCCTCTTTGTAGTCTACTGGCAAACTGCACAGAAAATTGATATATCTGAGGCAGTGAGGGATTTTTACAAAGGCAGGAATTATTTGTCACTTGTTAGAATAACTATTTGGGGCATATCTACACATGGTTATTAAATCGTATTTAAGAGAAATACTAATTTAAACATTAATAGCAATTTGTGAAATTAAGATTATTTTTGAACAGCCCTTTGCATATATGCCCTTATTTGAGCATAAAAATACCCGTTCTGAAATACTGTACGTGCTTTCAAAGTGCATTGAATTCTTATTTATAGTAAATGACTCCCTGTATGGATACTATTGAGAATTAGTTTTTTCTTGATACTCATTAGGACTTTCTAACATGGTGCAATTATTGTGTTGTAAATTCAGCAATTTCACATACTGAATACGAGCTACTCTGTGTGAACGTTCCATTAGTGTGCTTATAGTGTGTCAAGAACAAAGCTGGTTATTTCTCTTCCAAACCTGGAAAAAGTTACTTTTCTGTTGCAGCGTGCTGAGAGCGGCTATAGGGAGAGTTACTGCTACATGTACCAGACAGGCGTTTCCTATCTAGTTGGGTTTTTTCCAAGAGGTATTCCGCCTTTTAATTTCTGACGTGATGAGAAGGCAAATCTCTCTCAGAATAGAGGACCATCAAGAGATTTCTAGTTTTCTGATAGATGTATCTTAAAAAGGAGAGGTGAAAGAGTGCTGTGCCCTAGCTCCGTTGTTCAGCAACGAGGAGTGCTGTGCTGATGCACACCGTAACAGGGAGCTGGGCACCTGGAGGAAAACACCGTGCTCGCCTCTGCTGGGGCAAGTTCCAAGAGCACTGAGGAAAAAGTAAAGCAAATGCTGAATGAGAAGTGACCAAAGCTGGCAGCTGGGACAGCTGTGGTTTCCCTGCCCCACAGCAAGGAAGGCAAAGCGAGCGTGACCTGGAATGGAGGGACACCTTGTGGAGATGCAGGACAAAGCAAGTCTCTGATCTCGCCTCCTGAGCTCCCCGAGTGTCTCTGCTACCAGTTAGTTCTAATGTCATACACTATGGGATGGCAAAGGGTGAGATTATTTGCTGTTTAATCGCAGGCACAAGGCAAACCTAAGTTAGCAAATATGTTTGCTGATACCTAACGTGGCCGCTGAGTCCTCTGTTGATTGTTGTACAGTGAAGGTAGCGGTGGAGATAACAGTAAAGAGGACAGCCTGTGCTGTCTGTTTTGTACTTTTGAGGCATGCATTCTTGCACATACAAGACATCTTTAGCACTTGTCCACCAGCAAAAGTGACAGATGCATAGACGACATATTTCTGAATAGCGCATGCCTGCAAAAATAATCTATAATCCTAGTTTTGAAGTGCTACTGTGCTGGGAATGGGGAACAGAGGTTCTGACTCTGCTGCTGAAATACTGGAAGTAAATTTCTGTCTCTGTGGCTGTCTTTATCCCAGTTTTGCCTGTCCCGTGTGCTGCCCTGTGGAGACAAAGGCATGTCACCAGTGTTTGTGTCACGCTAAATGTAAAGGATCTTTCAGCTCACCTGACTGGCGACCGTAGACTGGGTCTACAGTGATACTGGATTTGTATTTGATGCATAAATCATTATGCTTCAACTGTTGTACTGTAATTCAGTGTGTGCTCTTCCTCTACAGCAAATACAAGATAGATAAATGGGAAGGGAAACAAAGCTAATTAGCTCGTTTTCACAGAGTCAGAGGATAAGTGTGTTTGGCAACACACAGAAACTTGTGTTGGAGGTCCACTACTACTGATAAGTGGCTTTGGTGTTTAAGGACTTATAGTTGAACACCACATAAGGAAAGCTGGTATTTTCTTGATGCATTTTTTTGTATAAAATACATTATATTTTTGAAGAGGTGGCAAAGAGACATTCCAGACGGTATGGCATATAAAGCCTGGCTGAAAGGGATCCCATAAACGTACTCCATTTAAGTTGAGGGTCTGCTTTTGCAAAAGCAAATAGCTTTGCCCCATGTAAAGGCATCTGTGGCATACCTGGTTTGCAATTTTCCCTTTACTATTGAAGTCCTGTATCAGGATTATAAGGAACATAGAATCATAGAATCATCTAGGTTGAAAGGGCCCTTGAAGATCATCAAGTCCAACCATAAACCTAACACTGCCAAAACCACCACTAAACCGTGTCCCTCAGCACCACGTCTACCTGTCTGTTAAATATCTCCAGGGATGGTGACTCCACCACTTCCCTGGGCAGCCTGTTCCAATGTTTGATAACCCTTTCGGTGAAGAAATTTTTCTTAATATCCATCCTAAACCTCCCCTGGGACAACTTGAGGCCATTTCCTTTTGTCCTGTTGCTTGTTACTTGGGAGAAGAGACCAACCCCTGCCTCGCTACGCCCTTTTTTCAGGTAGTTGTGAGAGCGATAAGGTTCTCCCCTCGGCCTCCTCTTCTCCAGGCTAAACAACCCCAGTTCCCTCAGCCGCTCCTCACGAGACTTGTGCTCTAGACCCTTCACCGCTTTTGTTGCCCTTCTTTTCACTATTGTGATTTTCAGCTGGCAATATGTAAGTAGACCTGAATTTCTTAAAGCAGTCCTCCTTCTTTTATATCAGATGGGTAGAAAAAAATATATTTCAGGTATAACAGACGAGTCTGCAGAATTTGTAGGTATTAGAAGTAAACGGTGCACAGGTGAGTTCTTCCCTGACTTTGAATAGTGTCATTGCCAAGTGTCTTGGAAGGTATGCAAATTGAGTTAACCTTTCTCAGCATTTGATGGGCAGTTAATCTGAAATTAACCCACTTATTGCCAGGCTTCAGAAATTTATGGTGCCAAAGGTGTTGAATGTATCTTTTGCCTTTTGTATTGCAGTAGCTTCATTATCGTTAATTGCGTAAACATATGTATTATCCAAGAATTGTAGGAAGGATAAGATAAGGGAGCCTAGGGCACGTGAAAGATGAAAATAACGTCTGGTATCGTTTAAAGTGTCACAGCTGGGTATTAGGACACAACTCTCCTGGATCTCAGTTTGGGGCATCAACCTTGCAACCATGGCTCATCTCCTCTCCTTTTCTCTTCCCTCACCTCCTGCCCTTTTTGGGTGCAGCCAGATTTCCATTCCCCAGAAAGCCATGTATCCAAATTCTCTAGCTTTCCGTAATAGCAGATTTCTAAATATTCTCAGGTTTTTATGAATGTTTAATTGAGAAAAAGTTAGCGGACTTCTGTGTGTTTGTAAATTTTTGAAAGTTATTCGACTGTAACTGGAAGTATACTTTTCTTTTGTTTTTTTAAAGGGATATTAAAGCTGGAAATATTCTTCTAACAGAACCAGGTCAAGTGAAATTAGCTGACTTTGGGTCAGCATCTATAGTCTCCCCTGCCAATTCTTTCGTGGGAACGCCTTACTGGTGAGTAAAGCCTGCAATACTTCAGTCCTTTAATAAGACCGCTCTCTTCCATTTCCAGCGTTTCACAGTCTGAAAATAATATCTGGCATAAAAACTTTATTAACCAAGCAGTTTCCTTAAAATCCCTGTGTCCAGCTCTTCAGGAGATGTGTTCTTTCTCAGTGCCCATGAGTAGAGGTGGGCTGTGCAGCACTTTGAAATGATACCAGTTGGTGTTTCAACTGTTGTAATGCCATTGGCTTAAGAATTATTAATGCTCGCCATAGGTAATGGAACTAAGATGACCACATGGAGAAAGGGAATCCTGCTAATCTGGCCATGCAGACTGGAAGTCGCACAGCTGCTTAAACCTGTTTTAAAGGAACTTGCTTAAGGGTCACTTGAGTTGCTTGGCATTCCTAATGTAGTGGACCAGCATAGTTTTATGCTCCACTTATTTTGTGGCAGACGCCCCAGGCGTTGATGGGAGGTCACCTATCGCCCAACCTCTGAACAAGTCCATTTGGCAAGAAACCTGCTTCGTCTTTGAAGAACAGGAGTTAAGAGCCTGAATTTTTGCAGGCTGGGCCCGCTGCTTCTTCCTCCTGCCTCCAACTCATCCCTTTATCCTGGACCAATGTATTTCCCCACTGTTCTGGATTTCCCTGTTCCTTTCATAGCGACACTCACAGGCTGCATATATCTGCTGGAAAATTCTTCTGGTATGCCAATGGAAAACCCACCATCTCTGGTGAGAGTGAAAGTGATACCTTTAGGACTCTCCCAGCCCTTGCTGTCTGCCTGCAGGTACAATGCCTTTGAGATTGGTGTGGGTCTCCCATGTGCCAGCATGTTGCGCTAACAGCGAGATGATCAGGTTGGCCTTTTATTTACTTTCCTTTCTTAAACTGCCTCTTGGAAGAGTTGCTAGTGCAGGCAAGCATTGTTTCATTTCAGCATGGCTTTCCTCAGCTCCATGCTGGCTCTTTAAGTTCTGGTCCGCTGCGCTGCTGAAGATAATGAAGCCGTCTCATTTTAAGCTATGTGCCGGGAGTCACAATTTGTATCCCCTAACCCGCATGTTTTGCACTGTGGTTGGTAGGATGGCACCAGAGGTGATTCTTGCTATGGACGAGGGACAGTATGATGGAAAGGTGGATGTCTGGTCTCTTGGGATCACGTGTATTGAGTTAGGTGAGTAAACGCTTGGCAGCTGAGATGAATCATTAATTGTCTGCAATATTTATTAGGAAGTCCTGAAAAAAACAGAAGATTCTTATTCCTCGTAAGTTTGGTCTTTTTCTTTAAAAAGCCTGACTTGGAAAGCACTGTCAGTTGAGTTAAATCTTTTACTCACTGGCAAATCAAGAGCAAGCCACTAGTGCTGCCGTGCTTTAATGTTAATCTGGTGTGCTCAGTTATTCCCTTAGTAACTAGAGGATCCTAGTCTTGTGTGAGAAGAAACTGTGGTTCTAGCCTGTATTTTTCAAGCTGGGTTTTGTTCCAGCTATTATGTCAAGGCAACTGGTGTCCTAAGAATTGTGTCAGAAGGGACCTACATTTAATTTTCAATTCTTCTTACTTCCTCACTCTCTGAAACAAAAATCTTCAATCTCAGCTGAAAGTTTGTGACACGAATCAACGCGGACAGGTTCTTTACATGAGAAGAAAAGGGTTTGCACTGCAAAGGGCAAATGATACGCATCCACACAACCTGAAGCAGATGTAGATGTGATAGCAGGTATACAGAGCAGATGTGTGCACTTTAAGTTTGAATATTGACATTGCATGTGCTGAGTAGATTATTTTCAAAGATACTCTTGATATGGATTATATTTGACAGCAATACATCAAGAACTTATTGCGAGGGCAAGTTCACTGAAAACGTTATTTGTAAATGTTTAATCAGCAAAGCATATGAGATAAGAAAGAAAGGCATGTACAGAATGGGAAGAAATGTTGACCCCAATACAGAGATGGTAATGGTGTAAATGACTAGTGACTTCCAATGTTTTATTTCATGTGCCAGCGCTAATGCCTTGCTGACACAATCTGTATTTTGATATAAAGAATGCAAAAACCAGAAGTTCTAGACTTCTGTTCTTCCACATGGCCACTGATTTATTTTTTTTTTTTTTTTTCATGTGGCATTTAGACTGTCGTGGCCTCTCAAGGATTGAATCACAGTGGTAGAATAGATGTTATGCTACCCTCCTGAGTCTGACAGTAGAATTTCTGTGGAGCTTTTCAGTCAAGAACCTCAAAGCCATTTTACATAGTTGATGGGTTTGCTTTTTTTAATATTACACTTTTAAGAAGTAATAATCTTTAAAAAAAAAAAAAAAGTTAGAGCTTTGCCTTTGCATGATTCCGTATCTGAACATGGGGTCAGGTAGCAGTGGGAGGAAATCTCTTGTTGAGCACCGCTTGGCTTTCGTTGAGTGCTGGTCTTAATTTCTTGTGTAGCCTAAAGTAAGTAGTGTTTAAAGCAAAGAAAATGCGGTGGTTTGCATGCATGCTGCATGTGAAGGACAAGTGATTGCTCTGACCTGACATGAACTTAAAAATCCTGGCATCATGGGCTGATGGGCATGACTGACCTTAGCTGGTGGTGAGAATTGGCCTTCCTCCATTTCTGCGGGACATCTGCTGCACTCATGAGAGGTCAGGGGCTGGTAGGTAGGTGTCCTCCTGGTGCAAGGACTAGGAATAATTTTAGTTAGGGAGAGTTAATGACACCTCTGGCGAGTGAATTTGGCAAACTGTCCTACTTGCAGGTGACTGCCGATGACAGATGAAACGGGCAGCCGCTCTTTTCCCTTAATGCAGGTGCTACAGCAGTGCATCAAAGATGTGTAGGGATTGATACCTAAATTTCCTAGCCTGGACATTCTGTGGGTCTGAACTCTGTTTTAGTCAGCTTCTGCTGATCTTACCGTAGCAGGTCAGGTATAAAATGTTGCAGTTAAGGTAAAATTTGCTGGAAAAATTACCTTATAATTTGCATCCTGTTCTCTTTGGATTTCATTATCCCCTCTTCAGGTGAATTACAGCTTTCCTTGAGTGGTTGTCCTTGTCTAACCTAGAATATTAAAATAATTAGCTTAAATCTGTTGAGGACAGTAATGAGCCATTGATTTAGCAGTGTTACCCTCCTCATACTTCCCTATCTTTCTCCTTTTCTTTCCAGACTGCCTTATCACACCTTTCTCTTCTTTTTCTAGCTGAAAGGAAGCCTCCACTTTTCAACATGAATGCAATGAGTGCCTTATATCACATAGCCCAGAATGATTCCCCTACGTTACAGTCAAATGAATGGTAAGAGAGCTATTACCAGATCATTTTAAACGTTTTTTTTTCCCTGAAATTGCTTTGCAACACTCTCTACATGGTTCAAGTCTGACAAGAAAAGTGTTTGTTGCAATGTAGTGATTTGACTGCGTTCTCCAATAATGCTCCTGCGTAGGCAGGCTCAATTTTGACCTTCTGTCACTTTGGCTGTGCTACAATCTAAATGTGTGGAGGTGTTAATTATGGGGCTGTAGATGCTGTAGGAATTAAAATATTCTTGGATGTGTTAAGCCAGCCGTAGCTCAGCATCAGCAAAGTTTCCAGCTGCAAAAGATCCCTGACAGAAGAATCGTTAGCATTGTAGTGCAGCTGCAATGTGGAGAAAGGGAGGGGAGAGGTACACAGAATATAGAGGTAATTAGATTACTATTTTTTTTTCAGTGAGTGACTTCAAAAGTGATGAGAGCTCTGTGGCCAGTAAATACTCCCCATGCTACAGGCTTGTTCCAGAATCTGAGCTTTGATACTAGAATGGTTTGTTATTCTGTGGGAGCACGGGGGTTACCCCGTTTCCTCTTTCCTGTACACGAGAGTGGAAGGTAGCTATGCAGTGGTGCTTGGCAGAGTCTGCAGATGGCCTGAAACAGGAGAGGTGTGAAGTTCCCCCAGTTACACTGCTATGCATTTAAGTAGCGCATTTGTTTCATCGCTGATCATTTTATCAGAAACGCTCCGCTTCAGTTTCCTTATTTCATCAGCTCTGTGTTGTCCATTTTTCAAGACTGAAAGAACTTGGTCTCCTATCTGCATCCCGATACCCATGTTCTTCTGTGCAGAATTGGCAATGCAGAATAGAGACGACTTGTGACTGCAGTATAAGAATCGGTATTCCTGCTAGCAAGCAGCTTGTTTATAGTCACCTGTTTGCTCTCTGTGGCTTTGAGAACACAGGGAGTAAGCAAGGTGCCTTTCGTGCTGCTTTCGAGTTCAGTGGCACTTAGAAGAAGGGTTTTCTTCTTTCCAGTTATGATACGAGCTCATATAACGGAAAGATTTGTTGAACTAAGCCTTGTATCAAGGCGCTTTGCTGAGTCAGTGTTACAAATGGTGGGAAGCTTCTAGAGAGCCCTTTCATCAGCTAGCTTAAAAAGTGTGTTTCTGGACTTACCAATAGTTCCATTGTCATCTATTTTTAAGTAGTTGAAGTAAAATTGAAAATAGTGACTGGTACACATAGGTCTTCCTTGGTTTTCAGATTGTGGTTGGGGATAATTGTGTGTCTGTGTTTGTTTTAACAGTCTTGAACTGTTGAAAGAACTGGTGGGGTCAACTTACTCAGAATTTGGAAAAGTCCGGTTAATTTCTCTGCCCTAGAATTTAAGAACAAATCAGTCAAGGTTTTTCTTTTGCTTTGTGCTAATAAATCGGAGTATATTCCAGATCCTAAGCTTCTTTTTCATTTAGAACTTTTTCTTTTTTTTTTTTTTTTTGTTTGATTTACAGGTCAGACTCCTTTAGGGGATTTGTTGATTACTGCTTACAGAAAATACCTCAGGAAAGGCCATCATCAACAGATCTGTTACGGGTAATTTTTCAAAACTTTTCCAGAAATTTGGGAAAAATCTGTTTGTCTACCAAAATAATTCTAAAGACGGTGAACAAATAATTGCCCTTTAAAAAAAAAAATATTGAGTTTGCTCTCGTCTGAATCAGTAGAGTTTTGGGGTCTTCTAAAGGGTATTTTAGGCTGTTTAACTTTGTTTCCTGACTTTGCCTGTTATGTCAGTCACAATACTTTTTATAATGTGATGCTCAAGAATCAAACTACTGCCGTAAAGTAGAGTTAGGCTGTTTGGTGAGACAGTTACACTGTAGAGTAAGGAGTCATTTGGGGAAGCAGCCCAGCACCGTGTTGTTCTTGCGCCCCAGAGCTCTGCAGAGGCTACAGTTGTGATGGAGAACTACTATCCTCATGAGATAGTAGTGTGAGTAACAGGTTTTTTAGCTGAAGGAAGGACCTGTCAGCAGGAGGGGGATAGAAGAATTTAATGTTGATTTTTTTTTTTTTTTTAATTTTTTTTTAATTTTTTTTTTCCCAAGGCAGTGCTGTATGTACTTTAACTGAAAGTATTATCAAGGACAAGCAGGTCCAGAGCTGGGTTAGTTAAATCTGTGCTGCAGAAGTGAGTTCCAGCCGATAGTTTTTTGCGTAGACAGGGCTTAGGAGCGTGTTTCCTCCTGCTTTGATGAAGAAGGAATTTTCACCAGCCTCTCTGCTGTACTGTGCTGTCAGAAGGATGCCCTGAGCTGTGACCATGCTGCACTACGTGGTCTCTGAAAGAGCAGACAGAAATGAGGGAGGACACTGGAGGCAACACTGTTTGGCCTTTAAATGGGGGCAGAGGGAGTGGGGAAATTATGACTTGGTGCTGTTTGTGTGAAAGCAAAGACCTTTTTGGACCAGTTATGCAGTTTTGTGTAAAGTAATGTAACCATTAACTTCCTTCTCTTTTTTTTTTACCCCCTGCTCACGTTCTTCAGTAAGGAAAAATGTTATTTTTCTGTTGTGTAACAGGCAATGCTTGCTCCTAAGCTTATATGCAATTTCGGTAAGATTTAAGGCTTGTAATTTACTACAGGCTTTCTCTGTGGAAGTGACAGAAAATCTAAAAATCCATTTTAATTGCTACTCAAAATCTAGACTTAAACCAGTCTTCATAAGATGCATAGGCAATGGCAAATCTTTTGCAGAGCTGGTAGTGCTTTGAGAATTGTACTCCACATGATCAGAGGATTGAGCTCTTAATAAAGATTTACAGATAGTGGCTGATTATTTAAAGGAGCATGGGTATTAGAGATGGAAAGAGACTGGATGACCCACGTCTATCTCATGGTCAGAGCAGGATTGTTCTGTCTGCAGTGCTTTGAACTGTCCTGTCTTGTCTTTTTTTTTTTTTTTTTTTTTGACAGACACAGGCTAAGTTCAGGAAGGTTATCTTGACCTTTTTCCTCTAGTAATGCTAATGTGAGCACGATTAATTCTTTATCTGTGCATACCTTTTGAATATGCATCTTTTCATGATCTTTCTGCCTGATCTCAGTTCAGCTCTTGTTTTTGCCGTGTTTGTGTAAATGACTCATTTGGGCCTTTCTGATCTACTTTTTGGGTTGTTGGTTTTTTTTGTCTAAAGTTACTCTGGCTGAGTGGGCATTTCTGGCGCTAATACGCATATCGTGAAGTGTTACTCCAGGTGTGGTTGCGTGGGAGCTAGGAAAGGCTGCTTCTGCTCTGCGATGTGACAGTAGGAGGTTGTGATGCTGTGTTCTTTTCACTGCTGTCTGGTGCGGAATTCCTGACAAATTTACCGATTAGTGCCAACTGTAGATCCCTCCTCATATTATTACTTACCAAACATACTTTGCATCTGTTTTTTTAATTGTGTATTTCCAGACATCACACTTTTTTCAACTTCTGTCTCTAGTTGTGCAGTGTTGTATTTCTATCTGTGTTTCTGATCTCCATTTTCCAGTCATCTCTTTGTTGTGGATGGGTTTTGAGCAATTCCTCTTGATTCATTAACATCTTGTAATGTGTTTGCTTCTTTGCTATATTCCTCCATCATACTTGGCTGTTAAAAGTAGCACTAACAGGTTAATAACTAGGTTAACTTCTGCCCCTAATCAAACCACCAAACCCAAAAGTTGTTTATATCCCTTTAATAGTTTCTATGCTGAACCCAATTAATTAGAACTTGTTTTGGAAATAACTATACCGTTTTGGAAAGTGCCATGTACAGGTTCATAATTGCCAAGAGTGTGTAGGAGGGGGACCTGTGCTGGGAGTGATGTGTCCAGAGTTTGCCAAAGTTTTGTCAGTGAATCATAAATCAGTTCCAGTTTAAGCCACTGGGTTTCAGTTTACCTGAGAAGTATCGGAACTGCTTATAACTCCAAGGGCTTTGTGTTTGGGAAGTTCAGGAGCAGCCTTCCGTTAGAAGGTAGGGATGTGTGAAATCCTGTCCAGCCCCTTTTCCATAAGGCGCTTTTTTTTTTTTTGAAGTATTTCCTTTCTTTAAAATTGATCAGTGGCCCTGCTATTCCTCTGGTTGCTGTACATAGCTGCTGGAGAGCATTGCATGGCATGCTGCTGTTCCACACCAGGTAAACAGGACTCAGTTTTTCCTTAAATATTTGAGCAGAAGAATTGCTAGCTGCTTAATTTCCACAGTAGGTTAAATTGCTGCTCTGTGTCTACCTGACAGCCTTTTCATGCCGATTTTTTTTTTTTTTTGTCTTTTTTGTTCTAAGGCTACCATTCAGCCTTTGTTTTATGGCTTCTCTTGTTGCTCTTTCAGCTCAGTGAAATGCATTCTCATGGATGTTTCTCAGCCTCTTGGTTCTTGAAGAGAGAAATCGAAACCCTGCACTCTTTACTGAACAGCTAGCTTTGCACTCGCTTCTGTCCTTGCTTTAAGCCTGGACCATATAGAATATTTAACCCTCATGCCTTCACTCTCCAGGTAAAGGCTGATGAACGAGCTTGTTTATACTCTCTCTTCGGCACCTGGTGTATATCTGTTTGGTTTTTTTTTTCTGCGCGATACATTTGTGCTGTGGCACATAACCGGCGTTTTGTTCTCTGGTTCTGCTTGCAGCACCCTGACAATCTTTTGACCAGCTAATAGGTTTATGTTGTCGGTTTCAGAATGATTCATTCATGTGGATTGGCAGCCTTTCTGCTCTCTAGGAATAGTGTAAGTTCATTGAGGGATATGATTTCATAAGTGCCTTAGGTTGGAGTCTGTACAAACAATTGGAGCCGAGATCTTATTCTGAAGTCATGTATATTCAGTCTTTTTATTTGGTTTTAGACTTTCAGAACAGTACCCTAGATGTTCTCTCCTGCAGTACCTCTCCCTAAAGCTTGTTGGATTATAAAATTGAAGAATCTTTTTGTGGTTTTAGGGTTTTTCACTTGTGTACAGTAAACAGGGATAGAGCAAATTTTTGTGGTCACACGATCTTAAAGAGAACTGAATTTTAAATGAGGTGTTTGAGAATGAGTTCAGTTTCCATGCACTATCCCAGCTGAAAACAGTCAAATGACTGTAGGGATATTACAATGCAGTTGAAATTAAAAAAAAAAAAATACATTGAAAAAGCCCCAAAACTATCTCACTAATGTTTTTCACTTAATATTAAAGCCATTTTAAAATTTATTTTAAACACTGTTTCCCTATTTTTCTCAGCTTACGTGACATTCACGGGAGACTTGAGTTCTGTTAGTCACCACCAACTTGGGACGTGCCTTTAGACTAACCTCTTCCTCCTTCTGAGTCATTTTGGTTTTGTATGTTTGATTGTTGTTTTTTTTTAACTTGACATTTGGAGAAAGTGGACAAATTAAGTCCTTTCAGCCATCATTTCTTAGAGTTGCACAGTACCTAGCAGAGGGGTGCCTACCTCTTCTATGTGCAGTTTAGACAGCTGGGTAATGCAAGTGAGCAGCCAGAATTGTATCTGCATTATGCAAGAGCCTTTTGGTTTTCACTTTTGTGCATCTGCCCTACAGCTTCCATGTGGTTGCACTCTGATATTTAAGTAGTGCTTGAATACGAAGAACATAGTCTTTCCAGAGAAATGAGTATTTGCACTGCTAAAGAATATGCGTAAACCAGTAGACACTGGACATAAAGGATGAATTTAAGTTCAGGATCATTGTTCTAAATGCATTACTGCTTTCTGAAAATTATCTACAATGAGAGAAAAAAGTTACCTTTCTCTTATCGTAGATAAACTGCAGATTGTTAATGTTTACAGAGAAATAAATGGTGGTTATCTGCGTTGAGGAGCAGAAATGATTCATTTTGCTCCTGTGTGAAATGATGTTCAGAACTTTTAGCTATAATTCGAAAATGAACACCGTCACTATTAGGAAAAAATTGATAGTGAAATGATTAGCTGTACCCATTAGCAAAACCCAAATGATCAACAGTTTGAATTCAAGTTAAAAAAAAGAAATAAGCCTGTGGCACAATACTCTCCATGTTTATTTACAAATCATTAAAAAAAAATCAGCTCATCCTTTCAACTTCTTTGTACGTAAGACTCCTGTTTGGAGGACTGGGTTTCACATGTTGGTTACTCCAGCTACAGCTGGATGTTATAGTTCTTCAACTTGAGGGATGGCAACACATCTAGGGTAGAGATGCTCCTCCCTGTCCTATGGGACCATGAGGTCACCAGGTGTGCAAAGAGCTGGAAGGCCCAGTGAGCAGACATGACCCTCCTGAGAATGTCTTTGCAGGTGGGGTCCAGCTGTTGAAGCTCTCCAACAAAAGGCAATTGCAAGGCAGGATAGAGAACATTTTCCCCTTTCTCTTTTTCATTGTTAATGTTTCTAGAAATGTGCAGATGATGCTTGGGCCTTCAGGCCATCTCCAATAATCCATATTAAGCAACGTACCCAACTGTAGTGATTCCAAGTAGAATTTCAGCAAGAGTATACTCAGACTGTCTACTTTAGTCAAAGGTTAAATGAGAAAGCTGCAAGGCTTTCATACTCTACTGCAAGTTGTACAGTTCAGGAGAACGTATCTGATAAGTCAGAGAAGAGCCTTTAATCACGTACTCAAATTCCATTGAAGAATTTATCGTTAAGTCTGCACTTAAAACCTGTGCTTCTAAGTACATCCTTAGCAGGAGGTGGCAAGAACCTGGTTTTGCTTTAACTCAAATTGGCTACAAATGCTTGAAGTAGAAATAAACCTTGCAGTCTTCTTACTGGTTTTATGTATGAGTTGGAATAGATAGATGCAGGATAAACCTTTGTGTGTAGCTTAGGCAGGTAATCTTGCATAATCAGGATTGATTCTTCTTTGTCTTTTATGCATTTTGTTCATTTTAAAGTCCTATGCTTTTGTAAGGTTTGAAATGGCACTGTCTTGTATCTTGCACGCATCAAGCCACCGAGCTCAGGAAGGAACGGATTAGCTGTGCTGTCTGGAGAGCTCAGGAAACCCGACCCTGGTCCGAACTGTTCCATTTCGGACAGAAAAGTGAATCGGGGAGTGAGGGCTAAAGAGAGCTTGCGAAGGGTCAGCCAGGTCTCGCACCTCTCCGTCCACTACTCAGCTTCTCCTGCTGCTGATGTGCCTGTGCGCGTGCGTACACACACACACGAGTTTCACGTAGCAAAGTGATTTTTGCCTCACTTCTTTCTACTGTACGTTTAGTTGAGTTCGGTGCTTAGGCATATCTTCTGACTTCTGGACAAAACGTTTTGCAGCCCACAGGTCAAAACTCATACCGCGTAGTTTGGTCAGTTTGGTTATTTGACGTAGGGATGAGCATTCAGTGCTGAGTGTGTTTGGAGTCTTTCATACTGGGTATTACTAATTATTGACTATGAACAGACCGATTGCTGAATATGAACTGTCATTTCAGGTGTCTCTTAAAAAAAGACGCTGTGTCAGTGTCTTTACATCAAAGATACTAGTGTCATGTCTGAAGCTATGTGTTTTGTTTTCCTTTAATTTAGCATGATTTTGTTCGCCGAGACCGACCACCAAGGGTACTAATAGACCTCATACAAAGGACAAAAGATGCAGTACGTGAATTGGATAACCTTCAATACCGGAAAATGAAGAAAATCCTTTTCCAAGAGACGCGGAATGGCCCACTGACCGAGTCTCAAGAAGAGGAGGAGGTACTTTTATTTTATTACCCTGTTTGCACTGTTACAAATAATTTTAGGGCAAGTGAGATGTTCCCCCCACTTAAGGGGGCAGAAGCAGCACAGCCTAGCTGAGGATGCAATCCATGTTATTGGAATATTGTCTGGATCAGCACAGATATAGGTAGGAAAATGAGTAACAGTAGCCTTTACTTGGTGCATTTATTAGTAACTTGAAAACTTTGGGGGTTTTCAAATGGTGGCGTTTCTTCTGAAAGCTTTAGGGAAGAAACTCTTTTGGAGGGAGATTCTCTGTGAGAAGGAAGTGGCTCACAGCCTGTGTGAAGGAGGGTCTGTTGGCAGTCCAAGCTTTTCAGTCTCAGAAGCACAGTAAAGACCCCTTGATTAATGTTAGTATTTTTTTTTCAGTTACCATAACTTTATTTTAAAGTATTTGGCCTATCATGAGCTAAAAAGCGAATCACCAAATTAGTAAGAGTTATTTTTTTAATTCATTACTATTAAAGAAAAAAATATTAAAGACATAAGATTTAAACTGCAGCTGAATTTTATAATAAACAACCCACTTAATCAGTGTATGATAATTGACGCTAACTGTGGCTTAGAGAAGGAAACCAGTCATTTTTCAATTGATGAGATTAGATGGAAATTAATATCATTTGGTGCAGGCACATTGGATAAATAAATCCAGGACTGGTTCTCAAAAAAAAAAAAATTGACAGGCAAATTGGTGTTTGTATTCCTGTTTGCTGCAGTATAGCAAGATAATATGTAGTGAGATGGCCGAGCTCAGCATATATTCGGGGACTTGGATTTGAGGTCTGTGTGTGTCAAGTGTTCCTTTAAGGCTAAAGTAGAGCTCTGGCTGAAGAAATGGGTGGTGAGCCTGGGTGTCAGGGGAGCAGAGAGAAGGAGGGGACTGACACTTAGCGCTGTCCCTTGCGTTGAAGGAGATACACAGAAGCAGCAAGAACAGCAGCCACTGCCATTAAAGCTATGAAGTGCTTCTGTTCTAGCACTCCAGCTAGCCAACTTCTAAATCTGGAGCTTAGTTGTTGGGGCGGGCAGAGGGGGGATTTGTCAGATTTTTGCACAGAGACCTTCAAGCTTTGTCTACCTGTGTGTGAAAAGCTGTTGGGAGAGTGATAGGGTAAGAAAGCACAAGGGGAGGTGTTTCCCACTTGACTGTTCAGCAGATCCAAGCTCAACAACTAAGTGGGGTACCTCTGGTAGCAGTTGACTCCAAGATGTATCTTCTGTTCTCCTGTTCCACTTCTCAAAAAAGGGGGAAGGAAGGAGATTGTATCTCTAGGAATTAACACTCTAATGAAGCTCACACTCTGCATGTGCACAGCATGCTCTGCACTGTGTTTTACCACTGAGCTTGTGTACCACGGAAGGAGGTTGTACTGCTCGTATCACTAACTTGGCAGTGAAAGGAAAAGAGCACTTGCTTCGGTTACTACTTAACTGGTTAACAGAAGCTGCTCAATTGCAAATGCCACCAGGCAGTTTGTTTTTCTACCTTAGACTTTCAAAGGTAGAAAAGGAGCATTACAAACCTTTAACACTCCAAATACTACTAATGCTTTCCTCAGAGCTCTTGCAAGACAGTTAAGGTCACTTGGAAAGTATTCAAGTCAGGAAGTCAATGTTAAGGTTGCATATGCAACTTTATCTCTGTCCTTCGTGCATATACATTCATTAATTACATAGCCATATCCTCATCTCGGGTGCTTTATTACATTATTTCTCCTGCAACTTTATATAAGCATCCTGGAAGTGTTTTTCATATGTTCTCTGTAAAATAGTATTATTTTGCATTTTGGATTTTAAGTGCTCTTATACAGGCTCTGAACGATCTGCTGATTGCTTAAAAAATAATCCCCCAATCAAATACAAATCTGTCAAGTCTGTCAACTTCATCTTTCTGTCGGTTTCCAACAAAATGAGTACCCTGTTAATTGATTTGTAATGTAATTCTCCCCAAGATCACTCTGGAGGCCAGGACAAACTGGGTGCAGTAGTAAGCCACTGATTTTGGTGAATCAAGGCTATTTTGGACCAGGAGCTGAAGGATGTTCGGAGTTCTTGGTCCTTACTGTGAACTCCTTGCAAGCCTCTTCAGTGCCCCGCTGGTTAATTACAAAGGACTCCATAGATTCTCTAAATCCAGATTAAGCGCATACTCTGGGATTACAGAGCTGGTATGAGTATGCAACAAGAAAAAAAGACTGCTAACATCTGATATTTGTCTGTAGAATAAAAAAAAAATCCTATACAAGGAATAATAATTTACATATGACTAAGTAGATTACAACAGTTTTAATCACTGTAATGATGCAGGCTCTTCTGAGTCAGCTGCTAAAACGTGAATGAAAAATTTATCTTGGCTGAAAACACAAGGTAGAGGGTTTTTTAGCTTGGCAAAATGTACTTGCTGACTGCTTGGGACATGGAGGTTAAAACCTCTACACCTGTTAAGCATCATGTGATAGTTATCAAATCATAAAGAAGTGGGTTCATTGTCTTACATCTCTTCTGATTCACAAAATGTGTTGTAACATACCCTGACTTGGAACATTGTTTTAACACAAACTCAGATTGCTCCTGTTAATTATGAGACTCCTTCCACCAGCCATCCAGTATCCCTGGATGTCTCTTATTCAAGCCAAGAGCCATGCCCAGACTTACTGATATGTGGAAAAAATTGGCTTGAAGCCTGGTGTAGTAAGATTGCAGGAGAAGAGGCAAAAGCTAACTGCCCCACATGGAGTATTTCATAACCCAAGCAGCATTGAGAAACGTAGTTGCCAAAATAACGAGCAAAGAACCTTCAACTCTGCCGAGTCGCCTTTAAAACAAACTTTGGGCACTGCAGGCACGTGCTGGGCAGGTTATCTCCTGCAGTATTTGTAACTGATGCCCCTTGTTTTATAGGACAGTGAGCATGGATCAAACCTGAGTAGGAAGATGGATAGTCTGGGCAGCAACCATTCCATCCCGAGCATGTCTGTGAGCACAGGCAGTCAGAGCAGCAGTGTGAGCAGCATGCAGGAGGTCCTGGATGAGAGCAGCCCTGAACTGGTCATGATGCATAGTGACGAGAGCACAATTAATTCCACTTCCTCCGTTGTTCATAAGAAGGTATGTTCGCTGGTGCTCTCCATAGCTTCCCGCAGTCCCTGCTGTTGCTCACGTTGGCTCACCCCCGTAGGGCTCGACGATCAGTGTGCTGTGGTCTTGTGCTGAGCCATCTGCTGAGAGCAGGAGCTGGTGCTGGGCTTGCCAGAATCAAGTTCTGTGGTTTTGGTTTGTGGTTTGGTGGTGTTTTGTGTTTGGGTTTGTTTTTTGTTTTTTTTTTTTAAAGCTAAACTAGTCATAGATAACCTCTGAAAATAAAAAGATGCTGCTAATGGAAGGTAGCGCTGTCAGTGTCTAGGCAGGGTTCACGCAAACTTACTGCATGCTTCCTTACTCAGCCCCGCACGTGCACTTCTTCATCTCTGCTTGTACCATCAGTCCTTGTTTCCTTGTGAATGATTATACTGTAATATGTAGTATGGTGACCAGTGGTCGTAGCAGCTAAGCTAACCATTTACCAGTCACAGTGTATGATTAAAATCTGCTTGCGCTTGGATTTCCCTCATGAGAAGTGGAAGTATGCAGAACTTTGGACCCTTCCCACGAGGTATGTTTTGAGTCAAGTTCCACTCAATGCTTTTCTGCTCTTTCGCTGCATGCTGTGATCGGTTGCCTTTCGTTTCCTTAGTGCTAGATATCAAGCTAAAATTGTCTAGCTGTAAGTCAGCATCTAATCTAAGATTGTTTGACTAAAATAGTTTTGGCTTGGCCTTAGCAGTGTCGTTTGCTAGTGGGCAGTAAAATGTAGGTTGTTTGTGTGACTGCATTTGCAAAGAGCTTCAAAGTGTACATATGCTTTTTGCCAGAGGAGCTAAAACATTACAGCAGCGTGAAAAGTATGAATTTCTCATTTGTAGAGTTACAGCAAAGCCTGGTTCTAACTAACTAAATATTTGTAAGCATTTTTTTCCCCCTGCAATAAAGCGTTTGTGTAATTGAATACTGAAGCACTTAAAATTTCTTGAGCTCTCCTCTTACGTCTTCAACAAAAAGATTGCCTTGCATATTTAAAGATACTGGTAGATAAGTTGCATAGGTTTCAGGGGTTTACATCTTTCTCAAATACATCTGCGATATCACCTTCAGAGAAGATTTTATTTTCACCTTTTTGAAAAAATGATGTTAGGTACAAAATGCCAGCCCGAGGAACTGTCCTGAACGAAGAGCGGCACAACTGATTTTATGTTCTGGGTGATTATAGTTGGAGCTTTGTCCTACTTTCTGTGGGCTTCAGAAATGCGTATTAATTTTGATTTCACATTGTTAAGTAGTCATATTTACATATGCATTAGAATAGAAGTCATACATTATAATGTTACTGACTGATCAATGTCATTACAGTTGATTAAAACAAAATGTGAGCCACTCCCATCGGACATAAATTACATTTGTGAAAGAAGTTGAGTCCCTGCTTGGTTTTAAGAATAATATTTTGGTTTACGGTGGTTGTGTGGCACTTCTAAAGTACAAGTACAGGAAGATTCCCAAGGCTATGAATTCGGTCCTTTTGGACTTCTGTGTAGCTGTTGTTTGCTTTAAGACATTCAGTTGAGTAGAACGCATAAGCGTGACGCCAAATGCAAGTTGCTGTTATTTCGTTTGGAAAAACAGAGTCTCTTGCACACTTGTCACTGAAGTATTGTAAAAGCAATCACCTCTGGATCACTTAGCTCACGTGTGTTAGGGTAATTTTGGAAGCACAAACCCCAGATCTTCACTTGGTGGTCTTTACAAAGTAGTTGACGATAGGCTGCGGTTGCTGCTCGCTGCAGTGGAGCGGGTATCGTCTCAATTGGCAGATGTTACCTTCTGCTGCATGTACACATAAGGTGAATTTAGACTATGTGTAGCAGGACATATTCCAGTCTGCAAATACAGTGTTTTAATTTAGTAAATGATTTTTGTATTCTCTTTTACTTTGGGGAATGCAATTTTAAATTGAAAACTGCTATACATGTGAAAAGACTAAAATTGGAACAGGACATTTCAGGGGGTTTAAATACACATACATCCCACTCTATTTTCAAGGTGAAATTCCTGATTCTGAAGAAACTTCCATTTGTCTGTGTACTGGCTTTAACTGTGTTTCTGTAAACTGTGATGAAGCTAATCCACACAAGTTGGTTTTGTTCTAGCAGGTGAGAAGTAAGGGAGTGCTGACGCTCCGGAGCCTAATCACAAACCAAATGGAAAGAACCTGGGTTCAAGTTTAAATTAAGCTTTTGTTTTGCATTTAATCAGCCTATAAAGGCTAAAAAGAAAATACTGATGAACATAATTAGCCAGCTGTCTCCATTATGTGGGCATAGGGTCACATATGAGATTGTTTTGACACAGGTCAAATCAAAGTGTTGTGTAAAATTATGGTATTCCACAAATGTGTTAATTAACAACCTCCAGAGGTACCAGACTGTAAAGTGACCAAGATGGCAAAATTGCCTAGGCTGTTGATATTTCCTAAGGCTCAAAGCTCTAAGTGCCAGAGGCCTTTTTGATTTCTTTGGACCACAGCCCCACAATGTCCTGTGCAATTGTAAAACGTAGGGTGAAGAAGTCTGTGGTCGTGTGTGAAATACAGTTCCCAGCCTTCAGTGCTTCAGCCCGCTGCTCTGTGTGAGGAGCCAGCCTGGAGTAGCGTTTACTTGGTGTAAATCAGGAGCAGCCCTCAGGCTCTCGCTGCATCACCTGCGTAGTGCTGGGCTGGGAGAAGCTTCGAGCATCCCCCTCAAGCACTGCTAGCATCTATACTGTGACCAACTCCTCTGAGGCAAAGCGTAAGAAACAGGCTGATGGAGCAAAAGCATTTGTAAAGTGTTTTATGTGGTTTTCTTTAACAGCTGCTAGCTGGCTGTGACTTCCAAAACTGTTTTGTGGCCGTAGAGTAAGTGAAATGGCCTGCTGCTGATCTAGTTAACTTTGACTGGCTCTGCTGGTTCGTGATAGCCAAGATGGTTGGGTTTTGCCTGACGGAGAATAGTAATAAATCCTCCCTGAAAATCAGGCACAGCCTCGCTCCTTCCACAATACAAAAGCTTTGGGGCAGCAGTAGTGCTCTGTTTCTAAACTTGTGCTTAGAACAAAGGTGACTCCTACCTGTCAGCAGAGTAATGCTTGTGAATTGGAAGAAAAATCACTGGACAGGAAGAAAATAATAATAATAAGCCCTAATTGAATGTGTAGCTTTTTATATAACTTAGTTGTTTTTTTTTCCTGAGAGGAAAAAAATGTAGTAATGCCTGGTACTCCGGCAGGAAGCCTGCATCCTCCCTTCCTGGGATCTGAGTCCATCCTTAGGATCAAACACTGCTTCCACAGGAGGATGCCATGATCACCAGCAAGTTTTTTTACAGGGAATTTGCATGTCCAGCTTGGGTGAGCTGTCCTGCCCGAACTTTTCTTTGCCCCTTTGCAGGTTTCAGATTGGTGACCTCCCCCATGTAAGGCACTATATGATCAGTGTAAGAGTTCTGATTTTTCTAACCTCCCTCTTTTGAGAACAGTTAACATAACTGTGCTTCTCCATCCAAAGATCATCTTACCTATGGATACGCATTCTCATGTCCATCTCCTGTTGGGAGCTAATTCAGTTGTTCACCTACACAGGTTGAGAACTGAAGAGTAAACGACAGCTCTAATGCAAACCCAATTGTATATGAGAACGCAAAAAAAAAAAAAAGTCAAAATGGAGCAGGGAGTTAAACTCCAAATACAGTGAGCTTCAAAGACACATAACTGAATTTTTAAAAGCAGGTAGGTATCTGTTAATTCATCTTAAAATTAGAATGAAGATTTTGGTTCCCTAAGAGTATAGGCATCAGTTGATGCATCGTAGGTAGTTTGTTATCTGCTCTCTTCAACTGCTGGTATATGTCAGTGTGTGTACAGGTGGCTTCCCAGAAATACTATTTTGTTGTCCTAAATGAATATGCCAAGTGGTAGGATTTAGAATGCTCCCACCTGGTATTATTTTATTTCAATAAAACTTTATAATAGTAAAAAAGATTGTTCCCTTTGAATCTAAGCAAAAAGCCAGTATGGTATTGTTTTGTTCAACTGCAATACAGAGTTGTTGCTGTCACTCACTTGAACCTTAAAATCATCTGTATTTATGAAGGTGAAAGTTGGGCAATAAAAATATCAGGGAAATCTTCTGATTAAAATCTAGTTTTTAACAAAAGGATGAAAAGAGGATGGTAATAGTTGATCTTCACAAATTCTTGCCCGATGTCTGTAATAAAAACATACTTGTGTAATAACTGGCAACTTGAGTGACTTTCCAAATCCATTAAATTAACTTGTACATGTCACCGGTCACTGCCAGGATTGACATGCAGTGTTCGTGCTGAATTCTGTGGATGGAGAGTGCTCTTGCATGACGGTCCTATGTCAGGTACAGCTGAGGCAAAGCTGAGGGTGTTTTCCTACAGCTCAAGATTTGTGATTCGTATGGAAAAGACGTTGCTTTTATGAGATGTAAAGGATATTTAGGTAATGACTTACTGAGTTTTGGCTTGTGTGTGCCAGCAGGGATGACCCCTCGCGTACCTTCTGGAATCATGTCCAGCAGGTTGGTGACATGAAGCCTTTTCTTGAAAGACTCTTGCTACTTAAACCTCTCCATAAATTATCGAGGCATTTAGTGCAATGTATTAAAATGAACAAGGGCACACTGTTGTTTGCCTTGCTTTTTAAATTCTCAGAAGGAAGGGATTTGCTGCAATTCCATTGAAGTCCTTACTACGGCTCAGAAATTGCCCTTCCTATTTGCCTAGGAGACTGGCACTCCTTTCCAGCTAGTGAGTCCTCTTGTGTAAACAGTGTTTGTGAAGGTTTTTATTTAGGGTGTATAACGCAAGACACGTTGTGCAAGTGAATGTTTCTTTTGAGGTAAAAGATTGGATGTTTCAGCTTTGAGTTGATCCAGTGTGATCAGAGCTTGCAGTTGGGGTGTACGTTCTTTCCTGACTCAGCTGCTGAAGACGATGGGACTCCTGTCTCTGTATTTTGTTAATTCTTTGCACTTGTGTTTCATACTTTTTCAGTGCAAGGGTTGTTCAGCCATATGACAGTGGTATATACTGAAAAATGTAAATATCAAATGCAATTTATAGATCTGTCTTCCCGGTTTTGCTGTGATTAAAATCTGAGGCAAAAGTCTCGTTCTCAACTCGAGTTGTTTTCTGTTTGCTTGTTCCAGTTGTCTTCTGAGCAGGTATTTTATTCACCTAGGATGGTTTGTTGCAGCAATGTGTTTGGTTTTTTTTTTTTCCCCTAGCATTTCTTGGAACAAGCTATGCCTGTCTCTAAAAAACAGAACAAAAAATTACCCGATCAGTGTAATTATTAAATGTTATCAGGAAGGAGTCTAGTTGGAGTATCTTGAACGTACAATGAAAGTGCTCTTAGTGGCGTTCTTAAAAATGCACGGCAACGGTGTTAAGCAGATATTGCTGAAATATTGCGCTGGCGTTGGGGGCTGGGGATGGTAAAGTCGTTTTTTCAGTGAGAAGGATGAAAAGACTGTGGTAGAACCGGTGTGGGGCTCTAGAGAGCAAAATTCAGGTCCTTACTCTGTAGGATGACCTTGGACAAGACTCATCGGCTTGAAACCCATGAGCATTGTAAGATGCTCAGACAATACACTGGTAGATGTGGCCATTTAGACATCCAGCTGGAATCCGCTCGAATCAATTTGTGTCTGAACAAATGTTCTGATTGCTTCTCTGTATTTCTATTTATCCAGAGATTACCTTCCACAAGAACAATTTTTCTTTTTTTTTTTTTTTTTAAGGTTACTTGTTAATCCATGCTATATGTAGGAGTCCTGCCTTTTGGGTTTTTTCATTGTTTTTGGGAGACTTGCTCTTTAGCATCATGTAGGTAACTGGAAGCTCCCCCAGCTCTCTCATCGGATAATACTGTAGAAATGTTTGAGAGTTTTTGTCCAGGCAGATATGATCAGCAATTTCAAAGCCAGCACCCAGCTAAATACCCCCATTTGTTGTGATCAGCCTGAAAACTGTTTATGTAGCAGATAATACAGTCAGAAGAACAAATTATTTCTTCAATGGGAAGTTAAAGATTCTAGATTGTTGACCCTAAATAGAAGGATTTTAAAGGTTTAATGGGAGTTGCAATCTGAGCGTGCCTAAAGTTGTACTCATAAGGCAAATGTTGCAATAAACAGGGAAAAGGGATGGCAAGTGAAATATACATGAAAGATACGTTACGTTGAAAACAAACCAGTGTTTGAACAGCAGAGTTAGGGTTGAGAGATACCCTGACCCAAACTTGATGGGTTTCTGGGATGCTTTCGGTCAGATTTTACTTACTGAGTAACTTGAGCTGAGGCACCGGTTGGGGATCTTTGTTTCCCACAAATCTGGAGCTAAAAGTTTGAAACAAAACTTCCTGATTTGTGGCAACATCCGAAAGGAAATACGATCGCAGTGTCTCTTAGCAAGCTTTGGGGAGAAGAAAAATAAACGAGCAGAAATCTATTTTCTGGGTTTGTAGGCAGATGTCTGCCATAGTAGCCATCAGTCACACTGTTTGAGGAAGGTTGATGGAGATACACTACTCTTAGGTTTATTTGTCTTATGGGTCTCTGTTTGCTAGCAGTCTCTGTGGTAGTGTCAATTGCTAGATTTGGTAAATCTTCGTGTCAAGTGACTTTATTTCTGGTGGCATGACAGGTTTTCTGAAAAATGTTTTGCCTATTAAGGTTGCAGGGGCTTATTTGAGAGTTAACAGTAGTTGCCTGCCTGATGCAGAGGGCTCGGATCCCAGATTAAGGGGTGCCAAGGATAACCATGGAGGTTTCTGTCCACTTGAAACCTGTCCTTTTGCTTGCTCAGTTGCAAAGGAATTTTCCCGTTCCTTGCCCAGGTCAATCTGAAATGGAGAATGCAGTTAATTCACATTGCTGAAGGGCAATTAGATTGTTCTGTGAGCTTCTTATGTGCACTGAAGTAACTAGAAGTCCCATAAAACAGAACCAGGATGACATTCTGCCCTCTGAGAATCCGCCTCTTCGATAACAGAAAGTAACCTACAGATTAAGATTCCCATTTAAGAAGCACTTCTAATTTCAACTCGTCATTTTAGGTGGTGTTTTGGAGCATTCTAAAAAATCTGAATGCCCATTTTAAAAGCTTCTTTTTTTCAGTGATTTGCTGCTTCTCTGGTTTTAATATTTCACATTCACCCTGGCATACTAATGTAATGGCGAGAGGCAATATGGTCTAGGGATTTGGGGTATTGCTAGCAGACCTTGGGAACCTTATAGGTTCACATGTGCTGCTGCAGGCTTTGTGTATGACCATGGGTAATATTTGGCCTGCCTCCACCTTAACTTCATAGCTCCTGCGTAGGTTTGTTTCTCTTGGAGTCCTCCATGGTTCAGATGGGTAAGTCTTGTATAGAGCTTTACCACTTATTCAGCTTTATTTTGTATATGAGGTGCTCCAGTTCCAGCCTGTAACAAAGGAGTTCCCTTTTGCAGGTGCTGGCTCCCTTCCCCTTGCACCAGCTTGCTTCATACTGCTGCGTTCACCGGAGGCTGGGTTTGCACAAGCCCCCCAGAGCCAGGTTTATCTCTGCAGAGCTGCTGGTTGGAGAGCGAGAGGCCAGGCTGAGCATTGCTTCTAGCACTGCCCCTTGCCTGGCTAGGGTGCCGTCACGCCGGGGGGCTCCAAAACATATCCGTAGAAATACCAAACTAAAAGGTGATGCTGGTAGCCGGCCCCTCTGCTTTGGGGTTGCCTGGGGTATCCCAAATTGTATTTCACAGAGTTCCTCTCACACCTACTTGATGGGCGAGAGAAAACTTGGGATTGATATTCTTCCAGTGAAGCCACGAGTCCAATTAAACTGAGTGATACTGTCAGACTTTAAATGTTTAATCAAGATTATTTTTTTTTCGGTATGACTATTCTAGCTCCCAAGACGTACCTTTCTCAGGAAAGTGTGCAAGTCTGAGAGCCCTGCCTGTCACATGAACGCGCACAAGTTGGAAGTCTAAGATCAGCCCAATTGCCACTAATTGCCCTGCTGGAACGCTGCCTCCCCCTGTTAACGCAGTGCAACAAAAAGTCCACTATGAGGATGACCAATATAAAATGAAACCACAGCTTTTTATTACACTCTGTAGTCCTACTCCTTCTATGGAGAGCTGTCCTTTTTACCTGTTTCAGCTTGTTCTGCTTCCCTGGGCTGGGTGCGGAGGAGCCGGTGCTGGCTTGGTTCTGTGATGGTCTTGGTGGTTGTGCAAAGACCATCAAAGTGCAAAGGCAAGTGAAAGGTGAGTGTAGACCGTACGCACTCAAAATGAAGACTATGAGAAAAGGTATTGGGTTTAAAGCACTTTAAATCAATGTGTTGTTCAGCTTTTTATATCAGCATTTTTGTACCTGTTCGGCTTTTGCTTGAAATCATTTACAGAATCATATTGAAAGTGGCTTGAATATGTGTGGGTCCAGACTAGAGGCAGCTAGAAATGGAGGACAGCAAGAGAGGGGAAACAAGTGTCTGCAGAGTGGGAACGGAGCGTCAGTACGACAGCAGTGTCATGGTGGAGGTACCACTCTGTATCGCCTGGTTTCTCGCCACAGGACTTTCTGACCTTACTGGTGTCTGCTCTGGCACGGCAGGGTGGCAAAGCCGCTTCTGCTCACCTGCAGACACCCAGTGCACGGCGGCAGTCGGTCTCCGCAAGGGTTGGTGTCATCTGTTTGCCTTTTGGTATAGGCACTTGTAGCCTTTATTTTGCACCCTGACAGTTGGAAACTTGATTTAATTCAGGGGGAATCCCGGTTTTCCTTCGAGGCTTTTTAGGAGCTGGAACTCGATGATGGGAGCGGTGAAGCTGTGGTAGATGTGCCGGCGCTGGCTGCCATCACTGCTGCCCCGTGGAGCCTGCGCCGCCGGGCAGGCTGCGTGGATGTGCCCGGTGTCCCAAAGCTGTGCCGTCCTGAAGGCGTAGCCAGCGGGTGCGCTGACTTGTGGCGGTCACCATCTCAATTAGCGAGATTGTGGTGGCGTTTTTCACCGGCCTTTCTGATTCGGGTCTCTCCTCTATACGCTTGCAGGGAACTTTGTCCCATTGGAAAACTTGCCCGCGCCGTTTTGCAGGTGCACAGTGAGAAAGAGGGAAGTTGCACCGGGAGCCATTGGTGCTAAAACCTGTGAGCTGTTGCTTTAAAAGGGGGGAGGAAAAAAAAAAAAAAATAAAATAATCCTTTGTGGGCTGTGGAGAGAAAGTGCTAGAACTGTGCAGGATCATGACTGGAAAGCAGGATCCCTGAGCGGTGACGGAGGCTTTCCAGGTCCTCTCCAGCCTGCCATGGTTTTAGCCAGGACGCGGGTCCTCCCCAGCAGATAGCGAACAGGAGACAAAGAAACCCGATCGAGGACGAACCGCTCGGCAAAGGGAATGAGGCAAAATGTTGCTCTTGTGTTAAAAGGGAACAGCATCCTTTTTGCTAGACATGGAAATCACGTTTCTAAGGGGATTGCTCGGTCGCAGTGCTTGAACCCGACCTTTCCGAGGAGTCCGATCGCTCCACGTCGCTTTATGCTTTCCAGCCTGTCTTTTTTCCGCACATATGTAATACCGGCG
>NW_009649175.1:1566187-1566705 GCF_000708025.1 Charadrius vociferus
GCGGCCCCGGCGCAGCCGGGGGGGGGAGAGAGGGCCACCCGCCGCGGGAAGAGCGCAGCCGGACTTTCTCCTTGTTTTTATCCATTTCTGCAGGATCATGTATTTATAAGGGATGAGGTGGGCCACAGGGATCGCAGGCCTGAGGTGCGGCCTACCCAGTCAGTGCAGAATCAGGCCCTCCACTACCGGAACCGAGAGCGCTTTGCCACAATCAAATCAGCATCTTTGGTAAGCAGCCACCCCACCCCACCCCACCTCCCCTCTCCCCGTCGCCCTCGGCAAAGGGGGCAGCATGATTTTTTTATTATTATTATTTATTTATTTTTCCCCCTTATTTATTTTTAGTGTGTGTGCGTGTTGGCATAGCAACTAGATATTGCACTGAAAGATATTTTAGCTCTGTTTGTGAGATGTAAAATGTCGAATATGTTCAATTTCTGTGTATGTTTCCAGCATTTCTGAAATAAGCCACTTTGCTGGGTGAAGTTAATATAATCTCAGATTCCTCCCCTCCCGCC
>NW_009649175.1:1566893-1581930 GCF_000708025.1 Charadrius vociferus
CCCCCCCCTTTTCCACCCATCTCTTTTGTTAATATGTCTATTTGCATGTGCATAAAGTGTGTATATGTGCTCGTGTGAAATATGCTTAAATGCTATGGAGATGCAGATGGGATTTGAAACAATGAGGTTGCTGCTTCCCGGCTGAGCTGCTGCTTGGTTTTTTGTGGGTTTTTTTTTTTTTTATTCATTCATTCATTTATTTCGAGCAACCGTACCGTGACTGCATTTTTCAGCTGGATCCCTCGGAAGGATTTGCTGGGTTGCGATAACGGAGAGGGCTTACGGCGGGCTGTGGGCTTACAAAGAGGAGGGGGGATGGGATGAATCCATCAAGATTTGTACTATTGCAAATGTGATTGCTGTGGATGCCTTTGTAGTAGGGAAAGGGTGTGTGCCGGAAGAGTTAGTTGTCGTGCCGCCTCCCCCACCTCCCATCGGCACGGGCTGCAGTCGGTAGCAACGGTTTTGAGGGAAAGGAGTGAAAAATCGCCTTTTAAAGCTAAAATAAATGTAGTCTTCAATATTTCAGCCCGATGGTATTAGAGGTCAGATGGACGGGGAGCGTTAGAAAGTGCCCACTGCTTGGCCATGGCACTTGCTCAGTGCTATGACATCATCCTAGACCAACCCTGAAATTACACCAGCGAGCCCTCCCCTTCTTGTTTCACCCTGCCTGAACGGTGGGTTTTTTCCTTCTGTACCACCATTTCTTCAGCCTCTGAATCGCTTCCCAATTCTACATGCACAAGACAGAGCGTGTGCGTGTGTGTGACCGCAGCTAAAGGTTGTGAGTGGAGGGAAAAGGCAGCAGCAGCACCAGCAGCCAAAATTTTTCTGTGTGGCGGTTGCTGGTGCTGCTGCTGCTGTTAAAATCAAAAATGATGCTGTGGCATTCAGACTTCTGGCCAGATGCTTCGTGGGCTGAGATTTGAGGGGAGCATCCGAGTTCCATCTTTTGCAGGTATACTTCTGGGTAGCCGTACCCTGAGTGCTCCCCAGGCCAGTGTCCCCTGGTCCCCCTTCCCTCCTTCCTCCCCTCCAATTTAAAGAGTGACCTAGAAATGTGTTCATTAGAGGACTTCATGCAGCACACCTGACACAGTCAGGATCTCTGGTCTCCTGGAGACCCTCTGCCTTGTGATTTTTTTCGTGTGTGTGTGTGCGTGCACCCAGTATAGTGCCAACACTACTGCCTGCACTTGAGCAAATAAAAGTAGGATCCAGTTAGGTTGGCTGGAGGGAAGAAATGATGAATGGCTGGAGTATCATATTCCAATCATATATACAATTTGATTGATAAATAGATACGTGTGTTGAATATGTTCATATTCTCTTACTCCCTGTGGAAAGCTGCTGCACCTTCTGTCCTGCCTTCAGCAGCAGAGTCCATAACTCCTGTCTTCCTTGAATATGTCATCCCAGGGCTGATCGGGTGGCTTGAAGGTATTGCATGGCAAGGCTGCCTTGGGAGCTGATGAAAGATGTTGGTATGAAGGTGTAGACTCTGAGGTCTTCCCAGGCCTCTAAGCTCTGGGGAAGACAGCTGATGTCCCAAGGTCACTCCTAAGTCCCGGGGCAGCCTCCTGTGGGGCTGGGACTGTGCCTACCGTAATTCCTTAGACACTTGGTTTTGCTAAATCTCTCTGCTTCAGTGACCAAATGATGATAAAGATAGAATTAATACTAGGTGGTAGGCTTTTTGGACAACTTTTTTTTGTTTTTCTGTGGAACATGCTCTGATCCAGAGCGTGTGTGAGCTCGTGCTGAGAGGGTTTAGGGTATGTTCTTAGGGTGAGCAGTACATGCACAGCACAGTGTCTTTTGGGGGAGAAGGAAGTCCCACCAGTTAGCTCACTATGTTAGCCAGCAGCCCTTTGGAAAAGCACGTGGTAATATGTGTCATGGAAAAGCTTTGTTGTCCCCATCATATGCACAGGTTTCCCCTTCCCAGTGTACAGGGAAGTTCCCAAAGCACCACCTTGGTACTACAGGAGGTGTTACTGTGTCCTTAGGTTCTGAGGTTATGTGGTGGGGGAGAAGTTTCCTTGTGTCTACAACAGAAATACTTTATTTCATTTCCGATAACCTTGTGATGGGTTTTCCTTTTAACAATCTCTCATTTCCACCTGTTCATGTTCCAAAATGGAGATCTAGAAGAAAAAATGCTAAGTTGAAACCCATCGCACAGAACATGAAGAACGCGAGCGTACGTGCTTGGGTTTGAAGTGCCGGCGTGGCTGTCGGCACATTTTTTTATCTCCGTGCATTCGATCACCGCTCGGTGGCAGGATGATGTCAGTGGGTAGTGGCGCTGAACGCTGCTGCTCTTCTGGTCAAGGGAAAACTTCTCTCATGCCTCTCCTGCTTAAATACCTGTGAGGAGAGCAAGGTCAGCCACGTAACTGATATGGGGACAACGACCTATACATGTCTGAAATAGGCAGTGTGAAAACAGAAATTCAGACTTTATTCATCTCTGTGTTAATTTACTCTTTCAGTGGTATCTTAAAAGAACAAATCCTGTGTGAATGGGTGCTCAAGACCCCACAGTGTTAAAAAATAAGCAAACCAACACGCTTTGAAGGCTCCCTCCATCGCTGCTGCTGGCCATCAGGTGGTTTCTTAGCAGCTGGGCACAGAAGGGTTATGCAGTTGAGAGCATCAGGTGGCCTGTATTGCAGAGAATCAGAAAAAGGGAGGTCTGACCCTAAATTCAATAATACGGGGTGTTATTTGGGTGTTAAAACTTCTCCTTGTGGGATTTGCTGAACACCATCCCTCCCAAGATGAGAGGAGGGCAGCGTTGGAGAGGAAAAGCACTGACTTTAGGGGCTGGGGGCTGTGCGTGTTGCTTGACAGCTGTTCCTGCTGGTGGAGTCCACGGTCTTGGGCCCTCAAGTCCTTGTTATTCACCCTTACATCAGGATATTGCAGGTATTTCCTAAAGGATGCTTGCAACTTGGCAGTTGGATCTCTTTCCAAAAACCAGCTCAAGTAGTTTGAGCGAGTGTAGGGGTTACGGACAGGAGAACTACGTTAGACAGCTCTACGCTTCAGATGTCCCAGTGGTTTTAAGTGTGATTCCCCTGCCCTGTTGCTCTGCAAAAGCTTTACATGAACAAGAAGGAAACTGGACAGACTTCCAGATAAAATAGTGAAGCGGGCTACCCACAAAGAAACAGGTTGTGAATATAACTTTCTAGTCTTTCAGTGATACTTTGGTATTACTCAGGTTAAAAAAAATATAGCGAAAAAATGAGCAAATGTGGTTAAGAAAGCTGAAGGAGCTTACCTTTTGTCATAATTCAAGCAACAATTTTAACAGTCGCTCTTTCCTGGAGCGTTTTTCTTTTTGCTCATTGTGTAGACCAACACCACACACACACACTTTTTTTTTTTTTTTTTTTCCTTCATGACACTTGTGGCAGCAGGAACCATCACTCGCTTGGAACAGTGGTGGAAAATACTCGGCATATTTCTGCTGTTGCAGTGAAAGGTACTATCTGAAATGGAGATCAAGTACCTACTACATCTCCATATTATTTTGCAGACTGCCAGTGATCTGTCAGTTAAAAGTTACAACTAGAACTCTAAGCCTTGAAGCTCAGAAAGCTGTGTTTGAAAAGAAGGGTAGAGGTTCTGCATGTTGATAAGACACACCTATGAACATTTTCAAGTGAAAGGTGTGTTCTAATGTGCAGAAATGCCTTGATCTGCATTTCTGGATGTCTTTCATGCTTGACCCTTAACTCCCACCGCCTCATGCATTTCCTCCGTAGCTGCTTTCACAGTTTTCAAATTAAATGATCTAATAGTTTATATTTCATAGAACGATCAGACAGTGTGGACTCTATCGAAGGTGTTGGCATTCTCTTTAAAATCCAAATGCCAGCAAAAGAATTATGTGATCTCATCCTGGGTCTGCAAAGCCAAATGTCTGGGTATGTGTGAGCGGGCGTCTCTGGTTGTGGCCATCAAAATGACACCAGGGCAGGCTGACTCCAAAACCAGGTACATTTACACAATGGCTGTTCTCCTGCACCCTCCTCTGCTGGGGCAGTGACGTTTTATTCCAGATGGTTGAGTTTCTCCTAATGGAGACTTATCTGGCTGCTGCCTTTGTGGGTCTTTGCTCTAAAAATACTTAACTTGTTCTTTCTCATATCAAAGTTCTTCTCTTGCTGTGAAAGGCTGCTGGTAGTGTCTTGCTCAGTACTCTGCCTCCTCCAGCAAAGAGTGGCTCAGTATTTCGTTTGGTTATCGAGAGGTGAGAATAACTGTCCTTTAACCAAGACAGCAAACACTGTCCTCCTAAACAAGGTAGAAATGGGAACTCTAAAGAGCTGCTGGATTGGAGAATTTGTGAGCCCAACTTCCTTACGTAAAGCAAAAATCTTGGAGGGGTGAAAGGGAGAAAGTTTGGATTTTTATGGCAAGTCCACCTGCCTGTGGGAGTAAGTTGGAAAAAGCATCTCTCTTCTCAGTTCTGTGTGTTCCAAAGATACAGAGAGAGAAGAAACTGAGAAAATGCCATAGTTTAACAAAAGCTGTTCTGCTTTATACAGGCTTTTTGGTTCTGCTAATGACCTGATTGATTATTGCATGCTGCAGATAGAGCTTCAGAAAACTGCAGTTTTCTGCTTTAAAGGATCCTGCCATTTTCTGGTTATGTGGAGAACTAATTTTGCAATGACCAATTCAGTTGTCATCTTTTTTCCTATCGTAATCTATGGGATTATGTTTGTGAAATGCTTTGTAAAGTTCCAAGTGCCTTTGTCTAAAAACACCAGAGAGGTGATTACTGGAACTTCCACAAATTCTTTTTTAAAAATGGTGGCTTAAGCTGTACATTCATTGGGGGCTTCATTTTTAAAACCATAATCCTTCATTCATTCATGTGTGGACATGCTTAGTCTGAAGTACTTCTCTGGTACTGAACTGGTCCTATTCAGTAACTAATATTAATTTCTTCCGATTTCATCCATGCTCTGAAATCACCATTCAGAGACTTTGTCTTCAGAGATGGAGTTCTGAAGAGTCTTGGTCTCGATTAGAGATGATGGTGATAGCTTAGGTCTTTAGCGTGAGCATGCAGACGTTAAATCTACAAGATGTCTACCAAGTCTACCATGCTTCTTCTCTCGTCTTGAGGAACAAAATTCTTCTTTTGTTTTCCTCTGACTTCTTAATGGCTCATCTTCTTCTCTGACTGGAAGACTTATCTAGTGTTGTAATAGTCATTTCATCCTATTGGGGGGGGAATATCCCAGACCAAATGTGAAATCTTTCAAAGATGGAATTCTTGTTCTGGTAGAGGCAAGCTGAGCAAAACTCAAAATGGGATGCAGAGGAGCAGCAAAAAATAAGGATAAAGGTTTAATGATTTTTGCTGTAAATAAACCAAGATATTAGACCAAAGAGGAGACTGGCAAAGTTGCTGGTGGATTCTTAGATCCATTTTTTTCTTATGCTCTTGCTGTTTGCTTTGTTCTGCCAACTTCTTGGAACAGAGTGTGCCATGAAGAACATCCCACCGTTCACAAAAAGGCTGGGCCTCAAAAATAGCACATCCAGGAAGATCTTGTACTGCTGCGTGGTAGTTACCGCATCTCCATGCCTCTGCAAGTCCCTGACCAAGTCTGTTCTCTGCAAGTCGTATGTCATTTAGCATAGTAAATGGCATATGTGAAATGTTGGGGTTTTGCTTGTCTTACTTGACATCTGTGTCTTAAAACTAACTTGGATGCCTTCTCAGAGAAACTTTCATTACCTGGGAGTAATTACCTGTCAGAGGTCTTACTCTTGCTGAACTTGACTGAAATGTGCGAGTTCCTACAAGCGCTTACCAACTTCTGGAAAGTATAGCTGTCACTGTTAGGCTTTAAACAAAACAAAAAACCCACCAGGCTCTTTGAACTGTAGCAATACACAGAGCTAAGACTGCGTTTGTGTTTCTGTAGTCATTTCTACAGTCTCACACATGCCTGGTCCGTGGCTTGGGTCTGTTTCCTTATCTGGTCTCAAGCATTTGAAGACTCCTATGTTATGCCGATTGCTGAGGTGTAAGTATATATTTTTGTCTAGTCAACTTCAAAATAACCTCCCAAAATACTTTGTACAAGGAGGATGTGATTTATGCATCATCACTTGCCTTGTAGCTGATGTTTGACTTCACTAATGTGGTGAACCCGCCATCGTCGCTTCCTGGTAATGGAGTCTGACGCAGCGCTGCAGTCTGTCTAGTTCTTTGTTTTCTTTGCAATTAGATGTTTTGTTTTCTCTCTGGGGTTGTCTTTGGAAGGGATGGAGGAGAAACAGAGGCTGTCCACTTCAGTAGCTTCATCCTTTCATGTCTTGTTTCTATTCTGGGACTCTGGCTATAATTTCCTTGGTTAGTAACTGTTTACTGTAAATTGTCATTAATCTATTTCAAGGTGAAGGCTTTGGAAGGCTCTTCCTAACCTCCTCTTCACAGCCCTCCCAAGTGTTGGTAGTCATTTGAGCTGAGACAGGTGGCAGCATGCTGTCTGCCTTGGGTGACACATCAGTTGTGTTGTTAAACTTGTTGATTTTGGAGCTGTGACTTGATCGCTGCTTCCCGTCAGCTACTAGCCCTGAAGCACAGGGCTGCCAGCAAGTGGGCCTGGTTTGCTGCTTGGTAAAGCAGCTGCTCTTCTTCTGTTGATCTGGAACCTTCTCAGGTCTGTAGGTGCATCCCATCCTACATCTGAACTTACGTTGAAGATCTCTGCAAAATAGCCTTCAAATGGCAGCAGTATTGTAGTCGGTGCCAGTTCTTTCTTTTGACTGCTGTGGAGAAATTCATCAGGAAAGCTGGGCTCTTGCAGACTGCAGGAAGGGCTGTTGGTTCGTAAAACGTCAGTGGTCCCCTTCAACAGGCTGAGCTCTTTGCTTCATACTTGTGAAGTGTGAAAGGGAGAGGTCCCCTTGTACAGAATCAGGGACCGCAGCTCTACACATGTACGAAGCGCTCCAGCTTTTGGCTCCCAGGGGTATCATAAAATATCAGCAGAAGTTGATACGTAAAGTTCCTGAGACTCTATAAAAAAAAAAAAAATCAGTCTTGGACACTTTTCTCTTTCGAAATGGAAGCATTACCGTTTGCATTTCCTTCTGAAAATTTTGGCATGCCTTACTAGAGTTTTTTCCTCCTTTCTCATGGATGCACTTAGTCATGGAAATGAATGTAGAACTTGTGAGTTTGTTTCAGCTGAGCAGGGTTTAAAATCTGCTTAGACCATCTGATCAGTCTTGTTAAGAGCACACAGTTCCAGAACAGTGTTGCCTTGTTAGAAAACTTTCAGTTCCGGTAGGGAACGAGCTCAGTCTGCCATCCCCTTGAATTTTAAGAAGAAATTTTGAAGGAGGCTACACATTGCAGAAAATAGGTATTGAGGAACTGAAGTGGAACTGTGGTGACTTGGGGGAGGATGGAAAGGATGGGTGGGTTGGGGGCTTTCTTAAAATGGATGCCATATTGTGAGTCCATGTCACCCTCACGGTTTGAGTCCTGTGTCTGAAGAAGGCTGTCCACCAGCCACCTTTGTTTCCAGAAGTAACCTGCTGTCTCCTTTATTCGTAACATGACGTTTTTCTGCCATGTCACTGAAAATGCACGTAGAATTCTCATTAAATATGGGGGGGGGGGGGGGGGGGGGGGGAGAAATCTTATGGCCTGGTTCGTGATATTAAGTAATAGCACTCTGAGACCTGGAACAGCATTCCCTGAAAGTTAATTTCTCAGAGTACAGCAAAGCAGGGCCTGGTTTACAGGTGAGCAGCTAATATGGAAACAGGTTGTCTGTGAAGAAGGCCATGTAGCACTTGTCCCCTTCTCCTGACATCAGGTTACAAGACAGATCCATGAGCATGAGCAGGAGAACGAGTTGCGGGAACAGATGTCAGGATATAAGCGGATGCGGCGCCAGCACCAGAAGCAGCTGATCGCCCTGGAAAACAAGTTGAAGGCCGAGATGGACGAGCACCGCCTCAAGCTGCAGAAGGAGGTGGAGACACATGCCAACAACTCGTCCATTGAGCTGGAGAAGCTGGCCAAGAAGCAAGTGGCTGTGATGGAGAAAGAGGTGAGTAGAGTCATGAGCTCCCTAGCTGTACGAGGAGACTGGACGGAGAGGTGCGCACCAGATCTCTAGGAGAAGGCTGTGGACGCACTGCTTAAAACCCATGTTCTTATGTGTACTGTATGGTAACTGTCTGGAGCTGCCCTGTCCAGTTTTGTGAACTAGCTTCACAGCTACAAGGCAGTCTTCTGGGACTTTGAGCAACCTGGTCTAGTGGGAGATGTCCCTGCCTATAGCAGAGGGGTTAGACCTCGATGATCTTCAAGGTCGCTTCCAACCCAAACTATTCTATGATTTGCACTCCATTGGTGTTGACCAGTACTGTCGCTACTGGCAGCCAGCTGAAAGAGACAGACAAACTCTGTGGAGGCCTTCTACATCATGGCTGAGGCAGTGACAAAGCTTGCTGCTGTCACTCAGTCTGTTTAAAAATCAATGTCTTAATCCATACAGTAAACTAGTGGGATTTTTACCCTCTGGGGTGGTGTTGGTGGAGCCGTAAGAAACATGAGGAAGCTTTTTAATGTATGTGGGCATTTGGGGTTTTTGTGCAAGCAGCTTTCGTGTGACTGAATACTCGTGGCTTTGTCTAGCACAGTGATGGGAGAATGACAGACCAAAAAACACGTAACAGAAGGCTGATTTGTGCTGGATTGGGTACCTGCTCCCTCACCCTTTGGTTGGTTTTTTTCTTTTCTTTTTTTTCTCCCTCTCTGTGCCTTGCAGGCAAAGGCAGCTGCAGCAGATGAAAAGAAATTCCAGCAACAGATTTTGGCTCAACAAAAGAAAGACCTGGCGACCTTTTTAGAAAGTCAGAAGAAACAATACAAGCTTTGCAAGGAAAAGATTAAAGAGGCGAGAAACCATCATTTTCAGGGCTGAAGGGGTGTGAAATGAACACGAACTAGACTTTCGTTTTGATAGACCTGGGCCAGCCCAGGGGTTTAAGGGATACTGTCATGCTTGGAAGCAAATTTAGATTCTCAGCAAGTGAACTTTCAGGAACAGGGAGCATCTGTCAGCATTTCTAGAATAATCTCTAAGGGTGCCAGAGGTGCCTTCACAATTTGCTGTAGAGCAGAATCTTTGAAACCAATGGTGATGAGGGAAAATGGGACTTCACAGAGAATTCTTCTTCCCCTTTTTCCTCATCTAGCTTTTTTTGCTAAAGCTGTAAGTAATCAGAGTGACCACTTAGGTGTCACTTGGCTAAAAGCCCTGTGATCGCGTATATGAATTAGAACAAGTAGTAACTTAGTATATAGCTTATCTATCCCAAATTGCGTCACTTAAGTACAGCTTCCCCACCGCATCACAAAATCATTTGCTGTTAAGAATGTGGTGGTGAGAAAATGAATAGGAAGGAGCCATGTTAGGGATCCGATTCGATAGAGAATCGAGCACGAGTCCTGTTGAAATAAAACTTAAGTCAAGACCGGACTCCTTTGTAAAACGGGTGCAGAGCTGGGAAGGGAGCTGAGGGGTTTGACCAATTCTCTTTCCTGGACAGGCAGAGCCTCCCCTGCAGTGGTGTGTTACTGTCTTCTCATCGCTGCACTGTTCAGCCCCTGGGATGTTTGTGTTTAATGGTCACTTTTTCCTCCTCGTCTTGGTGGGTCATAGTACAACTCTAGAGGCAGTCGGGCTGGGCATGGCCCGGTGACGAGTGTGGCTCTGCTGATACCTGGTGTCATAGTCAGGATTTTGGTGTCCTTTTGTGGACTGAAGGGCAAAGGAGTAGGCAGGGACTGAAGGTCCTCCAAGTCCTGTGTCACTGTGATCCTAAGGAAAGTCTTGTTTTGACCTTGTACGCACGCAGGAAATGAATGAGGACCACAGCACGCCGAAGAAAGAGAAGCAAGAAAGAATATCCAAACATAAAGAGAACCTGCAGCACACACAGGCTGAAGAGGAGGCCCATCTTCTCAGCCAGCAGAGACTCTACTATGACAAAAACTGCCGTTCCTTCAAGAGAAAAACGATGATCAAGAAGCACGAGATGGAGCAGCAGAACATTCGGGAGGTATGGCACTCTTCATTTCCTTTCCCAAGCATGTCTTTAATTGTTTTAGCTTCGTGTCCGTAAAAGAGTTAGACTGACTGACATTAGATCTTTGTTTCCAGTTGCTAAACAGAACTCAGAAAAATGCAGGAAATGTGTTTTGGGAAGTAATTTTCCACACAGATCTGGCTGCTTTTATTAACTGAGGAGGGGTGGCAACGTTGACGTGCAGACAGAAACATTATGTGGGCTGCCCGTTTGGGGTCTGGTGCTTCATCTGAGCTCCTGGGCATTACGTTTTGGGGGATCCTGTTGGGCTTTTTTTGCAACACAGAGCAGTTTGTGCCACGTTGAGCGCCAGGGCCACCTGTGGGATGGATGAAAGGGCATCCTGTGAGGAGTTCTACACACTGTTGAAATACATGTGTAATTACCCTTCAAAGAACAATATTAAGGTTGCAGAGTGAATTGCTACAAATGTAAGCAATACCAAAAATTCAGTCCTCTCTTGTGTCTGCAGTCTGGTTGTCTACAAATAATCAGACGTTGCTTTTCCATTGGGCTCTGTTCAAATTAGCGCACAGAATGGGCGTTACTTCATTAATGAGAAATTATTCAACATCTTGCTTTTCCTCATTAGTTATTATCCCTTGCCTTACAGGCTGCCTGTAGTCAAATACCACTTTGGAGAAAGAACTATTACTTGTAGATTTTTCTGTCGTTGTGACTATAGTATCTGAATTCTTCATTAATTTTATTTTTGGATAAAGACTATGAGATGCGAAGGTATTTTAGTAAAGAGGCTGAGAGTGAGTGAGTGGTCAAAAACTTCAAATAATCACATACTTAGTCTGCTACCATCCGATTTTCCGGCATACTTAACACTGCCCTGTACTTCACCCGTTTGGAGCTTTGCTGCCCTTGACTCCAGCTGTGCCTGGGGCTGCTCAGCCGCTTTGCAGGTCACATCCAGACACCTCAACTTGGACCCCTGAAATGATTGAAAAATCAGATTTGGACACCCTTACCACAGCATATAAGCTCTGTGGCAGGGATGAGAACAGAATTCAGTTACCTAGCGTGGTATTTTAACCAGGAAGCACTCCTCTCAGCTCCTGTGTTTAAGCTCTTGAGAGACCTAATTTTCAGAATGATCCAAGTGTTTATGTCCTGAAAGTAACATCCCTGCTAACCAGTTCAAAATCACTGGGTCAGACACCTGAAGTAAATAACACTTTCAAGAAGGGCGGGGGGTGGGGTGCGTGTCTTGGTATTTTAAGTAACTACCAAGGTTCTTTATGTGCAAGTGGGAAGGTGTTTGAGGGAAGTGGATTGCCTCTGTTTGCACCGTGCGAACTGAAATCGGGTGCGGAACGGGCAGGAGAGCGGCTGGCTGTCCTGTCCGGAGATGAAGGCACAAAAGCCACAGCTGACTGCGTGGGCTGCCGCGCTGCCTGTTCAGTGTGCTACCCACCTTTGCACAAGTGGGAGATGACTTCTGCACACCAGTCGATCTCATTTTTCATCTTGGCTCTCAAGGTGCAAGTTTTGCTTAACTGTAAACGTGTGCAGCATCCTCACGGCCAAGAGTGCAGAGACAAGGCATGGCCCTGTTTCCTTCCCCATCCTCCTACCTTAAACCTGTCGCAGTTGCACCAGCCAAAGGGGCTGAAGTGCCTGTTCGCAGGTGCTGATGTTGAGAATTACAACAGGATTACAAGGCGCAAGCAACAACTCAGAATAATTAGATTTGGTTTTGCTTCTGCTGCAGAAACTCGTTAGACTGAGCCAAAGCTGGGCCCTCCCTGTGCGGGGCACTGTGCGCAGCGCGAGGCAGCCCCCGCTGTGCCTGTCTTGGTCTAGCGTGAAGCACGGCGATGAGTTTGTAAACCCGCGAGCTGAAACGGAGACGTACCAGCAGCCCATCTGTGAAGGTCACCAAATATCAGCAAGGGGTACAGCTGTAATCACTGCTTGACTGAGCCGGATTTAGCTCCGTGCTCCACAGGTTGTTGCTGATATCTTGAGACAAAAATATTAGCAGTAATCAGGCAGAGAATCCGCTATCTGCCTCTTCCCTGGCTTGTAACTCAGTGAAGGTTTTCCTAGCCCACAGGCCACTGCATGCAGGAACTCTGATGTGCACGTTGCAAAATTGTGTGGGGTTTGGGCTGTATCCTCATTTTAAACAGCATGCTGCATCTGGGGCCAAAACCCACCTGTACACAGTGGCAGATTAAGTTCTTTTTCTTACCTGATGTGGTGTGTTGGAGCTCTTCAGCTCCACTTTGGCCAGTCTAGTATTAGAGATAGGTGAGAAGCCTCACCTCCCCGGGTCTAGCAGGGGCTCAGGGTCATTTAAAACAGATAAATAAGAGCCCCCGATTCTGTCAGTCACCCCAGCCCAGACCCCCAGGTCTGAGCACCCCAGGATGTTTATTAAAAGCTTGAGCGATTCTCAGCGGTCGCAGAGGGGATCGCGTGTGGTCCCAGTGCCACCTGCTGGAGACTCCCTGGGTGATCCAGGAGCTGCCAGAGGAGCTGGTTACAGCAGGATGGATGGATGCTGGGCGGCTGCTTTGTTAGCGTTCCTGTCATGCTGCTGGGTTTGTGTCTCCCTGCGGCACGTGGAAGTCCTTGATGCTGTCTGGAGGAGTGACTAGCACCCCCGGCCTCGCAAACTCCCTGCAGCGTCTCGGGGTCTGCTGAGAATCACTCCTCAGCTCTTGTCTTGTGCTCTGCTGTTTTCTTGTGCAGGAGTTAAACAAGAAGCGGACCCAGAAGGAAATGGAGCATGCCATGCTGATCCGGCACGACGAGTCGACGCGTGAGCTGGAGTACAGGCAGCTGCACACGCTGCAGAAGCTGCGAATGGACCTGATCCGGCTGCAGCACCAGACTGAGCTCGAGAATCAGCTGGAATACAACAAGCGGCGAGAGCGGGAGCTGCACAGGAAGCATTTCATGGAGCTCCGGCAGCAACCAAAGAACCTGAAGGTGCTGGAAGCTTTCCTTCCTCCTCTTCCAGCCTCTGTCCTGCCGGGCAGGCTGGTCTGTGTGCCTGCTGCCTCTTCCGTGCAGCGTCCATGCTGCAGAGCCATGATTCTCCACCAGCACTGTGTGTGCTCCTTTGGATCCCTCTCCTTTGCGCTGGGCTGCTCTGGTATAAGAAAGTTGTGGGCTATTAGAGTAAAGAGCTCACTGAGGATTTTTTTAAGTGCCATGCGAATTGAGGCTGCTGGGTAAAAACAGGGTAGTCCTTAATGAAGAATTACGGAATTTGCCTCTGATAAGCTGTGCTTCCTTTGGGCCCTTGCTGGTGTCAGCCTATAAACCTTGATACGGAAAGGGGTTGGGTGATGCTTCCTCGCTTTCAAAGTCAACAGAGAGAGAGAACATGGGTGTGCTGAGCTCTCTGCTCTGTCCCAGTTCAGCTGCTGGTTGATTAGAAACCTCTGAGCTGCTTGCTGCGGGAGATTTCTGTTCCCCCTCTGAACGTCCAAATAGGCACATTGCTTTTGTGCGCTTTGTCGCGCCCTCGCTAGTTCTCAGATCTGCAGTCTCCATGTAGCCCATGGTCAAGGTGGAGGACGCAGCTCCTGGAGGCCGTGGAGAGGCAGCAAAATGGGAGGCCTTGAAAAAGCAAGCGGTTTTGGGAGGCAGGCGGCAGGGCGAGGGGCTGGGTGACCTGCAGGAAGCAGGGGTATGGGGTGGAAATGCCCTGGGTTGAGGAGGGCTTAGTGGATCCCGTTCCTGTCCCGGACCTGTGGTCAGTGCTGAAGCAGGGCCCAAGCTGATGCTGCTCGTTAGATGGCTGTGTGTGCAGAGCACAGCCTGCCCACTGGGCAGCAGGGGCAGGAGACAGCGCAGGACACAGGGAAACTGGGGTTGTCTCTCACCAACCCGCCCATTTGGGGGTTGTCTCTCACCAACCCGCCCATTTGGATGTGCTATAACCTCTCCATTCCCAAAGCTCTTCGCACTCTTCACATCGTTCCTTCCTTGGCAGGCTATGGAAATGCAGATCAAAAAGCAGTTCCAGGACACATGCAAAGTGCAAACTAAGCAGTACAAAGCACTGAAGAATCACCAGCTGGAAGTAACTCCAAAGAGTGAGCACAAGACAATTTTGAAGAGTCTGAAGGATGAGCAGACGAGGAAGCTCGCCATCCTGGCAGAGCAGTATGAGCAGAGCATCAACGAGATGATGGCCTCACAAGCGGTAGGTGCAGCGTCTGGCACCTCCTGTCCCTGGGTGGGGGGTTCCCTCGCCGAGGAGCGTGGCAGTGGGGCACAGTCAGGCCATCGCTCCTCGCAGCACACTGGGTTCTTCCTATCCTACCCGATGGATGGTGAGCCATGCAGTTATGTTTCATAGAATCATGGAATGGTTTGGGTTGGAAGGGACCTTAAAGATCATCCAGTCCCACCCCCCCGCCCCTGCCCTGGGCAGGGCCACCTCCCCCCAGCCCAGGTTGCTCCGAGCCCCGTCCAACCTGGCCTTGAACACCTCCAGGGATGGGGCAGCCACAGATGCCCTTATAAAAAGCCCCTCTGGCCCTCTCCGTGTGTTGTGTAGGACCCCTTGAGGTACTGGAAGGCTGCTATAAAGTCTCCCCGGAGCCTTCTCTTCTCCAGGCTGAACAACCCCAACTCTCTCAGCTTTTTCTCATAGGAGAGGTGCTCCAGCCCTCTCGTCATCTTCGTGGCCTCCTCTGGACCCACTCAAAGTTTATAACAACTTATTTCAGTAATGTATGGGATGGTGCTTTCCCTCGTCTAACAAGCATCCCGCAGCACACGCATCCTCTCCCCGTTGCCCCTCGCATCCCGGGCTTTTAGAATTGGATCTTTGCTGAGGCTCCTGCCTCCGTGTGAGCGGGGAAGCAGCTGTTTATGAAGCCCTCCCTGCTTTCCCCTTCTGCCACCCACA
>NW_009649175.1:1582011-1585838 GCF_000708025.1 Charadrius vociferus
TCCCCATGGTCTTACAGCTGCGGCTGGATGAGGCCCAAGAAGCGGAATGCCAAGCCCTGAGACTGCAACTCCAGCAGGAGATGGAGCTGCTCAACGCGTACCAGAGCAAAATTAAGATGCAGACAGAAGCACAGCACGAAAGGGAACTCCAGAAGCTGGAGCAACGGGTGTCGCTGCGCAGGGCGCACCTTGAACAAAAGGTACGTTTCGGGTGTGCCGGCGGGGTTACCCATGTTGGATCTTGGCGCGGGGTCTGCACCGTGCGTCGGGAGCTGGGGTAGGCAGTTGTGCTCTGCTGACTGCGATTCTTTCAGATCGAAGAGGAGCTAGCCGCCCTGCAGAAGGAGCGCAGCGAGAGGATAAAGTTTCTGTTGGAAAGGCAGGAGCGAGAGATCGAAACGTTTGACATGGAGAGCTTGCGAATGGGCTTTGGGAATTTGGTCACGTTAGAATATCCCAAGGAGGACTATAGATGAGATTCAATTTCTTTGCCATTTAAAAACAAACAAACAAAACAAAAAAAAAGACAAAAAGCAAACAAAAGAATGATAAAACTTGCAAAACCAACATTCCCCATGTTAACGGGCGTGCTCTCTCTCTTTCTGTCTCTCTTACTGACATCGTGTCGGACTAGTGCCTGTATATTCTTACTCCATCAGGGGCCCCCTTTCCCCCGTGTCACGTCCCGGTGCAGGACAGCTCCCGGCGGTCTTTTCCATAGTATGTCACAGTATTGATGTCTCTGTGCGATGATTAAAAAATGTTTCAGTGAAAACTTTGGAGACAATTTTAATGGAGAAAAAAAAAAAAAGTGGATGTATGTTGCTTTTGAGCAATCACTCATTTTTACCACCAATCAATGAAAGTACAAGCAAAAAATAATAATAATAATAATAATAATCAAATGATATATACAAACCCAGGGGGAGAGAGACTAAATCCGCAGCCTTACCTTAACTAGCTGCTGCATAATTTTATTTTATTTTTATTTTTTTGGTATTTATTCATCAGGAATAATTAAATAATAATAATAAAAATTTTATTAAAGATTGAAAAATTTGATACATTTTACAGAAAAAAAAGAAAAAAAAAACCTTAATCGTGATGTACATATCAGTGGTGACATATTATTACTTTTTTGGGGGTGGGGCGGGGCGGGGCGAAGATCTGGTGATTTTTAGAAGAACCATGCCAGGCCCGGCGGGGATGAGCCCTCGGCCCTCGGCGTATTCTTGATTGTATCATAATCATTTTCTGCTGTCGCAGAGAATGTGAATACACTTAAATGAGCCCACAGGATCCCGGTAGCACAAATTGGGCTTTGTCAAATCGTGTATTTTGTGTATAGAAGGAATTTAAGGAGAGCTTTTACTTATTTTCATATTGTATTTTAACTGTTTCTCTGATCAAAAATTTTTTTACTTCTTTCCGCCCCCCTCCCCGCTGCTCCCAGCCACCCCGCCCACTCTCCGGTTCGGTACCTGGAGTTCAACACTCTGTCAGATCATCCCCAGCCCTTTTTATTTTTTTTTCTTCTTTTCCTTTTTTTTTCTTTCTTTTTTTTTTTGTTTGTTTTGTTCCTCCCCCAAGTCCACCCCCAACCCCATGATCTTGGTCATAAATATTGCATTATTCACACTTTCAAACTGTGTATTTTCTTACAATAAAAAGATAAAAAAAAAAGGCTTTACTTCTTTTGCATGCACTTTAAAAAAAAAAAAAAAACAACAAAAAACCAACAAAACAACAAAAACATTTTTCAGGTTCCAAGGAAGAGCATGAATAACTGTCAGAGCTTTTAATTATATTTGTAAATAAAAGTGTTCATCACAACGCCTCGCTGTCTCATTGTGGGAGGAGCGGCTGGTGGCCCGTCTGGCGGTGGGGACAGGGGGGTGACCCGTTCCCATTCCGCTCCCACCTCTTGTAGGCACAGGAAGGGATACGATGTCCCTGAAACCCATCCTTCAGCCTGGGGCTGCGCTGCTGGCAGCAACCCCGGGGGCTTTCTTCCAAACCGGTGTCCCTGACAGTGGAGCTTTTTTAGGCTAATGGGTTGTGGCTTGGTTTTTGTCCTGCTTCCAGCCCCGAGACACCCTAGGATGGGTCATGACGGCTGGTAAAGCACAGCTCTGCCCACCTGATGCGCTCGGTCTTGTGGATCTTGGCCTTGAGCAGCTGGGGGTGTTTTCCTGAAAAACCCTCCATCCTGTTTAAACGCCTGAAGGTTTCAATGGCTGGGTTGAAAAACTACCTCAGGGCAGAAACCTCCATTCCTGGTTCCAGAGTCACTCTGATGTGCAGGGCCTCGCTGCAGCATGTTGAGGTTTTTGATGCCCCTTTCTGAGAGCACCTGGGTGCAGACCTCTGGGAAAGGAAATCTTGGGGAAAAAAAGGGGGAAGGCTTCTAGTTCCATGAAGTAGAATTACATTGGCTTCATCTTTTTTAAGATGTCACACTGGACCAAAGGTTCATTTTCTGCCCTGAGTGCTTAGCAGACGCCACCAGGCCTCACCGTGAGCTGGTAGAGGATGGGGGAAACAACTGGGAACCTGAGGCTTGGCTGGGAAGTGGCTTCAGGTCCGTGAGGCTGGTGGTGCTTCTCACAGGAGCTGAAATCTGCTGTCGGGGTTCAGCTGCGGCAGGGCGGGCTCCTGCTGGGCAGAGGGAAGGGGGTCTCCAGGGAGCAGCAGGGGTCAGGCAGGGACTGGCCCCACTGCCTGCGGGGGGGTGTCAGGCTCGGTAAGAGCTGGCCAAGGCACAGGACGGACTCAGCCCTAGGCTCTGGGTGCAGAGGCAAGGAGCGTTTCGGGGAGCTCCTGTCGGAGGGTCGAGCCTCTTTACACCAGGAGCGGGGAAAGGAACCCGCTGACAGCAAGCCGCTCCTGTAAGCCCTCACCTCTTCCCCCAAGAAGACAACCACACCATCCACCTTGGTTAAGTTTTTAATTGCACTGTGAGCAAACAGCACGTTAACATCAGGTCACAACAGAAAACTTGAACAAAACGAAGTGGTTTCTCAGCTTTGAGTGGCAACAGAGAGCAGAAGGTAGTGCTACAAACCAGCTTCCCTGCCTCCTCCTACCAGCTGTTCCTTCACTGCTTTAGTGGTTCACTTCGGTGAAGTGGAGGCACTGGCCAAATACTTGAGGGTAAAAACAAAATTAAAAAAGGGGCGAGTTTCCCTTAGACTGCCACCTCCTCTCCCGGAAAGGGGGGGGCTATGCAGCCAGCAGCAACCCAGAAGTGGTTCTGTACCCACACCGCTGCTGTGTGATACCGTTCCAGTGCAGCAGAGACACTCTGAAGTGACACTAATTCGCAAAGGCTTTGGTTCCCTTAAGCAGGTCAGTCTGGAGGGGGTGGCCCTTACAGGGACACCTTGTCAGAAGCTCGCCTAGCTCACGATCACCTGTACCTACGGGAGTCAGCTGAAGCACAGGACAGGTCTGGACCACACCGACACGGACGCGGGTTCAGGCCAGGGACAGTGACAAGGTTACGGTTCCAGCGGTAAGTGCGGGAGCAGTTGGGTTCAACTCACTAATCAAACAAAAACAACAGTGACGTGTTCTGACCGGCCCGGCCCCCAGGGGCGCAGGAGGTGCTGCACAGTGCTGCTTCACGTCCCCTCTACCCTACTTCCCCGACAGCTGCTCATAGAGCTTCGGCACGTAGTCATCCCACTCCGCCTGGTAGCAAGTGCCAGCCACCGGCACCCCCAGCTCATACTTGCTGCGGAAAGAAGCCACCTTGAACTTCCCTCGTTTGTCGCCAGAGCGATTAGAGAGGATGGGCTCGTTGCAGCTCAGCTGCTTCTGCTGCT
>NW_009649175.1:1586240-1587272 GCF_000708025.1 Charadrius vociferus
AGCCACACAGCACCCCTCCAAGCCGGCAGCCAGCTCCCCGCAGGCCTCCTCCCCTGCCCTGCGCATCGCGTTTGATCCCCGCAGTGCTCAGGGCACGGGAACCGCTGCAGCCGCGCACCAACCTGTTCCTTTGGGAGGGCCGGAGCCAACGTAATCCGACAGCACTGTCCCACTCCCCACATCGTTGCCTTTCATGTTGGTCACCAAGAAGTGATGCCATTCCCTGAAAGGAGAAGGCAAAAAAACAATCAGACTGCGTCACAGCCCCAGATAAGACCCTTCGTTAATCCAAGCTGCTGCTTTTCCGTGAGGCTGTCAGTGCAGGATGGCTGCCGTTCCTGGGTTGCCAAAACCAAGAAGCACCAGTCCGAGAACAGTACCTGCTTCCTTCGGGATGCAGAGTCTGTCAAAACCAGCTCAGTCATCCTGCCTTGCAGCTCCGGGAAACCCAGAGCCTGACCCCTAAGAGCAGGTACTCCACACGCTTCTGATTTGACAAAGGTGGGTTGGTCTCAGGTTTAAAACTCCCCTGCTACACAAACAGACCTAATTCCAACTCACACGTGGGCCACATTAGAGCGAGCAGCAGATGCTGCACTTCTCCAAGCTACAACAGACCTCCAAACACCCCTGGCAAAAGCAGCTGCTTTTCCCCATGCTGTCCCTGTCTCAAGGAGAGATGCAAGGACACTGTTACTGTCCTAAGCCACAGACTCACTGCTGCACCTTAGGCAGAGCACATTCCTGACCTCCTTCTAAGCCTCTGCTCAGACCAAGAGGGACGCTCCGTTTTCTCCCAGCAAGAGAGGGAGTTGCCCACCCCCATTACCTGAACTTTGGGTCCTTCCTACTGGGAGCATCTGGGTCTGTGAGAACCAGGGTGTAAAGCTTCTGGGGATCGCAGCCATCCCACTCAATGCTGGTGGGGCGATGCTGGACCTGCAGGGATGACAGGGTTAGCACGAGCAGCCAGCACCACGCAGCCTGCGCCAGCCAGCTGCGCTGCACACGGAGGCGACCTGCGACCAGCGC
>NW_009649175.1:1587677-1589068 GCF_000708025.1 Charadrius vociferus
GGCCTTGCGCCGCCCCAGCTGTTGTAGCGCCCCCAGGCGGAGGGCCGAGGCGCTGGGAGAGCCATTACCTAAAGCAGCACTGCTGCCCTCGCTTAACGGCCTTGGCCCGGCCATTAATTAGTTTATAATTTATGTGCCAGGGCCCACGGGAGGCAGCCCGGTGCATCTCAGCACTCTGCTCCGTGGCTGCTGGAGAGCTAGCTGCCTTATGCCTTCCCCAAGCAGTAAGGCATCCCAGAGGAAGCTGAGGGTACCCACATGCTTTACAGCCCATTCTGGTGTTACGCAGAGAAGTAATTATGAACTACCACGTACAACAAACCAGCCTGGAAGCTGCTGTCTGCAATGGTGGGCAACGCAGGACCACTGGGTCCACCTGGCATCATAAAACCTGTCACTGGGGCAATTTCTCCTAAGGCACCCGCTGCCAAAATTTAACAGCACACCAGCTGTGCTTTGTTACATTCACCCAGGGGGATCCCAGGAACGGCTTCAAAGAAACTGAAAACATTCGTACCTTTCTCTTTTCTTGCTGTCAGTTTCCTCAGAACCCCTCCGGCTGTGGAGAAGCTCATCCTTCGCCCTTCCCACCCGCGTCCTCCTCCCCGTCCCTCCTCTGTCTGCACTCCTTTCCTCCCCAGCTTTGTTTTAAGCTGCTGCCTGCTATTTATTTTCTTTTTTTGCCCATACCCAAGAATCATACAGTTTGTGGCACGGTTCATCGTAATTTACCACTGTTCTTCCCACTTCCGCTGCTTTTGGGGTGTTAAGTGGTTGAATTACAGAATCATAGAGTCATCTAGGTTGGAAAGGACCTTCAAGATCATGGGAGTCCAAACATTAACCTAACACTGCCAAAACCACCCCTAAACCACGTCCCTCAGCACCCCATCTGCCCAGCTTTTAAATACCTCCAGGGATGGCGATTCCACCACTGCCCTGGGCAGCCTATGCCAATGCTTTACAACCCCTCCTGTGAAGAAATTTTTCCTAATATCCATTCTAAACCTCTACCGGCATAACATGAGGCCATTTCCTCATCCTATCGCTTGTTACTTGGGAGAAGAGACCGACCCCCACCTCTCTACACCCTCCTTTCAGCGAGCGGTAGACCGCCAAAAGGTCTCCCCTCAGCCTCCTTCTCTTCAGGCTAAACAACCCCAGTCCCCTCAGCCGCCCCTCATAAGACTTGTTCTCTAGACTTATGGAAGAACCTCTCCCCGCGGAGGGGGGTTTAGCTTAGTTTTACCCTTAGGAAAACACCATCCTCCTTGCGTTAAACGTTCCCACTGCACCCCAGCCCGGCGCCTGGCTCTCCGGGCTGGGAAACCGCCTTCGGGCCGCTCTGAGGGGGCTGCGCAAGATGGCGGGCGGGGTCGGGGGGCGTCCCA
>NW_009649175.1:1589297-1589696 GCF_000708025.1 Charadrius vociferus
GGTAGAGGGGGGCTGAGGGGAGGGAAGCGAAGCGGTGACGGTGTGTGGGCCCGGTGCCTCAGTCCGCCGTGCTCCTGAGGGGAGCCCTAACACTGACAGGGTTGGGTTGGGGTTTTTTTTTTGTGTGCTGAAAGTAACAAGGTTCCCCTTTGAAAACAAGCAGGGCAGACGCTGAGGGGGCTGGTAGAAGCAGGGGGACTCCTGCGGAGCTGGTTGTAGGGTCGCGGTGCCGTTTGTCAGGGAAAGGGGGAAGCAGGGAGGGAGAATGGGGGATATCAACAGCTGCCTTCTCTTATGGCTACTCATGCCAGGGTGGGTTTCGTCTCCTTTTTCAGTACTGTGTGCTCCCCTGAGCGGTGCAGGGATGAGGGTATTGGGGCAAGTGGTCCAGCAAAATGT
>NW_009649175.1:1589712-1591413 GCF_000708025.1 Charadrius vociferus
GTTAGTGCTCTAACTCCGCTCTTCTCTGGCTTCTTCAGGTCACTCGTTTGTTGCCCTCCTCTCTTGGGCAGAAGTAGCCTGTCCTTGCTTTGCTGTTGAGCCTTTTAAGCTGTGTCTTTTCCTGATCGTGCGTCTGCACTAAATGTTGTTAGCTGCCCAGTGCACCTGGGAGATCCTTTAACAAGAGTTCCCCTAACAAGCACCCCAGAGGGTTGATAAATATCAACCTTATATTGGGTTATAAGGGCGATCGCTGTCTACAACTTACCAGTCTCTACAGCTCCCTGAAAGGAGGGTGTAGCCAGGTGGGGGTCGGTCTCTTCTCCCAAGTAACAAGTGATAGGGCAATAAGAAATGGCCTCAAGTTGTCCCAGGGGAGGTTTGGGATGGATATTAGGAAAAAATTCTTCACCAAGAGTGTTATCAAGCATTGGAACAGGCTGCCCAGGGCAGTGGTGGAGTCGCCATCCCTGGAGGTATTCAGAAGCCAGATAGACGTGGTGCTGAGGGACGTGGTTTAGGGGTGGTTTTGGCAGTGTTAGGTTAATGATTGGACTTGATGATCTTCAAGGTCCCTTCCAACCTAGACAATTTTGTGATTCTGTATCAGATGTCCAGATCTTTGCTGACAGAAGAGGGCTTTGCCAGTTCCCTACATCCCTAGCACTGTCCCTTCTGTTTTGCAGGAACAGAGGAGGTCGTCTTTGGGAAGGTTGGAGGAAGCATCCTCCTTTTATGCCGAAATGTCTCCAAAGAAGCAACTGAGGTGGTCTGGTTTCAAGGGGATCCACACTCTGTCCCTCCACTCTTCTCCTCAAAAGTCGCCTTTCCCCCGGACGTCCGTTTCTCCCTGGTGGACAACAGCTCCCTGCGCATCACAGAGCTGCGTGTGCAGGACGAAGGCAACTACACTTGCAAGGAAGTGCTGAACAAGACGGACCATGAGCACAGGGTCCAGCTCCTGGTAGCCAGTAAGTCTGTCCCATGTCTGTGAATTTCCTCCCCTGAGTCTCGCAGGTCACCATAGTCACTGGTGGAAAAATAGCGTGAAAAAGCGCAAGGTGGCTTTATCGTGCAAAGTCTGAGCAGGGTGATACTACTCAGTTACATGTTCGCTCACAAGCACCAAGACACGTCTAAATGGTCCATCCGGGATCAGTTTTGTGCACTGCACAGGACAAAATGCCAGCTGTTAAGTCCTCACTATGTCTCTTCAGTTCCTTCTTCACTGGTGATGATAATCTGGGGTTTGGATAGATCTTTCATATCCTGTGGCTGTTCCAGGGTGGCCCTTTGCCTCAGAATCTGGCTGACTTGAGCCTTCCTAAATCTTTGGGTGGAGGCTGCTGCTCACCATCCTTTTTTCCCTTGGTTGAAATACAGTTTGAAATAGATGCGCTGTACCGTTCCTCGTTGCCATCCTTTTGGTGTGAGGATGGAGCATCCTCAGCTGACAAGTTGTCTGTGCTGAGTCTTACAGCACGGCCTTCTGATTTTGACGGAAACACCTCAAATTTTCTGCTGGGGGCACTGTCATGGGAGCGTACCTGTTATGAGCACAGGCCCTTCTTTCAGCCTTTTTTTTTCCTGCTGTGTCTTTTGGTGCTTATTCCCATTTCCATCCCTATTCCATTCATTCAGTCTCTTAGAAATCTTGACAGCACGGCGGGGGGATCAGGCTGGAGAGCCTTCAAGTCAATT
>NW_009649175.1:1591432-1593419 GCF_000708025.1 Charadrius vociferus
CCTGCTTCTGCTCAGATGTCCCATCGTTATCTTGCCCAGACGTCCCATCTCTTCTTTGGGAACAGCCCCCTTCAGATTAGCTGGGAGGGCAGGTCCTAGGCTGGTACCACTTTTGGCGCCTTCACCAAGTCGAACCAGATGTGACGTAGGTTCTGGCCCCTTAGACCTGAGCTGTGACCTGCTGGCCTTTATGCCAAGCAAGCTCATATTATAGGGTTGGAAAAAAGGAAAGATTGCTGCCAGTTTGCCTGTTTCAGTGACGCTCTGTGCTCTGTTGGCCCCTGCCTTTCTTGCTGGTCTTTCCGTCAACACCTGCTGTGAGTGAGACCTGTTTTCTGTTTGCGTTCAGGGTGTTCCTTCCTTCTCGGTGTTTGGTGAAGGGTGCGTGTTATAAAAGTTGTACCTGTTTTGTACAGATTAAATCTCTGTAAGTTCACATGAGTAAGAATTCCCTTCCTGGGGCAAGGAACCTGTAGATGGGGTTTGAAGGGTCAGGGAGAGCTGGAGTGAAGGAATCGAACCCCAGGCTGCTTCAGAGAATATATATGTAGGTGTGGGGCTTAAGAGGGGGGGAGCCCTAAAGCTGGAGCATTGGTGCCAAACACTCACGTGCAAAAGATAGCTATGTCATGCCAAGTATTGGTACTGCACTCTGAACTTCATTTATTAGAGTGGAATTAATGTGCCAATTAATTTCCAAAGGTTACAAAAGCGATATGGCACAGTGATGTGCCTTTAAATAGGCAAGAGAGGTATTTCTGGTGGTGCTTTAGATCAGCAGAAGCAGTATCGGCAAAGGCTGGAAGTTGGAGCTTCTCAGCCTCAGGCTAGAAGGACCTGATTTTTCACAGTCGCTGTTATTGGAGCAACTTAGCCCGGGCTGGGGTGAACCTCTCAGGCACAGAGTTGGCACTGCTGTAAAAGAGCTGCCCAGGATCTGTAGGCTTCATGTGGGAGTTACTAGTTGACAGTCTTCAACCCATCTCATGGGTTGTAACAAAAAGTTCTCTTTTTGCTTAATACTGCATGTAAAAAAAAAAAAAAAAAAACCCAAAAAAAACCAACCCACAAGCAGAGTAAACATTCTAGCAACATGATAAAGGTGCAGCCCTGCCTTGAGCTGCTCTTCGGTGTTTGTTTTGGATAGGGAGCACACGATGTGAGGGAAACGTGCAATTGCACACCTCCGAGGCATTCCTTGGTACGTCTGTGTGCGATTTGATATAAGCCACTGTTCTGTGGTCAGGAGGTCCTTTTTGCTGGCGTTTTGTGAGGTGGTTTTTTTTTGGTTGGGACGGGTTGGAGGTTTTTGATTTGTTAACATTTTGGGAACAGATCTCTGTTAGCATTTAGACAGAAGAGTAGTACTGGGAGAGCCTGGGAGTTCAGGAGGTAAAGCTGATGGCTTCAGGAGGCAGGTTCCTGGAACCAGCACAGATTGTGCAGCTCTCTGGCTGAACGTCCTGGAAGGGCTGTGTGCGCCTCTCGACGCAGGGCAGTTTCTGGTGATTCAGGCTGACAGGTTGCTTTTGCTAACCCCAGCCAGGATTCGGGATCAGTTATAAGACCTCCCGAGAGCTGGGACAGAGGAAGTATTGTAGAGAACTTTCTTGCCAGAGCTGGATGGTTTCAAAGATCATACAAGATGCGTGTATACAGTTCCTGGAATGCCAAGCCCCAAGAAGGTATGTTCTTGTAGTTCACATGGGGTTTTGCCATGATGTTTGTTTGTCGTTTTTTCTTTCAACTCATGTCATTTGAGAGTCACTTGAATAAATGCTCTGCAAAATAAACATCAGGCATCCCTCTGACACCTCTTGTGTGGGGCTTGCTTTGGCAGCATCCGATCTCTCGATGGGGTCTTGTTCAGTGTCGGATTAAGCAAGCAAGCCACGGGGGCACAGCGTGTTAAGTGTTAATTCTGCCTGGATCAGAGTCCAGAATCCCTATGGCTGTTAAACGAACTCGTGTGTGTGTCTGTGCATGG
>NW_009649175.1:1593450-1599867 GCF_000708025.1 Charadrius vociferus
GCTGACGGGAGAGGCAGGAACTCCTACTGCATGAAATGTGAGCCCCGCTTTGCCCGAAGGGATTGCTCTGGGATTTCTATTCGCTTCTGACCCGCTCCTGCCATCTTGTAGCTGTTTCTGCATTTAAATAGTAAACATAGTCGTGGTGGTTACCAAGTCATAGGCCCTGGCACAAGGCCAGTTGTGACTTACCTTACCTCTGTTCTTTGCTGGGGTTTGTCTCCACTGCTGCAGTGCCGTGTGGACACAGAGCGTGGTGCGTGGCTGAATAATACCGTCTGGCCCCAAGTGGCAGTGACAGCGGTGCCGGGAAGGAGCGGAGCACACCTGGGTTGCCTTCAGTGGCACGCGTCCATGGCCCTGACCCAGCGAGCGGGAGTCACCAGGACTCCCTGTGTGCAGAGCGTCTTGTACACTAGGAGCAGCCTCCTCCTTCAACAATGTGCTGGGCTCGTTGGAGAAGTGCTCCAGCTTTGAGCTGTTGGCTGTGAGAAGCTGGTTACTTGTCCCTGGGCAAGAGTCCTGATGCTTTCCGTGTTCCCTCGGGAAATCCGAGTGCTTTTATCAGTGACGGGGAGAGGCAGAGCCTTGTTCTCAAGTGGTGTGAATCGGTGTCACCCCCCTGTAGCTGTGGCATGAGCACCGAGGGCAGTGTGGAGATTTTGTTCTCTCACTGCATTTTTAGGTGCTTATCTCGTCTCCATTGGACAAAGCTGTGGCGATATTTTTTTTTTCCTCCCTGTGCATTAGTCCCTCAAGGTTCGGCTGTGGTTGCTGTGATGGCTTTCGCAGGACAGCCTCCTGCTTGGTCCCTATTGACTGTCACTCAGAGTTGTGCTCCCCTGGAGCTGTGGGATGCAGGCCAGGGAGCAAGATAGGCAGGGAAACCAGGAAGACTTTCAAGGGGAGTGATGGCAAAAACAAGCACTTGCAGGGGTTCCAGCCCGGAAATGCTGAGAGCTATGACTTGGAAATGTTTCTAACCATGTGCTGTTCTTGCTGGTAGATCCACCGCACTCAACCCCAAAGTGCTGGGCTGAGACCTCCTCGTCGGGACTGATGCTGCAGCTGTTTTGCAGCTGGCCTGGGGGGTACCCCCACCCCACCCTGCACTGGAGAGAAGAGGGGCATGATCTGGAGAACTCAAGCTGGGTCATCAGCTCCATGAGCTCCTCGGACACCCATGTGGAGACGCTGAACAGCTCCCACCTCTCCCACCGCAAAGTGTTCAAGTGTGTTGGGAGCCACGTCGTCGAGCAGGAGGAGCCTGCGTGCACTGTGGAGATAAGTGAGTTGGCGTGCCTGCCTTATTAACTGTTAATAAACCTGCTAATGGTGGGGCAGACAGGTACTAAGGCAGTGGTCAGGCAAGCCAGGCTTGCGGGCGCTTACCGCAAGGGGAGATGCTAACGAGGCAGCGTGGCAGGGCTTGGCTTGTGCAGAGGTGACTGCACAAGGCGCAGAAGTCCTGCAGCTGAGATCCGTCATGACGTAGTTGCGGGTGAGCTGTGTTTTGGGTACATCTTCAGGGGCCCACAAATCTCCCCACACCGAGCTTTTCACCTGCGCAAGCGCTCACGCCTGTGTGAAAGTGAGAGGTGGGTCTAGTGCCTTGCTCAGCTTGAGATTGTTTGGTGGGGCTGGGTTTATAGAAGAAGGGTTGTGCATGCCCCCAGACCCCCTACAAGCATCTAAGGGGTCTGACTAAAGTGGCTTTTGAGAACCTGAGCTGTGTTTATCCTCCAGGGGTTGTCAGGGCTACACAAGAGACTACAGGGCTACACAGAGCTACACAAGACGCTGAGGAAAATCCCTGGGTTGCCTTTCTCCTCTCTGCTATCTTCCCCCTGGCTACCCTCCGACCGTTCTTCCCTGGGGTTATAAAGACAGGTGTCAAAAAAAGGGACTGAGCAACGTGAAAGTTGCTCAGATCGCTCCTTGGAAGGCTGCCGAAGTCTCGCGAGTGAGCTGAATGCCAAACCCACAGTGCTCAAGTCCTAGACTCCTGTCTGACTTCCTTCTGTTAATGATTATTAATCAGTCAGATGGCTGATTGCTTGTTATGTTAAACTCCTCCATTCCCTCCTTCACTTTTTTCTTTTTTTTTTTCTTTTTTTCTCCCCTTGGGCGTGTTCAGAAATCCCTTCACTGGAATCTGAGCCCCCGAAGACCTGCTTTGTGGGTGACAATGTGACCCTGACATGCCGTGTGACTGAGGGCACCCCTGCGGCGAGGCTCACCTGGCTGCGGGACATCACCCAGCCGGAGGTGGAGATCCAACCCGGAGAGAGATACCTCATCGCCCAGGAGGGCAACGTGTCCCGGCTCACCATCCGGAACTGCTCCCAGGGCACCGACGGGGGCTGTTACGTCTGCAAGGCACAGAACCCCGTGGGGCTGAGGGAGTTGTTCGTCTGCCTGACGGTGAAGCGTGAGTGGGGCTGCCTGGGGTTGCTGCGGCAGGGAGTGAGGAGTTGGGGGGACAGTTCACGGGGGCCGTTGGCGAGCCTTCAAGGAGCTCCATTTGCCACTAAGAGCCCTCTTTGCTCGTTGATGCTTTCCGTGCTCTCGCAGCAAGTGTAGATGGAGGACTGGCTCCCTCCATCCCAGGGTAAAAAGGCCTGATTCCCCTCACCTCGGTGTAATGAGCTTGAGAGAGGAGCATTCTTGGTCCCTCTTGTAGGTTGTGGTTGCAGAGGAGCACCTCCAAGGCTCGAGCTGCTCAAGGTACAACAGGCAGAGGTTGATTTGCTTTCGGTGAATGCCTGTGGGCACAAAAAAGGGGGCCTTACTATGGTGTTTTCCATATTAATGAAGCATGAGTGCCTGAAACTCTTACCCCTTGTGCTGGTGGGACTGTTGCAGTGATGGGAAATGGGAGCTGAGACAGCACCAAGACCTGCTCTATTGCTTGCACTGAGATTTCCTCATCCATCTGTGAACCGGTGACAAGCTGGCCTCCTGTGTCTCCTCTTCTCTCCACAGAGCCAGTGAACATTGTCGGGGTTGTGGGTGCAGTGGTGGTCCTGTCCCTGCTGGCTATTCTCACCATCACCGGGGTCGTCTTGTACTACAACCCCCTCCTGTGCCTGAGAGGTAGGAGATCTCCTCTGCACAAGCGAAGGAGGGGGTTGCCCCTTCCTGGGGTGGTCTGGTTTTATCCCTAACCTGCTTGTCCCTTCTGGTGTGCTGGAGTCAGCCACTGATGATCGCCCCAGCCCGTGGGTCTCATCAAGCTCCTGGTCAAAACCCTGTCAGCCCTGGAGGCAGATGGGTTGGAAACACAAGGCCCTTCCCCAGCTGAGTGCTTTAGGCACCTTCCCCTTGCCTTCTCCAGGGAGCTGTACGGCGATGGGCCTTCTCCCCTTTCCCTGTCACCTCTCTGATGCTCTCGTTGCATGTGTGGGCAGGTCACCTTCATGTCCATGCCACTACACGTGGCTGCCAGAGACTATCCCGCTGCAGGCAGAGTTGGCAGGGGTTGTACAGTAAAACCAGCAGCGCGCTGTCCGAGGGACTGCTCCGGGGCCAGTTTCTAACGCTGTCTTTTCCCTTCCCTTCTCTCCCATTCAGGTGCCGCATTCAGGTGAGCGTTGATTTTCTTCAGCCCAGTCCTGTGTGGTCCTCGCTAGTCCGAGGCGGTCTCCATGTCGGGTGGGGAATCCACCCCGGAGGCAGGAGCTGCCCCCAGGGCCACGCTCTTCTTACGCAGGAGCTGTACCTCCCGTGGGGAGGGGATGGTGGGGCTGGGTGAGACTTGGCGTGGGTGCGGGAGCAGAAAGGCGAGGAGAGAGGGGAGCAGTTGGCATCAGAGCAGGAGTGGCATCGCTTTGGGACACACGGGGACGGTGCTGGCAAGGCACCCGCTAGTGTGGGAGGAGGCTGTGCAGGAGATCTGTGCCTCACTGCAGGTGAGCCTGAAGACTTGCAGAGTAAATAGAAAGGGCGATCTGCCGCTCTGTGTGGGTGCTTGCGCCATGTCCTTCCCCCTTCAGGAGACACATCTGATAGCTGCACCTGAACAAGTGCCTTCTTGAGGTTCAGGTGCACCAGATTTCTTCTCCATTTCCTGCTCGCTCCCCTCCCAGCCCGCTCCCTTCCCTTGCCCCTGTTGGTTCTGTTCCCACAGCTGTGGTGCTGCGGCATGGGAGGATTCTTTTCTGAGGGCCTCCATTTCCCCATCTGTATGGGAGGGGAGAATAACTCCACTCGTGAGGGGCTCGTGCCATTTAGTACATGAATATATGTGAAATGGTTGGAGGACTGTGGAAGAATGAACGGGAAGCAGTGCAGAATGCTGGTGGTGGTGTTGCTGCCAGCAGGATCCGAAACCAGCTGTTCTCTGAACATGGTTAGTGCAGGATTGGAAGAGTCCGTTAAAATCGGTCATTTTGGTGTAGAGGGTTGTCAAAGCGCAGGCTGGAGGGAGGGGTCAGGACAGGCTGTCCTCAGCCTTTCAGCCCACCTCTACTTGCTCTGCTCTTTGCAGGAATCAGGACTCGGGTGACGTCTTAGTGCTGGTGGACTCAGATGACGACGATGAGGGGAAGGGCGAAGAGGAGACCACAAGCAGCTCCACCAAGCACAAGGCAATGGCGCTGGTCAATGGGAACAGCATCCAGGCTGCGTACCTCAACTGCCTTACGGAAAGTGAGTGCCGGTGCCTGCTCGCTGGCCGAGTTTTGGGGTGGAAGCTGATCTGCGGGTGTTACAGGAGCAGCTGCCGAGGAGGGAGGAATTCCTGTTGTCTGCCTTGTTGGCTCTTACTGAGATGCTGCTGCTCTGTGCCCTGTGTAGGTGACGATGGCGAGCAGCACGGCGGGGTCTCTGCGCAGGAAACGAGGGGAGAAGAGACGCGAGGCACATAGTTTCCATCCCTTCTTGCAGAAGCACACAGAGCTCTGGCTGGATGCCCGGCGTCAAGCGTGTCCTCGGTGCCGCGTGGCTGAGCGCAGGCCGTTAGTGTCCTGCAGGTTCCGTCGGAGCATCCCAGCTTTCACTCCGTCCTTCCCCAGCCTTGTTTCTCCATTTCTTCTCTCCTCTTTTCATCATCATCTTTGTCTCAGGTGTCCTTTTTAACAAGGTGGCACCCAGCGCAGGCAAAGCTCGGGAAGCGGATCCCAGTAGCCCACTCATCTTGATGCCTGTGATGGACTCAAATACCAGTACGGGATTCTGTCCCAGTTGCCATGAGCCGTACTGGGGTTGCGGGGACCGTGATGGAGAAAGTTGCCATGGGGTCACAGTGGTCCCGGGATAGTGGAACAAACAACTGGTGCGCGGGCAGGACGTGGGTGATGCCGACTCTAGGGAGGCTTAATTGGGGTTTTTTGTTATAAATATTTTTTTCCTCAAGTCCGTCTGAAGTGTTGCTCTGTATCTAAGTCGGGAGTTAACCTGTACCCCGCGGTGTGGTTTTGAGGGGGATGCCTGGCCGTGATGGAAAGCACGGAGGGAGGAACAAGGGGGAAATTGTGCAGGGAGGGGAAGAGAGAGGAGCAGGATACGCTGGGAGGGGATCAGGGCAGCGGTGGAGGGGGCTGTAGGGTGGGTGACAGCGGGGCCAGAGCGGGCAGGAGGGGATGGAGGGATGGGTCGGATCTGAGCACCCTGCAGGGGTAAATGGAGGGACTGAAAAGGCACAGCACGGGCAGCGGAGAGGAGCTGTGTGTTCAGCGGGGAGCATGGAGTGATCCAAGTACACGTGGAGGTAGAAGGAGGGGATCAGCACACACGGATGGGAATGGCTGAATGGAGCAGGGTGGGACTGGAGTGGGACAGAGGTGGGAGGGGAGTGGAGGGATCTGAGGGGAATAAAGGGTGTGAAGTGGGGAGTGAAAGAGCGCGTAGAGAGGGGGATGGAGAAGTGAGTGCAGAAGGGATCTGAGTGTGTGTGGAGGGTAATGGGGGAATGTGAGCACCCACGTGGGGGGAGCGAAGGGCACCTGAGGGCACATGGGAGAAATGAAGGGGACCTGGGGGCACATGCCCCACACGCTCCTGGGGCAGGCGTGGGGGAAGTGGCGGGGTCTGAGCCCTCCCTGGGCCGTGGATAAAAACAGAGTGAGATGGAGGAGCGCTGAGGAGGTACAGGGGGACCTGAGCGCTCGGTGGGACAGTGGTTGGGGACCAGTTGTGCGCAGCGGTCTCTGAATGAAGGTTTCCGAGGGGCAGGAGCAGGGTGGGAGGGCTGGGGGCGGCTGGAGCGCTGGCGGGAGGATGGAGTGTGGTTAGAGGGGCTGCGAGTGGGACCGACATGCAAGCTGTCCCCGAGGAGCCGTAGCGCGGTGCCTGTGCCCAGCACCCCACCCTCGCCGGCAGTGCTCAGAGCCCGTCTGGGAAAATCCCAGGGAGCTGCCGGAGCCTCCGGCTGCCCTTGGCAACAGTCTTTGTGTTGTGCTGCCGCCATCTCGGCTG
>NW_009649175.1:1599989-1600878 GCF_000708025.1 Charadrius vociferus
TCCCACAGCCCGTGCTGCTGGCTGGAGGCGAGCAAGGGCTCGGCAATGGGGCCAGCGCGTCCTGTGTCCCCAGTGATCTCCCATCACTGGGTCCCCAGGGTGCCGCTGCCAGGGTGGGTGTCACTGACGGGGTGCTGGGTCCCCGGGCAGGAGGGGGCTGTGGTGTGTCCCCAGCTGGGGCACCCAGGGAGGAGAGGGCACCTTGGTAAGCGTCAGGGCTCCATCTCCACCTGTCCCCCACCCAGAGACGCCAAGACACTTGGGTGCCCACGTGCTGCCCGACACGCTCCTGGGTGGCTTTCACAGGGGTCCCCTGTGCCACCTACTGCCACCCTTGGAAACAGGGAGCTGCAGAACCCGTAGCCCCGCGGTGGGTTGGGGGGAGGCAGGGGGATTCCCCAGGGTCTCATCGGAAAGCTGAGGTTGTGCCATGACTTGTCCATCCCCGGGGTGCTGCAGTGGGGCTGGGGGTCTCCCAGCGGGGGGAGATGGGTGAGGGGAGAGTGCGCCAGGCCCCCTGTGCAGGCACCGGTGGTCCCTGGGGGGGTCCCAGCCCTGCTGCAGTGGTGAGTGCCCCTGCCCGTGCTCTCCCCACCCGGCCACGATGACCTCCATGCGATCCATGGCAGGACGGTGCCGGCGAGGGACGCTGCCACGCTGTCGCCCTCCATGCGCTTGCTGCTGAAGAGGCGGGAGGTGGCGGAGGTGGAGCGGGCGCTGCAGAGCCAGCGGGAGGTAAGGGGGGGACCCCTCCATGTGCCCCCTCCCCATGCGGTGTGCCAGGGCAGACAAGCAGCCGGCGGGCACGTCCCCAGCCGTTCATGGGCTGGCGCCGGTCCCTGCCCCCGGTGCTCCGGCATGGGGCGATGCTTTCAGCGCCCGATGGCCC
>NW_009649175.1:1601362-1602203 GCF_000708025.1 Charadrius vociferus
AGGAGCGCGACGCCGTGCAGGAGCAGCTGGCCCAGGGCTGGGCACGGCTCCGGCAGTACCAGGAGGAGACCGGGAGTGAGCTCCTGCGCACCGACGACGAGCTGACCCGGCTCCGTGCACGCCTGGAGGCCGCCCACCATGATGTGCTCCAGGAGGTAAGGAAGGATGTGGGGTGCTCGAGGACCCCCCCCCGGAGGTAGTATGGACCCCAGGTGTGCTGCAGAGGGGAGATGACCAATGTGGTGGTGGTGGGAAGCTGGGCAGCACCCCCGGGGATGAACTGGGGGTCCCTACATGCCCAGAAAACACCAGCAGCCACTGCGCATGATGGGGATACGCAGCCAGGAGTGCTGGGTCCCCCTGTCCCGGCTGGGGGGGTGCTGGGGACACGTGGCAGTGGCTGGGGAGAACCGAGGGGCTCTCTGTTGCTCTGTCCTCCAGGAGTCCCGCTGGGCCCACATCCAGAGTACGGCCGCCCAGAAGAGCCTGCTGCTGGGGCAGATCAAGCTGGCAGTGATGAACCTCTTCCAGCTCGCCACCGCACGGCTCAAGGTCACCGCAGACGTGGCCCTGGAGGACACTGAAGCCCAGCTGGACACGGTCAGCCCAACCCTCTCCCCCGGGGAGTGGGGTTGGGAGACACGCGGGGACATCCACCCTGGATGGCTGCGGTGTCACGCTCCCATCTCCACAGGTGCTGCTCTGCATGCAGGACCTGGCTGCCATCTGTGCCGAGCTGCACCCCGGGGAGCCGGGGCTGTGTTCCCCACGCTTGCCTGCAGCCACCAGCGCCCGCCCAGTGCGCCACGGGGGTGCCAGGGTGCCTCTGGGCCAGGAATAG
>NW_009649175.1:1602477-1608232 GCF_000708025.1 Charadrius vociferus
CCCCCCCTACCCCCTCTTCCGCAGCTTGCCCTTCTTGGCGGCCCCCCCCCGGCGCCCGAAGGCCATCTGCCGCAGCTCCCGCACCCGCTGCCGGTTCCTGGCCTTCAGGCGCTTCAGCCCCCCGCTCTGCAGGAAGCGCTGCTTGGCCGCCTTCTTGCGCTGCTTCAGGATCTGCTGTTTGTTCTTCAGCTCCGAACGCACCTTGCCCTGAGCCGGGGGCTGCCCGGGACCTGTGGAGGGGGGGACACAGCCAAACTCAGCTCGGAGGCCAGAGCGAGGTGGGGGGACGCGATGGGGGGGGGCTCCATCACTTGCTCCAGGTACTCACCGTGCCCGCGCCTGTGCTTCCCTCTGAACTGCTCCCTGCCTCGTTCGTCTCCCTCATCATCATCCCGCTCGTCAACCTTGTATTTCTGCTTCCATTTTTCATAGCTGGGCCAGGGTGGGTTAAGGGAATGTGCGGTGACTCCCCATCGCTCAACTCCCCATCACGGACTCTGACCAGTGTCCCTCCCCAGACCACTGCCCCGGCAGGTGATGGATCCCCGGGAGCAGGGCACGATGCCGCACGGCTGCCGACGGGTCCAGCCCCGCCCCCCCTCGCCCCCAGCCCTCGCCACGGCACGCGCAGGCAGCAGCACCCACGGGCAGGATACAGGTTGTTCTTGTAGGAGCTGCTGATGTAGCGCCCGCTCTCCGTCCGCACCTTCTTCTTGTCCTCTTGGCCCGTCTGCCCCACAAACCGCTTCTTCTTACGGTCCCTGGGAGAGAGGGGAGGGCCATGGGACCGTGCGGTGGGACCCTCAGCCCCGATTCGCCCCCCAGCCCACGGCCAGACCCCACTCACCACTTCAGCAGTTGCTTGCTCTTGTTGAGGTTGTGGTTTTCGTCACCCATGAGATCCAGGACGGCTCCGGCCGCTTGCTGCTCGAAGGCGCTGCCCTCGCCGCCCACACTCAGCCTGCAAAGGGTGGGTGATGAGAGAAGCCCCCCGTGCAGGCCGGGACAGGACAGCGGCAGGGGGCCCCCCCCACTCCACCCCCCCCCCTCTCACACTCCCTTCGCCGCGGCGGGACCTCGTCCCGCTGCACTGGCTGCTGTGGCTTTTTCCTGGCACCTTCTTCTCCCCCTCGGTCCCGTTTTCGCTTCTGACCCACCACGTTGGAGAACACGTCCTGGAAGGAGATAGCAGAGGGGTCGGAGGAGCCGTGTTTCCCCCACCACTCACTGCACTGGCCCCCGAATCCTGGCACAGCCTGGGGGCCCTGGTGCCACCAGCACCCAGCCAAGGCCGCTTTGCAGCAGCTCCCATGGCCACGGTAAATCCCCCATTCCCACCCCGTTACCTGGAGGTTTTCCTCCTCTCCTTCTTCCTCCTTGGGCCCGGGGGTGTCCGGACACAGTCCCTGCCCTTTGAGAGCCGCTGCCCGCTTCTCCTGCTGCCCGCGCTGGAACTTCTCGATGAGGGCATGGTCATGGCGCCGCTTCGACCGCATGACGGTGCTGGCCAGCGTCCGGGATGTGGCGTTGATCTCGAAGATGGTCTGTTCCCGGGACGTGAGCGTGAGCCCCGGTGAGCTGCGTGGCCGGCCGGCCGCACGGACCGTCCCTCCCCACCCCAACCCGGGCGCCTCGTGCCCAAGGTCTCAACTCACCGCCTTGGACTTGTAGCTTTTAATACTGTCCACGAACTTCAGCCTCTCCAGCTCGGTGTCTTCAAAGCGAGCACCTGGGGAAGGCAGGCACGGAGAGGGGCACAGGTCAGCTCCTCGGTGAGGGGGACGGGGTCCCCTCCCTCGGTGTCCCCGAGGCACTCACTGAAGAGCGGGTGGATGCCCAGCTGGGACACGTCCAGGTCCTTCGCCCTCTTGATGGACTCGGGCGAGGGGCCGGGTCGGGACCGCAGGTACTGCTTGTAGGCGTTGTCAGCGACGCGGCGCAAGCTGCGCAGCTCCAGTGAGCCCTCGTGGTCCGTCAGCAGCAGGCACTCCTCATCGTCCACCAGGCTCTGGGGGACACGGCCCAGGACCCCGCCGGCATCTGCAGCCCAGGGGACACCGTGTCACCTCGCTGGCACCCACCCTGGGATCGTCACAGCGGGCACAGCAGCGATCCAGGATTTAACAGAGCAAACAGTCACGGGGAGCTCGGTGGGGTTAAATCAGCATCCCCAACACACAGGGTGTGTCAGAGCCCCCAGCGCCCCATTTTCCCCAGCTGCACCCCAGTAATGACAGCGTGTCACCCCTCTGCACAAACGTCAACCACGAGACCACGAACTCCAGCGCTGGCCAAGGATAAAAACCCAGTGGCCACGTGGCCAGCATCCCAGCTCGGGGGGATATGCCGCCACCCCGATGCCTGCGACCGGGTCTGCCTTACCAGCAGGCATCTCCTGGGCACCGGCGAGGACGAGCGGGCGCCCCAGGAAGAGATGGAGGTCAAACACGTAGGCCATCTCATCAGGAGCCACCAATGAGTAGGCAGTGCCGCTCCGGCCAGCTCGGGCCACACGACCTGGCAAGGGGAGGAGAGTGAGAAAGCAGACCCAGCCTGCCCCCACCCAGCCAGGGACCCACCTCTGCCCCTGGGAGCCCACGCACGTGACATTTACCGGGGAGGCACGGCTGGCAAGGGGCTGTGGGTCACCGGGCAAGGAGGCAAAGGGAAGGCCACCCCGGTGCCATCCTACAGGGAAGACACAAGCCCTGCCCCCAAGAGCCCCCACAGTCCAGCTGGGAGATCAGGGACATGCCTGTCCCTGCTTTGTCCCCAGCCTCTCTCCTCGTGTCACAACACGGCGACTGCCCCAAAGATATCACCACCAAGTCAGGGGCATCAGCGCCAGCCCAGCAGGCCACAGGGATGGGAAAACCAGGGGACAAGGGACAGCCCACTCACACCCTCCCCGTCACCCTGAGGGACCCCCAGGTCACAAGGATCCCTGCGTGGGACACCGGCACCCACCGACGCGATGCAGGAACAGCTTGGCCTTGGCGGGGAAGCTGTAGTTGATGACGTTGTCCAGCATGGGGATGTCGAGCCCACGGGCGGCCACATCGGTGACCAGCAGCACGGGGCACTTGCCCTGGGCGAACTTGGCGATGTTGATCTTGCGGGCGGTCTGGTCCAGCGAGCTGTAGATGTGCGTGCAGCGGATGCCCTGGGCCGTCAGCAACTGGAGGAGGAAAGAGGGATCAGATCCCAGCTGGGCATGCACCCTCAGCCAAGGGATGGGGCCCCCGGGGTGCCCACCCGGACCCCCGAATCCCACTGCGCTCCCCGCTCTCTCCAAGGACGCAGCACCTCCACAATCACATACGTGATGGGATTTCTTCCCCATATATGAGGGATTTCTGTGATTCCTCCTCAACCCAGCAAAACAGAGGTGGATTCTCCAGCAGGGACGTGCTCGCAGATGCAGACCCCATGTGAGTCTAGAAAGGGGTATCGGGTACCGCCGGCAGCCTGCTCTTTAACAGGGGTACACGCTGGGCACCCCCAAATGTCACTTGCCTCCTTGAGATACTCCGTGTGGTGCTTGGTGGCCACGAAGACGACTGTCTGGTCCTGGGGCTTCACCACGCTCCGGAGCAGGTGGAGCAGGAGGGCAGGTTTGTCGTCCCCACGCACATGGAAGAAAGCCAGCTGTAAAGGGAGGGCAGAGCTCAGCCCCTCCGCATCCCCACACCAGACATCGCCACCCCTTGTCCCCTCCTCACGAGCCTGGAGCCACCGCAGGAGCCCCCGGAGCCTCTCACCTTGAGCTGCTCGCTGAGCTTGGACTCCACATCCAGGCGGATCAGCATCGGCTCGGTGAGACCTGTGGGACGTGGCGACACGTGGGACGTGGGTCGCACATGGGATGTCCTACTGGGACCAGCCCCACCCCTCGGCTCGGGGACACCCGCTTGGCCCAGCATTAATCCAGCTCGGTTTTGCCAATCCTGGGCCAAGCCCAACTGCAGGACCATGCCACGTCCCCCAGGTTCCTCCCAGGTCCAGCTCCCACCAGCCACCATCCGCCCCACGCTCCTCACCAGCCCGGGCAAACTCGACAAGCAGCTTGGGCAGCGTGGCGGAGAAGAGGACGGTCTGGTGGCAGTCGGGGAGCCGGGCGATGATCTCCTGGAGCTGCTCAGCGAAGCCCATCTCGAAGAGCCTGCAGGGGAGGGGACACAGGACGTGGGAGCGCCTGTTTGGTCCCTCCCTGCCCAACCCCAGGGCACCTCACTCCCACCATCACTCACCCCCACGTGTGGGGACACGTGTTGGCCCCAGGGACCCCAGGGGACCCCCCTGCACCCTGCTGACCTGTCAGCCTCGTCGAACACCACATACTCCACGGTGTGCAGCTTCAGTTTCATCTCCACCGCCACGTGCACCAGGCGCCCAGGGGTGGCGATGATTCTGCGGGGACAGAGCTGGTGACAGGACCACACTGGGGGGATGGCATCCCCACACCATCCCAGATACGGGTCCCAAATCAAAGACGACCCAAAAGAGACCCCCTTGTCCCCCGCGGGGAGCACAGACAGGTGCTCCAAAGGAACACCAGGATACATCCACCAGCTGTGCAAACACCAGTGATGTCACCAGATGGTGGGTGGCTTTCGGGGGCCATGTCCCCACTTACATGTCAGGGTTCTCATGCAGGGCGGCAAACTGGTCCTCCATCCTGCGAGAGGAGGGAGAGGCTGGGGCGGCACCGTCAACACGGGGCAGCTCAGCCCCTTGCCAGGTTTTGGGGAGGCGTTAGGGAAGGGGGGACCGGTGGGGACGTGGGGATGGCTTACTTGTCTCCTCCCAGGATGAGGGCCGTCTTCAAGCCTGTGAACTTGCCCAGCTGTGGGGTGAGAAAGAAACATGTTGGCAGGGGGGATAAAACCAAACGCCTCACCTCCGTTGTCCCCACTCACCCCCGTTGTCCCCACTCGCCCCCATTATCCCCGTTGTCCCCTGTACCTCTTTGGTGAACTTCAGGGTCTGCAGGGCCAGCTCGCGGGTGGGCGAGAGGACGAGGGCGCGTGCCCCGGCCTGGCTGGGCGCCTTCAGCCGCTCGAACATGGGGATGAGGAAGCAGGCCGTCTTCCCGCTGCCCGTCCGCGCCATCGCCACCACGTCCCGACCACGCAGGATGGCAGGGATGCTCTGTGAGACACCACGTCACCGTCACCATCACCGTCCCGCCACCCCAGGGCAGGGGTCCCACCATCCCCTACACTCACTTTCCTCTGGATGGGGGTGGGCACCTTGTAGCCCTTCTTCATGATGCCCTTGAAGACGGGGTAGCTGAGGCCTGCGGGGACAGGGACAGGTGAGGGGGTGCGGGCAGGAGGGGACAGTCCCCGTCCCGGCATCGCTGTCCCCCACCCCACACGTACCCATCGACTGGAACCCCCCAGATTTCTTCTTCTTCTGGTTCTGGGCCCGCACCATGGCCCGTGTGTCTGGCTCAGCCTCGGCGCCATCGTCCTCCTCGGTGGCAGGGAAGGCAGGCAGCGGGGGCGCGGGGACCTGGGGACAGCGGGGGACACAGCTGCGGTGATGGGCACCCCGGTAGTGCCAGGGCACTGCTGCTCCGCACCGCTCGCCTGCATAGAGACACCAGCACTGGGGACACTGGCACTGGGGACACCAGTACATGGGGACACCGGCACTGGGGACACCGGTACATGGGGACACCGGCACTGGGGACACCGGCACTGGGGACACCGGCACACGGGGACTGGCGACACTGGTTTTTGGCATAGCA
>NW_009649175.1:1609160-1614936 GCF_000708025.1 Charadrius vociferus
CCCCTCCTTTCTCCTTGCTGCCCCGCCAAGGCTGCGAAGTCACACTCCGTCCTTCTGCGACGAGTCCCTGTTCGGTGCCAAACCCCCGGGTCCCGCCTGGGCACCTCCTTGGATGAGGAAGGAAGACATAGCCAAGCTCCATCCGCTGCTCTGGAGCCCCCCGCCTGCCCCCCGAAACCAGCCCGGCCTTTCCCCCCGCTGCAGGGAGACCCCCGTGAGAGCCCTCTCCTCGCCAGCCCCTGCGTCTCCGGCAGCAGCAGCCTTTGAGGTGGGTCGTAAGGGCAAGTCCTGCCTCTGGAAGCGTCCCGAAAGTGGTTCTTGCTCCGAAGGCCGGGATGCTCCCAGCAGAGGACGTTCCCAGTCTCTCAGCCGGCTGAGCACCCCCTCAGACGGGCTGTGCCTGGCTTCAGACAACCCCAAGACTGAAAGGCGTAAAAACCAGAGCCTTCCAACAGCCCTTGCGACCCCTCGAGGCCCTCTGATGAGGGGTCGGTCCAAAAGCGTGTCCACACCTCCTTGCGCCAGGGGCTCCGTGGCAGCGGGTGGCTGCAAACCCAGGCCTCCCTGGAAGTGAAGCCGGATGTCCCTCTGGATGCAAATCCAGCCTTAACCTCCCCGAGGTGGGGTCTGACCTCCTGGAGAATGAGTCTGCGAGGACCCTTGGACCTCCCGTGGCTGTGAACGAAGGATGGGGATGCTGTTCCGCATGGAAGGATGAGCTGGGAACCGAGGCTGACTGCACCACTGGAGTGGGACAGCCTTGGTGGTAAGGGCAGCTTCCATTAACTGTTGTGGACATCAGATAAGGTGCGGTAACAAGTCAGGTTCCTTCTGGCCAGGAAGTCAGAACAGCGAGAAGTGGGGCTGCCTACAGCGTAGGCCCAGGGCCCGTCAAGGAGAAGGACCAGGCACAGGTACACCTACAGCGTAGCTCGGCAGGGACAGGCAGGGCCTGAGCTCAGGTGGAGCTCCCAGACCAGATAACCACTGGGGTGGAGGTCCCAGGTGAGGCTGGCCGGGGTCTGAAGCCCTGACGAGGACCTCTGCTGACCACCTCTGAGGAGAAGAGAGGTCCTGCTTCGTCCTGCTTGCTGTGTACAGTCACAGGATCTCTTGGTCTTGATGGGACTGCAGGAGGTCTCTAGCCCAACCTCCTGCTTGTGGCAGGTGAGCTATGGGCTGCTCAGGGATTTATCCAGTTGGGTGGTGGAAACCATCAAGGACAGAGGCTGCACAACCTCTCTGGCACCCCCTCCCGCTGCTCGACTGTCCTTGGGGTGAAAAGTTTCCCTTTCTGTCCAGTCAGAGCCTTTCTTGTTTCACTTTATGTCTGTTCTCTCGTTCTGCTCTGTACCTGAGCAGAAACCTTGGCTTGGTCCTCACGGTCACCTCCTCTTCGCAGGTACTGGGAGGCTGCTCTGGGGGGCCCCAAAACCTTCCCTTCCCCAGGCTGAAGGAGCACCATTCCCTCAACCTCTGCACATGGGATGTGTGCTCCAGCCCTGACCGTCTTGGTGGCTCTCTGCTGGACTTCATTTCAGCAACACATTAGTGGTCTCCTTTGGCAAGGGAGGACGAGCAGAGAGGTGAGGAATGGCATCGCCCTGCGTCCTGCTGCATCCAGCAGCTTCTAGCGGTGAGGATGTGCTGAGTGGATACGTAATCCCGTGGTTTGTACTGAGGGTTGTGAGGTGCTCTCACAGCCACTCCGTGCTCGTCACCAAATAAATGATCCAAGGCAAATCTGTTGGGGCCTCGTGTTTGGTCTGTGGGACATTGCTGTGTGATCTGGGCACAGCTGGCGTCTCCAAAGACTGTCTGAGCAAAACAGTTCCTCCTTGATTTCCATTCCTGAGGTGGGAAAGAGCAACTCAGTCTTTAGGAATGTAAGCAGGGAGGCAGATAAAGGCGGCGAGCTGGGTGACTCGGGGTTTGCAGCCAGTGTCGCTGCTCTCCTGGGAAGGGAGGCTGCAGTGATGAGCGGCTGAGAATGGAGAACGCAGGGGAGTCGCTGGGAGTTGGGTAACTCCCTCCCACAGAAAGGGAAACGTTCTCTCAGATTCACCCAAGGACAAACTGAGCCAGGTTAAGGGCATCATTCTGCCCCCAGAAATGGTTTTATTGCAGCAGCAGGATTGGGCCTTCACCCACTGCAGCACATGAAGGGCACGGGAGCTAGGAAGGCCAGTCAGGAGGGACGCTCCTAGTCCAGTCCTATTTGCAAGAAAGGGTATTCTTGCTTTTGAAAGACAGCAGAGCTCAACCCAAAATGGTGAGACACTGTCACACCACTGCTCTGATGTCCTCTGTGTGTGACAGCTAGCCCTGGCAGGCTTAGGCCATAGTGCAAGTGCTATCTCCGTTAATGCTTGTAATGTGGGAGAGCTGAGCCCCAGGGGAGCAAGCAGCTATGCTGGGAGGAAAGAATGGAGGACAGAGGATGGATTTTGTGCTTATTTCTTGGCCTTCTTGCCCTCTCCCTGCTTGTCTGGAACAAGCAGCTTTTCTGGATGTGGGTGGCAGCACAGGTCATGGCCGTCTCCCTCACGTCCTGCTTATTCTTCTCCTGCCACATTCAGTGCTCCTTCTCAGTCCAGGAGAAGTAGGTAAGCACAGTGTGTTTCTCCTTCGGGGCCAGGCCGCAGACAGCATCAAGTGCCTCTCACTCAGCCTGGCAAGACAGCAGACACCAGTTACTGCAAGCTTGAGGGCCTTCAGCAGGTTTTCCATGCCTGTCCGTATGGAGGGATCCTCTTACCCATCCCAAATCTGGGTAGAAGTGCCCATGGCTGCTAAACCGAGCCTTCCTGAAGGGACCAAAAAAGGAAACGTGCCTGAACGGGACTTTTCAAGAGGTGCCAGGTCCAAATACCTTCATGGTCCTTTGAACATCCCCCTGAAGCTTCCCTGCATTGCAGCCAGCCTCTGTCCTCTGATGGGGACTCTGAGCGAGGACAGCATATGCAGGTCTGAGCCTGCTTTGCCACAGCGCTGAAGAAAAGGCCACATCTCTCTGCTTTGGCTGGGGCTGAGCTGAGAGCTTTGCTGAGAAGCAGGTTATATCAGTGGTGCTGTAACCCACCTAATACGCTGTGGGCTGTCGGGAGCGTGGAAAGAGCCAGGCCATGTCTGCCTGCAGAAGGACGAGGACCAGTAGGTTTGGTGGCACTTGGCAGCAGTTTATTCCTTGCCCAACGCACTTAGTGAGCCACGTGGAGGAGGAGGGTTAGGGGAGCCAGCAGTTCTGGGGCTCAGTGCTCTAGCCACCCTGGCAGGTAGGAAGCAAGAATAACTTGACGTTATTAAAAACCTGACAAGGATCCTTATGATTGGCATCAAGCTTTCAGGCCCCTCCCTACACTTTGCATTGTGGCAGTTCAGCAGCTCTTCGGCACCTGGGTCAAAACTGAAGGGACCTGAAAGCAATTAGGGCCTCCTCAGAGGAGGCATTGGGGGTGCTGACATGAATCTGAGCTTGGTCAGCTTAATTTGGATGTCGGCACAGTGACATGCAAGCTGTTAAGCCTGCGGGTCTTTCAGTGGGCTGGGAGAGAAACCGAAGTGTGATTTGGACACTAGATGGAGACAAGAGGGTTAAGGATTGACACGAAAGTGCGAGCCCTGTTCCCTAGCAGCAGGTGGATGAGTCAGATCCAGTGAGGCCAGTCACCAGCAAACTGGGGTAACTGCCTCAAAATCGAAGCAGCAGAGAACTGCTGAACCTGAAAGCAGGACACAAAGTGCAATACTAGAGCGCTGGAATGCTTGAAAGATGAAGCTTCTTAAAATGAAAAGAGATTTTATCTGAAAAACAAGTTGGCAGTGGTTTGTATGGCCAGGGGTAGCCAATTAACCCCAATGCTGTGTTCAGGTTTTAAGGAATCAACGAGGGAAACTAGAGCCCATTGCATCAGCCACACGCTTTCCTGTCCCATGCTGGCCCAGGTTGTCACCGAGGGCTTCCAGGCTATCAGGAGATCAGAACTGGCACTTCCTCGCTATTTACACCACAAGAACAATATTGGTTAAGATATAAACGGGTATAAATGGGTTGCTTGGATTTCATACTGCGGTTCTCGCTCGTATTTGACGCTTTGCTACTGCCTTGTCCTCTTGTTCTACCAGAGCTGTGCAGTCCAGCACGAGAGCAAAAGATGCTCCATTACTGCCGTGGGCTGCCCTGCCTGTTGGAGGCTGGTGCTTGTGTGGAGCAAACACCAGCTGTGAATAAAATGAGATGGGGGAAATGTTCAGTTGTTTCCTAGCTCCTGATTCACCCTGTCCAGTGTCACTGATACTCGGCTCAGGCGAGAGTTGTGGATACAGAGGCCTGAATCACAGCTGGGATTCCTGCCTGCTGCTGCTCTTATTTCTTATTTTCTATCTGCTCAACACTGTGATAAGTCACCCTTTGTCTACCTTTGCCTCAAACCTGACTCCTTGTCTATGTCTCTCAGCAAAGTACCAGCCAATCTGGGAACTGCTTAGTGTCCAAAATTAGCTGCACCCAGCCCTAGGTGCTACAAACAACTATAAAAGATGGTTTTATGTGTGGGCAGTATTATGTTTGCTCTGCTTAGCCCATACCAGCTCCCTTCCCTCTCAACACACGCATTGCCTGATCTGTGGTAGCCTCACTGCTCTGCAGTCTGGCTAGCGTGCAGCCTCTCCGAACTGGCACAGTGCTTTGCAGAGGAGGTTTCAGAGCTGAGTCAGTGGAGGGGGAGAAAAGGTGGTCCAGTTGCAATTGTGTTGCTACAGGGCTGCTTTCTACTGAAATCAGCAGAGCACTGTGATGGAGCAGATACACCCTGAAAAAGGGCACATGCGTCCTGGCAGGAGCCATGTAATTACCTGAAGCGGGCAGCAGCCTGACCTGACAGCATGACAACAGGTTTAATATCCTCCTGCAGTACCTTTCTGAGTGCCAGCACTGATTCTCAATGCTCCAACACAAGTATATTGAGTTGTGTGCTGAGTGTCCTGCTGTAGCTCAGTATGCTCGTTTGGGGAAGCCCGCAGCTCCCATTTCTGCTGTTTCACCACTTCCCTCTCGGTCTGTGGGATGCAGGTCTTTTAAGGCTTTTGGCCAGCTCTTGCAAGCTGTTTTTGAGATCTTTCATCACATTATCCTTGTAAATCCGGCCCTGGAGGAGGACACAAAGAAAGAAATACTACTGAGAAAGGGAGGGCATGGTGAGGCATCACGTGGGCAGGAGAAAGGCTCATTTGCAAAGATGTTGGTAATGTGAGACTGCACACCTCTGCTCTGGCAGCAAGGGGGACACTCCAGCTGGATAGAGGCCTTACCTACCCATTTGTAACATTGACAGGAGTTCTGCTGGTGGCAAAATCAATCAGAGCCACTGAGCTTTACCAGGCCGGGTTGGGCTCAGAGGGATTGCCCTGGGGACCTGGCTCAGTGGGGTGAGAGAAATGCTCAGCTTGGACCAATGGAACAGATTTATTCGTTACACACTGCGCTGCTGGCTTCCAGCTTGAGAATCCTCACCTCATCAGAGACAGATGTAATCCCGGGGTCTGGGGAGTGCTGTATTTCACCGATGGGCCCCCTCTCCCCCCCGTACCCGCTGTCTCTTGGGGCTGCACTGCGCTGCCCTTCCTCAGGGCCTGACTCTTCCCTGCAGCCACCGCCGCCTGACCGCAGCGTGGTGGGGCCCGGGAACAGAAGCATCTCCTCCTCATGGGGGGCGGCGGCCCAGCCCAGGAGTAGGGGGGTTCCGGGCCGTGGTCATCCCTCGGGGTGGGCCTCGGC
>NW_009649175.1:1615739-1639426 GCF_000708025.1 Charadrius vociferus
CCCTCGCCACGGCCTGTAAGGAAGGAGACGGGGAGAGTAACAGCTGCGTGGTGGTACCGGTTGCGGAGCATCCCTGTAACGTTGTCCGGGGCCTGCGTGATTTTTCCTTTCCTCCACCTTCTAAAGAAATCCGTGACTTTGTGACAGTGACATCAGCCAGTAAAAAAAAGCCAACGGGAACTTCATGTGTGCAAACTGGCCTCTTTTTCCCCCTCTTTACCTTCCCCACCTGAAATCGAGGCATTTTGGCATGGCAGGGGAAAGAGCCGTGTGTGACGGTGACACTTAGCAGCATGCTGGCTCTGGATGCGTCACGCCTGCCTGCTTCTCGTCGTGCTGAGTGGTCAGGCAGGAGTTTGTCAAGAAGCACTTACTTTTGTTTCCGTGCTGTACTGTGAGCCGCGCACTGGCAGGAATAGGCAGCCCAGACCTGACTTTTTGAATTTTGCTTTTATATAAATATTGCTATTGAGTCTACTATCCTGCACTGCTTTTTGAAAGCAAATAACTAGATCCTTTTTTGAACTGTGGTCTCTAGAGATGGGTACACATACCTTTATATTCTTATGTCTAGAAGACACCTCTGATGGAAGACTTTCTGGGGAGAGTTTTTGACATAAGCGTTTTGCAATTGGAACTGAAAAAGGCATTATTTTAAGTTCTTGGAGTAGGAGCCTCTGAAGGGACAGGATGGCTGTGAGCATGGATGATGACGTTCCCCTCATCCTCACCCTGGACGACAGTGGAAGCAGCGCCTCGGCCCCTCTAGATGACCTGGATCGGGAGGAGCTGCCTAACGAAAGTAAGATTACTTTGTCATTGTTTTCTGTTGATATGGCCTTGCTTGTTTTTCTCTTTGCGGTCGCCACTCTTCCTTGCACTTGCCAGGACTTGAAACTCAGAGCTGTCATTCAGCGTCCCAGTGGCTGCCTGAGAAAATCAGATCAGGAGGTTGCTTATTGTGTTGCTTGTTTACTCACAGCACCCGTGTTACACCGAGGGGGCGGGCAACACTGGATGGACGGGTCCTACCGATGCTGTTTCTAACACACATTTTTTTGGTGGTTTCTATGTAATAACCTGTGACCTCACTGTCCTTAAGCTCAACTCTCCTCTCCTGCACATTGGCCCAAAGCGTCTCCTTTTCTTGGCACTGACCTGCCATGCTGTACCACTGGCCTGAGATGTCAGGTGCAGCAGCTGCAATTATGTCATGTACTATTTTCCTAGCACCGTAAAGCATCTGTCCTTTGCAACCGTTGTTTTGCCTATTTCTCGTTTATGTTCTGATTTTTGCAATAAGGCAAGTGATATGTGTTGATAAATCCCTTTAACATCTTTATTGTACTTTTATCAAAGAATCTGGAGTGCTTTTAGGCAATATATTCATACTCCTCTTAGCCCCAGGTATTCAGTGGGACAGAGCCAGCCTATGAGCGCTGGAAGGGGGAAAACAAAAGCCACCATCAGTTAGAAGCATTGCTTTATCCTCGGTATATCTTCATTAAAGCCATCGCCCCACACGCTAGGTGAGATGAGAACAGCAGATGTGTTTGAGCATGTTCAGTGAGTTTCTGTTTTATGTTATACCTCACTGAATGTATTCAAGCAGTTTTGTTCAACACATCCCTTTGACTTCCAGTTGACATTGCAGGTGTATGCACACATCTTGTGATCCAAGCCCTTGCTGCTACAAGCTTAACATTTATATCAAATGAACTGCTTCCTGACCTGGCATCTGTTTTTCTACATTATACTTCTATTCCATACTGCCTCTGTGATGCTGTGATTTGATTTCTCTCTTGCAATCATATGGGTTCCCTTAATTTTCTTCTTCTGTGACTTCCTGAGCCAGTAGCTAGTTTCTGACAGTCAAGATTCCTACTCCTCCCTCCTACTCCTCCTCTCTCACCCCTGCAACACACATCCCTGGCAAGATTGCCTAGTTGACTTTTTCAAAGCTCTGCTGCACTGCTTCTCCATCGCATCTGCTCTATTGCATCTATTTGTCTTTTACAGTTTAGCTATTTTTAAGTTAAATGGAAGAGAGAATGCTTCCTCTGTCCAGCAGTGTATTTATAGGCTTTCTTGTGACTAATTTTAATCACTCTTCTCTCATCTTTTTCCTCCACCCATCTCCTATCCCTTTAAAGAAGAAGCTGTGTGGCGTTTATTATTTGGTTAAAGCCAACATGATTGTGTTAAAGCACAAGCATGAGAATGAATGTATTAATAAATAAAAATATTCCACAATCTGCTTACCTTGAAATACAGGGAAATCGTTTAGGGACCAATTTTGTGCTCCTTAAAAGATCGCTGTGTGGTTTTTGAGAATTCATTTCCTGGAATTCTTCAAATGAAGCGTCTCTTGGTGTTGAAGAACCATTATTTTGCTATATGTTTTAATCACTGTTAAAGTTGAATTTGCTGGAAAAAATATAAAGCTTATTCTGTGCAAGTGATACTGAATGATACGGAGCTTTCTGAAGTCAGTGGGTACCACGAGAGTGCGATGAAAGAAGAGGAAGGCTGCCATAAACAACTTGAAAGGCACATTTATCTCTGAGAAGTGGGAAGCTTAAATTAGTGAGTGAGCAAACTAACGCCATCACTTGCAAAAGTAAGCTTGTTTAAAAACCAGAACATGTAGTCCAGTGCTCCTCTTTGCCTGTGAAGAAAATCTCCTGTGAAATGCAGAAAAGTTGTGTCTCGTGGAGACTGTGAGGAGTTCGAATGTTTCCCCTCTGCTCTGCCTCCACTTCTCTGCTGAGGACTGAAATGACATTAACAGAACTGTATAATTTCATGTTTTCATTCAGAGGCTTGTCTTTTTCAGGGAAAAAGAGTATGTGAGAAGTGCTTCAGGAGAGGGAGAGCCTGCCAGGGTGATGACGAGGGCACATGGACAGGGAAGGTCAGGAGGCTGTTTCCTTCTGGTTTTGTCTTCCTTATGCCTAAACTCTCGTAATAGAATATTCAGACAGAATTTGGAGGAATGGCTCACTCGTTACTGTGCCTGACCATCGGCTCCTAGGGGTTTGGTGGCAGCTTAAACACAAAGCTTTTGTTTAAGTGTGTCACCAGATACCAGCTGTGACTGTTTGCAGTGAAGGACCTGTCTTTCCCTCGGTGTCACCTGGGAGGAGGATGACAAAGTGGGTGTAACCGCCCTTACACTGAATCATGCGTCAGAGTTTGATCATAATTATGTTGTGCTCTAGTTCTGTGTTGCTTTGTCAATGAACCTCTCTAAATTTTAATCCATATTCCAGCCTGTCACAACCGTTTTGCTAAGGGCTGTGTATCTGTGATTTCACTTTATCAACTCTTATGTTTTTAAGGAACTTCCTGTGCTTTTTTTTTTTTAAAAAAAAAAAACAAACCCACAACAAAACCCAACAAAACCTTAATCCATGATGTAGCTTTGTTACAAGCAAGTCCTTGGATAAATGAATTTGTAGTTTTGGACTCTTGGTGTGGATTGGCTGGAAATACAGACAAGTTGCTGGGTTGAAATAAGCAGTAACGGGTTTTTCTGAACGCGAGCCTGTTGCAGATGGCGAAAAGGACTAAAGTGCATGAGTGTATTCCTTTCCGAACCTTGCAGAAGAGTCCTCTTCTGAGTAAGCGAATGCCTTGGAGTCAGAATAAAAGAAAGCTAAATGAGAAAACTGTGTGGAAAATTACATTCTTAAAGAAAATGTCCAGCTGCAAAAATTAATCTCCCTAATCATACAGCTCTTAAGCACTTAATGGGAGGAAATACTTGCATGGGGAGGAATATTAAAGCTCTGCCTTCCTTGGCTTGTGCTGGGATACACGTCTTAGAGGGAGCTCCCATTTACAGCCGCAGCGAAAGGTCAAAATGTGCAAAATTGACGGGAATTCAGACCACATCCAGAAAAATGTGGTCCCTGTGGTGCCGATGGTTTTCTGACTACAACATGAAGGACTGTGGTGCTGGGTGATTTTTCTTTCAGGCTCCAACAGCTGAAGGAGACAGAGAGAAGCTCTTCCGTCACTTGAAGCCACGCTAATTAATATGATGCTGCCCTTCCCTAGTACATGTTATCTGAGAATCTCTGAGTGCTGTACGCTCTCTAATTAAGCTTCCCAACACCTATCTGAGGTGAATGACTAATATTAACTGAATTTCTGTAGAAGGTGAACATGGGGATGCAATCCTTGCACAACCTTTCCCATAATCACGTACTGAAATTGGTGAGAAGCAGCCGGGGTTTAGTGATTTCCCATCCCTCACCCAAACTCCTGGGAAGGTTTCAAACAGGGTTCTCAAAATACCTCAAAGTGTGAGGTATGTTTTCCGTATACAAAGGCAGTGTGGATAGCCTTGAAACTCTAGGACAGTGTCTCTCCTTGAGCTGATGGGAACTATAAGCAATAAATGAGTGCACATTGATTTATCCTGTATTAGATCAGATACAAGATTCTCCTTTGCCTCCTGCATGGAAATTGCTGTAGCCTCAAGTGGAGTTTCAGTGTGTTCAGAGCAGAAAGTACAGCTCAAAGTGTTGTACAGGGAACAATATGATATTGTGTGTCTGTTTCTCCCACACAATGGATTGTGGCAAGTGGAAGAAGTCATCTTTAAACTCTGGGTTTTTACAAGAAAGCAACTGCATCTGCTATTGAGGTAAAAATGAATTACTGTGTATGTGGGGAGGTGGGGGGGGGAGCAACTGCAACAGCGAAGTGCGATGTTTTCTAGCAGGATTGTTGGAAAATGGGAAGTTATAACTTTGAATGTTGAGCTTTCAGCTGAGCCTTTGCAATCTCAGTTTCTGTTGCCTGAAAAGTAAATTGTCAGGAAAACTAGAGCCAGCCTGGCCTTTTGGGTAGAAAGAGAATTGTTGATGTGTGTCCCCCCGTGCCTGTGCACTGCTGTGAAGGAGCAGGTGGCACAAAGTGCGTAAAGAAAACGACATTTTCTTGGTGAATTTGGAAGGGCTGTCCAAGGTGTGATTGCTGAGGAATGTGACTTTGGCCAAGGAAAGCGGTGAGTGCCTCTGCGGCTGTTGGTTGTGCCTGTGAAACAGCGCGTGGTGCGTGCTGTGCTTCCTGGGGCTGCTGGACGGAGGGGACATCTCTCTGTGCCTGGTTTCTGCACGTCGGCCCCATTCCTTGATGAAATGCACGAAGAGGCTTCCAAGGAAAGCTGTTCTTTTTGTAATTGGCTGATGGAAACTCGTGGTGGTTCTGAACACCGAGTCTAATTACAGCATTAATGGATGTTGTATACAACAACCTCATATTTAAAAAAAAAAAAAATAATAATTTACTACTCCACAGGTAGACACATGTTTTCAGGGGTGGCCCAGGACTGGGGGCAGTTAATGTTGTTCTTTTGAGACATATGAGCCACCTGGATTTTGCTGTGTTCGGTAACCAATGCAACCTGAAGTGATATAATTCTCATCTGGGTTGGATGTGGTTCCAGTACATGTTTGTATCAGCAGTGAGAGAAAGTAAGTCTGTCCGCGCAGCCCACAGCTTCAGCTCCTGTGGTCAACGAGTCATTGTTCTTCAAACATCTCTGTTGCCTTCTTCATCCTGCTGCTTCCTGTAGGGCTGTCCGTGGATGAAAGAGATTTCCAGGTGTAAAACAAGTGTACGTTTTCTGATGGGCCGAGGGAGCAAATAGAGAATAAATCCCTGACCTTTGGGGAAATGCTGGAACCGCACAAACTCTTAGCTGTGCTGCTTGAGGAACCGCTTTAATTGTTGTGAAAGCATTTTGGCTTTGCTACCTTTGAAGGAAAACAGGCATTTTAAATGTCAGGCATCTAGTAGACTTATTAAATCCCTCGGGATCGGTAGGTTTTCATCCTCATGTGAAAGCAAGGATTTTGAAGATGGTTCATTTTGACTTGGGCACTAGTTATGAAATGCCGTAGCTATTTGGTGTGAAGAAATAGGGGATGAGGGAACAAGTAAAAGCTTTAGATGGACCTGGCAGATCCTGAGATCTCTGACAGCCAGGCTCTTAAGCAGCCTTTTGGATTATCTGGTGGCTTTCTTGGACATTACATGAGATATTTTCTCACGTCATGGCTCCTAGTTCTACCGATTTGCCTTTAATTAGTTCCAGTAGCAGTGCTTTCTCAGCCACGTTTCGAGGTGAAGCGTGGCCAGAGCAGAGGACTGGGATCTCATTTTTGGAAGCAATCTAGTTGTGGTGTTGAAGCCACTCCTCCTTCTACCTGGGGTAAGTCAGTTAATGTCACTGTGGTTAACACGTCTCACCTGTAAAGCGCAGATTACACCTTTTGTGGAAATGGACAGGTAGGCTTCGCTATGAAGAGATGCTGTTTTGCATTGCTGCGCATGATTTGTTTTGCTTTGTATGTACCTGCTTAAAATTCATATGAGAGGAATTTTTTCTGATGCGCAAGTAGTAGTTCAGTGCTGGATGGTTGTTTATGCCTTTGAAAGTCTCGTTTCTCCGACCTAACAGCCTTGCATTTTGCAACTTCTGCCAGTGCTTCTCTAATCCTTTCCTGGCCTACATGACTTATAATGAATGTTTTAAGCAAGCAAAGCGAAGCAAAACTGCCTCCGAGATGAGTGAGGGGTGAAAATCTTGGAAAGGGAAATGAACACCCAAAACATAAGGAGATTATTGTTTTTTCGTTCAGTGCAATTCGTTTCCCTGGGTGATGAGCTCTGTAAACTCTGAGGAAGGAGGTAAATGCAGCTTTTTAGGACATGTTGGGTATCTTTCAATATGAGGTTAGAAATAGTGGAAAATGTGTTTCTGCTCTTAAATTCCAAATGCATCATCCTCTGGAATCTCACTTATCCTGAGAATTCAGGTTTGAAGGCAGGACGGACCGCCTTGGCTGTGCTTAAATACTTGCCGTACTGAGAGGGCAGAGCTGGTACCTTTGATTCAAGAGAAACAATACTCTGTTGTCCAGAACTCACAAAAGCATTTGTATGGAGACATTCTCAACCGTGACTCTGTAAACGTGGTACCTATAGAAGAAAAACGATGAGCAGAGTAAAGTACCAGGAGGTATTGCGGGCTGCAGTTATCTTGTGTGGTTTTTTTCGAGCCTGCCTTGTTTTCTTAGCCCTGCAGGAGATCGGTTTGCACAATGCACACATTGTGTGTTTCACAGTAGGATGCTTTGTCAAACTGAATCTCTGCACTGTTGACTCTTTCACGCAGTTAAAAAAAAAAAAAAAAAAAGAAATCCTAGTGATTTCATCTTGAATGCCCCATGCTGTTCAAATCTGAGCGAGTAAAAGCATATACAAGGTAAAGAAGACTTGGGCTAGTGTTCCATTGTCCTGGAGTCAAATGGTTCTTTCTCCTTTGTCATCTGCCGGAGCGCTAGGGATGGATATCATCTTCCGTGCATGCTCAGAGTGGAGCAAGGAGTCTGGAAGCTTCTCACTCCTTTCCTGAAGATGGGAGTAATGACCTTGATGCTTTGAGGGAAGGAGCCCGTTCCCTCCATGTGTCTCTTCTCTAGTACACAACTCACATCTTTTTGGTGTGAGCACAGAAGAACGGGCTTGGCTAAGTGTCTTCTCCCCAAGCTGATTGCTTTAGTTGGAAGATGCGGGGGTAAGGGCATGTGCCATGGCATCGGAGGGCTCCACTTTTTGAACAGGTGGTCCTGGAACTATAAAAGATGTTAAGGAGTTTGAAAGTGTTCAAGCTGCAATTTTAAATCGACAACTTTCCAGCTCTAACCGGTCACTCCTCAGCCACCGCAGCTGACTTGGGAACATTTGGCTCAGGAAGCGGAACAACAGTTGGAAACAAATAGTGATTAGTTTTTTCATGGCTTCCCAGGGAACGCATCAGTTTGTTCGTTTTTCCCCTCATTTTTGTGATTCCTGTGGATTTTTAAGGCACTGTAGATGCAGGATGTTCAGTTTAGCCAAGCTTGCTTACTGGCAGATTAAAATGAGCAAAGGCTGAGCACGCTGAGTTCACTCATCATAACCAATATGATGCTTCTCAGAACTTCCTTTGCCCTTGGTATCTTCACCGAGGAATCCTGCCTGCTGCCGTCAGCCCCCCTGCGTTGAAATCCCATTTTACCCATTTGAATGCTGTAAGAAGTGCTGTATAAACTAAACAGGAGCATCTGTGAAGTGGTTAGAGTTGTTGTTGATTGCCTTTTCCTTATTGCCTTCAGGGGACTTAAGCTTGAATTTGCTGGAAGTAGAATTTATGAGCCAGAACGCTCCATTTCTGATCCTTAAGCTGGGAAAAGTGTGGTGAATTTGAGAGGTCTTTCTCTTGCCTCCAATGTCTCTGGCTTCTGATCTGGACCTTAAAGGGCTCTCCCCGTGTCTTTAGCATAATTGCTCTTTGCGTGTTGAGAAGATGCCCGATTTTTACATGGCTGCTTTCTTTATGGAGAGCCGTAGGAGCAGCTTTAGGATTTCATCCATCTGCTTTGCGTGAGCAGTTCAGCTGGAGACTCGTGCACCTGCACGGCTGGTCTCTTCATCTGGGGGAGAGGGGGGCAGAAAAGGTGTGTTTGTGTTGATCCAGCAGCGCTGTGCGGTTGATGAAAGATCCTGAGGATGACGAGAGGAGACTGCTGTGGTTTGACTCATAGTGTGGGGGTTTGAAGCTTGTATCCAGCGCTGGGTTTATAATCACGATCTGGTGGTGTCTGTTTGGAACAAAAGGCTTTTCTTTTCCTGCTTATGAGGGGGAATAAAATTTAGGATGTAGCTCTCTGCACAGCCGTGTTAAACCCTCTGATTATATGGGGCTGGACACCTTAGCTGCTCTCCTGTTTCCTACATGAAAGCCTAGCACATGTCTGTGTGGATATATTGTCATCTGGGAATGTCTGATCATCTGTATTTTATTCCAACTATAACTGTTTTTCTGAGAACACTTTCACTATCCTCAACGGATTTGGGAAGGTTTATTGTGCAAAAGCAATGTGGCCTGGTAAAGGATTTCACTGGAATGCACAAATATGTTCCTGCTCTTCGTTAACTAAATGAAGAAATGCCTGTAGAATTAAGACTAAGCGATCAATCCTGCAAGTGGGAGCACTAAAAACTCCCCAGGGTCAAATTGTACTGGTGAGTTGGCTATGTCATTTACAATCAGACGTGGGAGGGGGATAGAAGGGATGCCATCCTCTACAGCTTGGGCTCTTCCAGCTGCTGGCTGGAGGCGTGGGGTTCCAAAAGAAGAGTGTAAGGGCAGAAGTTTTGACTAGTACAATATTTCCATGGTCTGTCCCCCTTCTCCTTGGCACTGTCACCCTGGCTGGAGGGGATCTGCGCCTGGTGAGAGGCACAAGAGCTGTGGTGTAATCCATATTGCAAATGCAGCATTCCTACAACACAAACCAGCGATGTCCAGCTGGTTATTTAGTTAGCTTGGTAGTGGGGAGTCACTGCAGAAATAGGAAAATGCTGCTGGTTTTTGCCCAGTTGCTTATTTTTCACGGTGCAGAGGGGAACGTTGTTTCTCCAGGATGCTGAGCAGACCAGAAGTACTGGAAATGTGATTGAAGAGAGGAGCGCTTGCTGAGACTGGTTTGCTCTGTGACTCTGCCTTGCTACCTGCAAGTAGTATTAAATGTTCTGCTTTTTCTGAACTGCTGGCAGGTGCAAATAAGTGACCGCTTTGGTCCTACTAAAGGTCTCTTTACTAAAGAGAATTTTGGCATCGGGGTCAGGGGGGAAGTGACTAAGGCAAAGCCTCTTCCTTTCAAATAGAAGGCTGGTGGCAGGACCTCGTCTCTAGTGGTTGCAAAGGAGAAAACTCCAAAACGTTGGAAATTATTCATATACTTTGAGAGAGCACAAATGCATACAAAACAAAAATGCTACTGGAAGCTTTAAAGCAAAAAGTCACAGTACAGACATGCCTGTGCTGGCTAACATGAAAGCAGCTGCACTGCCATATAGCAAATGAAGACATAGAAACTGGGAGTGGAGGAAAAGCATGAAGAGAAATGTGGTCAGCAGAGTTAAAGGTGCTCTAAAGAACCTGAGAAATAAAAAGACACGTTAAGTGATACCAGCCTGTTAGGAATTCAAGGTCGAACGCTGGTCAATCACACTATGGGGAAGCTCAAGAAATACTGTATGTATTCTATATCTGTTGAAAAGCCAGATGACCTGGTCATCGTATGATCTAGTCTTTCATTCCTGCAGTAAATAAAGTCGAGATTAAACAGCTGATTCTAAAGCTAGGCGTTTAAAAATCAGCAGAGGACTTTTTATTTTTCCTTAAGGCTACAGCTGTAGCAGTCTGAATATTGCTGTGATAGTGATGTTCTTCCAGCCCCGAAAGATATTTTGCACCAGGCAGGAGATTGCAGGCCAGCCAGCCAAACAAGGTTTGCAGGCAAAATAATGGGAAACCAGCAGTAGCTCTTCTAAAATCTGGATTCAAAGGACAGTTTTTCTTGTCAATCAGTGTGGATTTATGAAAAAGTGAGTGTCATATGAACCTGAAGCCGTGCATTGACTTACTTTGTGAGGTTACAAGATAGACTGAGAGTGTTTGGAGAAGCTATTTGTTTTGGCACCCTCGCAGCATTTTGATTGAGGAAATGAACAATACAAATCAACACTGTGTAGCTAATGGCTCTGTGAACTGGCTGACAGACGGGTCTCAAAATCCAACTGGTTATTGGGACTGGTTAGTGAATAGGTATGTTATTAGCAGAGATTGTCAGGGGGGTTAGCTTTTGTCCCTGTGCCAATTGCGACATTTCTCTCTGATCTGGAAGGGAGAAAAAAAAAAAAAAAAAAGGGCAATTTCTGATCAAGTTCGGAGGTGCCATAGGTTGAGGGCATAGTAAGAGTGAGGAGGGGACCTTAGTGATTAGAACCACTTAGTAAGGTGGATGCAGGGAAGCTGGGTGCGCATTGCTATGGCCAACCGTAGGGTCATGCGTCTGCAAGAGCAGGGAGGGCTGCATGCTCGACGTGTTCCCAGTGCTCGACGTGTTCCCAGTGCTCGACGTGTTCCCAGTGCCCTTGCTCCAGCTCATCCGAGATCCAAGAGGCTTGAAGGTAGCTTCAGTGCCCCTGGGAGGGGGCTACAGTAGCTGAGGAATGGTGAAATTGTGGCTATTGGTTGAAGCTGGGGAAATTTAGGCAAGGAATAAGAGACATGTTTGCAGTGTGGTTCATGTTTGGAATCGCTTTGTAAGAGCTGGAAAGGATTCGGCAGTGCTGGAAGACTTTTGAAGACAAAATCATTGTCTTCAAAAGTCATTTTCTGAAGATGTGGTTCTGCATGAGGACTATAGGACTTGAAGTAAGGCCCAGTTGAGGGAAAGCCTTCTGGCAGCTGGTCTGCAAATGTCAAACTAATGGTTTAACTCCTTCCTTCCTCTCCAGCCGTTATGTGTAACCTCTTCAGTTCCTGCCATCAGTGGTTTTCATCAAATATGCAGAAGTCTTTGTCTTTTTCTTTTCTTTTTTTTTTTTTTTTTTCCTTAATGGAGAGCAGTTACGCAGCACTAGAGGCTGAGGTTTTCCTCGTTCCTTTAGCTGCATCTTCCTCTGAAGTTGGCAGCTTCTCTTTCCTGGCTGAGACACAACGATGAGGCAGAGGAGAAGTGGCAGTGTTGTATTTCAAAAGAACCGGTGCGGCGGAGTCTTGTTCTAACACCACAAAACACAATTACGTACCTCTCACTACTGTGCTTTAAATAAATAACTTCCCTTGGACTCCGCCTGTCCTGGTAAGACATTAGTTTTGCCATGCTACTGTTATTTAACTTAATTTATCCAATTTTCTTGCTATCCCTCTCTCTTTATGGCAAAAAAGGTCAGTATGGCATACACCTTATTACTGCCCACTCTGCTCTAGTCCCGCTGCAGCGCTGGGCGGCCATGCAGGAGGTTTTGTTGCCCAAACTGGTTTCTCACGTACGGGAAGTGCTTCCTCTCTGTTTCCTACCGCAAACTTTGCAGCTTCCCCAGAGAGCTGCTGGCGGCTGGAACTGGCAGTCGGACCTGGCAGCACACTGCATTCGTTAAAAAGGCCAGATTGCAGCTTAATCAAACATCTTTCCAAACTGCAGTAGGAAAATCCAAAGGCTCTGCTTTGGAGAATTGAAATGAGGAACGTGCTCTTAAAATGCTGACATTGTGTTGTCACTGGCGCTAAAGGAGATCTTTAACATGTTGGAAACCAATGCCTCGCGGTTTTCTTTTTGGAACAAAAAGAGGAAATTCCCTCATGTAACAGGATGTGTTAAAGAAATGCTCTATCTGAGGGATTCTGGTATTTTCTCTTTCCCTTTTTGTTACTTCCTCAAAATTTATGAATTATAACTGTGTGTGTATATTTCATGTCTGCCTTCTCTCATGAGCCATAGCCTTAGGCAGGGCTTGGCTTTTCTTTTCTTTTTTTTTTTTGGTTGGGTTCAGCAAAAACTTTATTTCCAATTGTTTTTTTCCGTTCAAAATTAGTCATTTCGTAGAGCTCCTCAATGGCTCAGATATTTAATTCCAGTTACAGAGTAATTTTATCTCTGCATCTCCAAAGCCTTTGTTGCTGGGATGTGATCAGACTGACAAGGTTATAGCGTATATTAGTTGCTAAAAGGATGGGTAATGTAAGGTTGTAGATGATCCTTCTGTTGTGGCTTTGACTTCTGCTTTTTGTGGTATGGAGGTTCATTTGTTAAGATCAGAAATAAAGGATATGAAACCAGCGGCAATTTGGCTTAACACATAAGTGAGATTCTTAATTATATTTTCCTAGCACAACCTTTCCTTTTATGTGAGTGTTTATGCTTTGGTTTTGACTTTGCAGCTATGTTAAGAAGCAGGTACTCCTGTGTTATGCGGTCTCGGATTGGAGGAGTGCCTGGTTCTGGCTCTCTTTATGCCATTTCATGGACTTTCTCATGCAGGAGGATTTAGTGACACGTCTGTCAGAAAGCAGCTTTGTGGAAGAGGGCTTTGGCACGTGGCGTTTGCATGAGCTGCTGGAAGGTGATGCAGCTGAGGGGCAAGAGCTAGTGGGGTCAGTAACGTTATTCTTAAAGGATGTAGCTCTGAATTGAGGGGTGATCCTCCTCCGTTTCACCACCGACCGCTGCAGCAGCTTTTGAGCTGTGTGGTCCGGTGTACTGGTGAGCCATGGGAGGCTCACAGTGGCCAGGACAAAGTGGCCTCTCTGAGGGCGACAAAGCATCCATCAGTTCATCTTCAGCCGCTGAAGCCTCTCACTAACCTAATTGTGGATCCCAATATCCTGAATGGGAGGGATCTGTCCCTCTGCCTCTTGCTGCTACATACCCAGGAGTGAAAACTATCTAGCAATCAAACATTTTCTGGTCAAAACTTCCCACGTAACATTGCAAAACAAAAAAAAAATCAAGTCACAGAGTGACTCAGGGTTGAGATCAAAGGACAGCAGGTGCCCTGAAGACACGAGGCAGTAAACTGCACAGATGATGATCTCCAACCAGTCAATCTTGGCGGGTATAGATAGGTAAAATTATTCTCATTCTTATTTTCTTAGAAGCCTTTTACTTTTTTTTTTTTTTTTTCCTCTTCTTCCTTACAAATGTCTCTCTTTGTCCCCAGCAGGGTGGTGCAGGAAGTAAATATCCGAGTGAATCGTCATAGCTCATCCCCTATTTTGAACGGTTAGCGAACCGCGGAGCAAATGGTTAACTAAATACTGGCTCTGACCCACTCAGAGTAAGAGCTAGCTGGAGGCACGGCTTCTGCTGAGACAAACCAATTTCCTGCCATGCTTTAGCTCTCCTGTCATTGTGTTTAGCTTGTGCATCAGGGTTTTTACATGTGTGCAGTGCAGATGTTAGCAAGGATACAGTGGTCCTCTAATTAAACAATGCAGGGCTTAAGTTGTCTTCAATGTAAGAAAGTAGGCAGCACCATTGATAAGAGGCACTAATATATAAAAAGTGGCTTACCATGCTGAGGGACATCTGCTCATCCTTCATGTGGATTCAGCTCCCTGTAGTGTGGTGGATGATGGCATGAAGAGAGCTCGTGTTGATGCCATAGGAACTCACCGGATTCTCCAATAAAGGCGAGGACGGTAGACTTCAGTCGCTTTGTACCGCTAACAGGAAGTGGCAACATCCATATTTTTAAAAAAACTTTTCTGTGTTAAATAGGAAGTTGAAGTGACTTTTATTTGTTGAGCTTCACAGCAAGCGAGTGCTGTGAGAATATAGTAAGACAAAGAGCCCCGAGGCCTTTGCATATGTTTCTGCTGTGCCGTCGTCTCCAAGGAAGAGCATGACTCAGTTACGCTGACTCGAAATATTCAGAAGTATATTATTTCTCTTGCAACAGAAGGGCTTGGCACTGCACTCTGTTGGAGATGCCCTGTTTTTCTTAGGCAACAAACGGATAGTAAATTGTTTAGACTTCCTCGTGGCTGTTAAATTCTTTCCCATAACATCCCCTGAAAACAGGACGGGTGGTAGGATATTTTGGGCTGCAAAGATCAGTCCTGCGATGCTCCCGTTGGCACGGCACTGAACTGGCAGTCAGGCACTAAAGGCAGTGATTTCGCTCGCTCGCTCTCTCTCTCTCTCTCACCTCTGAGATGTGTGGCCAAGTGCCAAACCAGCTGTGCTTTCCAGGCGGCTTCCAGCTTTTTGTCTCCCGGGTAGGTGAGTCTGGCCTTGAAGAGACAAATGCACGCATGTTCATGCCTCGGCGCTTGAAAAGAAAAAGAGCAGTTTCTTATCAACCGCATTGGAGTGGGGAGAGAAGATAAATCCTCTGGAGGTGAAGCTACATGGTGTACAAGCACTTGGAAGAGAAAATGCCATCGTTGGTGCTGGTACAACTTCAACATACTTGACTAAAATCTTGGCTTTGGGACTGAAGGTGCCTGTACAGCTTGTGTTGGGGAAGGGTAGGCATCTAGTTGTTTCCATGTCTTTTCATGGATTTGCATCTTCTGTAGTGGGAGCTCCACACGGTTCAGCTGATAAGGGCTTTCCAGGAGACAGGAGTGCTTCTGGTTGTCTTTGACAGATAAATGCTGTCCTCCTCCTGCAGCCTCGTTCATCTTCACCGCGGCCTCAGGGAGCGGAGTCGCCGAGGGAGTCGGCAGCTTTAGCCAGCACGGGGATCCTGCACTGGGACAGGTCTTGTACAGGAGGTCAGGAGGTCCAGGAACCCCAAGAGCATCTTTGATCTTGCTGCGATCCGCGTTCTTCCATGGGCTCATGTTCAGAGTTGCTGGGTGCCTGGTTATATTTCTTTTAAACCGAAAGCTTGAGCTCTGTGACTAGCTGAGTTTGGGTAATTAGACACAAATTCGGTCAAGATGGATGGTATGAGAAACGGGGGTGGTATGACAGTGAAGAATGCAAAGCCTGAAAAGAAATAGCTGTAGTTAAATGGTGCAGCAGTCATTGTGATGAGGGACTGCATCCGAGAGAATCACAGGCTGCTTTGGGCCCTTTTCCCTGCTGGCACAGGGCTTGGAGCCTGCCATCCAGACCCTCGGGCTGGTACCGTCCCAGCGCACGTCTGCGTGGACTCCGGCAGCAAACTTGTAAAGCGTTTTCTCGCCTCTAGGAAATCGCATTTGCCTTGGACAACCTGCACTCCTGGAAGCGTGTCCAGCTCCAATAGAAAAAGGCGCTGCTCCTGGAAAAAAACATAGCTGGCAAGTGTCTTCCCTGACAGGGTTCATGCCTCTTTCCGAAGAAGAAATAATGCCTGTAAGGGTAGGGCTAGACACAATACAGCAGTTCTTACAAATGAGGTCGCAAGAAGGAAAGGACGGACAAAGTTGGTACCAGATTAAATTTAATTAAGAAGGAATCTGATGGTTAACTGACAATTTGGCCTTTTCTTTCCCTGTCCTCCTCTGCGCCTAGTTGCTGGCGCACTGCGGAGTGTTTTATCAGCTGGCATGTCTCCGGTTGTCCGAGATGGGTCCTGGAGCTGCCAGGAGCGTGTGCCCTGTGCAGCTTGACCTTCCTGACTGCCGGAGGTAATGCCTTGCTTACTTTTCTCTCTTGCTGCCCTGTTTGGTGCGTCCACTTGCAGGAACCTTGTAAGGCAATGTGAGTGAAGACGTGTCCTGTCTCCGAAGTCATGTGTCCTTGGCATTCCTTTTTTCATCTATCAAGAGAAATATTACGTGCACATGCGACTCATTAGACGAGTAACTGACATAGCGCTGCCTTATTATTGACTACACATGTGATAGGTAAACAGTATGAATGACCGATTTACCTATAAGAATATTTTTGCTGAATTATGTCCCTTGCCCTGCCTTCCACGCAGTTTGCGGACTTCTGTTATCGCAGGGATACTTGCTGAAATAGCAGCGTCTGGATAGGATGGCAACTAGCAGCTCCACCAAGACCTTCCTCAACCTTTTAGGAGAAAGCCCTGCTTTCTTTAGGAGAAAGTCCTGCCTAAGTCCGGTAAAGGTACATGGCTTTGGAGTCAGTCGAGGAGCTAGTTAGAGGCGTCTCAGTCTGTCTCGGTGTAACGCCATAAAAAGTATGTGCTATCTAGAAAGCAGAACATCTGGCAAACAGGCTAATGAGAGCCAGACTGGGGGAGCTCTGAGGCAAATTTAAGAGCTATCCTGTAGAGTTTGTTTATCACTCTCTGAATTTGTAGGAGGTTACTAGTTTGTTGGATTTTTTAAAAATTATTATTATTTATTAAAACAAATGCAGACACCAAAGATCAAACAATGAGAGTCTGAATTGGCTTCAGTTTGACATAAAATAGCCTGGCTGTGAAGGGTGATGTATCCTGTGAATGTTTTCTGTCCCTTATTCCCCTCTCAGCTCTGCCCTCGAGATCCCTCGTGGCCGCCTGAGCTCCTCCGAATGAGAGGAGTTTGTTTGCTCTCTCAGCCAGTGCAGAGTTTTTCCTTCCCCTAAGCAGGGAATTTGTTTTGCAAAGGGAGAGGTTTGGGCTCTGGAAAGTTTATGCTCCTTCTCTTTCTCTCTTTTTTGTTTTTTTGTTTTTTATTGTAATGATGACATATGGAAACTATTTACACAGGAGCATGCTCTGCTGCACTGAATGGAAATGTTGGAGTCCCGGCAGTATCGTTCCGGATGCCTTGTGTAAGCAGCCAGCTGGTTTTGCTTTCTCTTTTTTTTTTTCCTCTTTTCTTTTTTTCCCCCCCTCCCTCGTCTCCCTTTCCAGGGAACGTCTGGGATAAGTTACACAAGTGTGGAAGGAAGCTTTGCCATCTGTGAACAGCTCAGTTCGTTTACTTTGTCATGCCCCTTGTACTGTGAACTTCACAAATATCTGTTTTCCCATTTTTGCTGGGGGGGGAGGAGGAAGACTCCCTGCTGCGACTAGTCGGCACTTTGACTCCTTTCCCATTAGTTGTTCACATTCGCTGGTGAGCAAATTCTGCTATATGCCAAAATAAGAGAGCGTGGCACATGAAGCCGCGCTTTACCGCCGCGCTCGTGCTTAAAAGCTCTTTGTCCCGCAGCTAAGCCTTCCAACAACTTGCACTTAGAAACATCCTGCCGTTAAGACAGCGATAGGGAAACGATTTAACTGAAGTCTGAGCCACCTTCCTCAGAGGGGAGGGGAGAAAACACTTATTTTCCTCTGCTCTCTGCAGAACTCTTTTGTGCGTAGCTATCCCTTGAGGAAGCTGCAAAATTGAGGATCAGCTTTCGGAGGGGAGGGAGGGAGGGAGGAACTTCAGAGCTGATTTGTCTCCCTCTCCCCAACTCCAAACACGAGCGCGGCCGTTTCCCGACGCGGCGGCTGCCATGCGGTGGAGAGAGCCGCCTGCCATCTACTTCGAGGATTACGGGAGTCCTGCGGAGAGATCCTCCTATCTCATTGAGCTCCATACTAATGGTAAATGCCGTCGGGGATGTTGTGCAGCACGAGCGGAGCGGAGGTTGCATTAGTCTGTGTCATTGTTATCATGGGAGCAGCTGAGGAAATTAGCTAGCTGGAGGGCTGCCAAACAAGCAGGCAGAGGGTTGCTTTTCAAATTTATTATTATTTTTATTATTATTTATTACCCAGATGATGCTGTTGCCTCAGGGATGCTAGATCAACCTTCTGGTACCTGATGGGGAAGGAGCTGATCCACAAAATGCAGCTCTGCACCGGAACACTTCACCAGTACATTTTCTGTTGTCTGTGCCTAGCAAGATGATGTCTGGTTTAGACGGGAGGAAAACATCGCGGTTGCTAGAGTTATTTTTTGTTTCTGATTTGCATCTTTGAGTGTTGTTTTGTAATTGCAACCCTGATCTCGCTGGGACTTCTCTTCTGTTTTGGCTGTGAGTCCTCTGTGTGAAATCATAGAATAGTTTGGCTTGGAAGGGACCTTTAAAGGTCATCTAGCCTGACCTCCCCTGCAATGAGTGGGGACATCTTCGACTTGATCAGGTTGCTCAGAGCAACCTGAAATGCAGAGAAGGGGTCCTGGGTTTTTACCGTGGTGTATCTTTTCCTAGTGTTGATACTTTTCAAAGAGAGGTTGGTCTTTGCAAAAGAACTGCTTCAGGGTTAAAGGTAGTTTTGGCACCTTTTGGTAGGGTACAGTGCTTTGGTGTTTTGTTTAATGCTACACACCTTCGCCGATTTGACCACAGTATGCTTTGATGTTCTTAAATTTTGTATATATTGTAATGCTCCAATAACATGGTGGTATTGTAAGCAACCTGCTTAATATGTCCCTTTTCCCCAAAAGAGCTAGTGCAGCCAAGGTGTTGATTCTGCATACTTTTTCCAAATCCCCTGAACTGTGTGAGATGAATCACGCTCGGATTTTCTCTAAATGTTTGCTGTGTTTTGAAGGTGAGTTCTGGGAAGGCCTGAAACTCCGGCTCCTGTTAGCGCCTTCACAGTCCCTGCTGGTTTGAGCAAGGCGTCCCGCAGCCTCCCCCCGGCCACCAGATAACGAAGGAGCTGCGTGGGGGTGTGTTTCGTCTGTTAGGACGGGAACGAGGATTGGAAAATACTTGTCTTCTGGGCAGTAAAGATCTTCAGCAGTGAGTCCAGGTTCTGATGAAGATGTTCTCCTTCTGCAACTCTGTTAAGCGTTAAATGCAAAAAAGGTTTTTGCTGTCAGGCCGCCGTTTTAGAGAATCTGTCTCTCATATACACTAAAAGCTTTGTAAATAGTAATATTCAAGAACTTTTTGGAGCTTACAATGTAAAGCTTCTGATTTTTTGTATAGTGGTGTCATCTTTTAGTTAAAAGGCAAACTAATCCAGAAGACTGCCATTCCAGTTCTGTGGATAAATAAAATCTGTCATTCATTTTTTTTCAAGAACTGTACTCCTTCAAGGTGTAAAAGGGGTGTGGGGCAGGAGTCGTCCTCATTTGAAACATTTGTCCAGATTTTGAGTGGTATTTTAAGGGTATGGGGGAGGCAAGAAAGAGAAATAGGCTTAAATGCTGCAGGATTCTCGGCCATCTGAGTATGCAATCTGGAAAGTCTTCATAAGTCCCAGATAAATGTTATCTTAAATTGACTTGAGGGTGGACAAGGTGGCTGTGGCTCTGCACTGGTGAAGGGCTTTCTGCCCCTGTCAGGAGCACACAGTGCCGGTTCTCTCGATGGATGGAGTTTTTGGCATGGACTCTCTCCCCACTCCTGAGGGTGTTCTAGAAAGATTGGGTCAGTACTTCAATGAAGATTATTTTGCCATAGCAAAGAGATGCAGCAAATCTTCAGCATGTGCTGTCATGAGAGAGGAAAAGAACCTCATCATAATTTTTTCCCCACTCTCAGATAACTTCTCGTAAGACAGAGAGAACAAACCACCTCATCAGAGCTGCTGTGCTCAAAAAAAAGGGGGGAAATCAGCACTTTTGCACTGGCAGGATCAATTTTATGTGTACCCTTTTGGGGAACATGAGGCACTGGAGGAGGGAAGTCTCTACTGAGAGCAAGAACAACCATGTGGTTTGGGTAATGACTGAAACTCTGGAAAATGGGGCGTGTGGACAGCTCCAGCACAGGTTTCACGCACGGCCCGAAGCAGGTCTCGCTTCTGTGGGGTCTCTGCTCAGTGTTCTTTGTCAAAGGTGCGAAATAAAAATCCCAGTCCCGGAAGAAGAAACCAAGTGACATTCCCTTTTTGAACAATAACGGTCTTCATGCATGTTTTTCATGTGTCTTACTAGCACTGAGGCTGTCGAATGCAAAAAATGGCAAGTATACTGGAGTTTATATACGTGCCCCGCGTAGCTCTCCCACGGGAAGGGAACTGTATGTGTAGCTATGCTTGGGAGTCGCTTTTTGCATTAAAATTGTATTTTTTTAATGACATTTTTAGTTTTGAAATTTGGTGCAAATGTTCACTGCTTTATAGTGCTTGACTGATGAGAAAGTCACTCTTAGAAGTTTCAAAATCAATCCATGGGCTATGAACAGAAACTGAATCTTGCTGGTTTTTGTAAGAGGAGCATTGGTACTTACCTTCACTAAAAAGCGTGTTGCAAAGATTTATCATTTAATGACTCGGTAGAGCTCTGAAAAATGAGCCTTTCTACTAAAAATACTGTACTGCTACTATTAGTATACTACACAGCTTCTGTACTCTGACTGCTTTCCCTTGCCTGTGACAGTCCTGTACTCCATCCTTCCGTGGTCTCTCCTACCGTTAAATGTAAGAAGGCAGTGTTCCTTTAGCAAGCTTACTTTTATTTTGTGTATTGGACATCCTTGGAGACTTCTAGCTGTTAGCTGCCTGTTCATAGTTTATGACTGCTGATAGTACGCTACGAACATGACAGCACAGATCTGCTGAGCCAGGAGACCCGCTTATTGTGTTAAATAGGATGCTGTCTCTTTTGATGATCTTCTGGGAGCATTCCCGTGTTGAAGTGCTGAGTTTGAGTGTGCCTCTTAAAAGCTCCTACGTGGGAAGAGTCAGTTTGTGTACAAGCTGCCAGTTTCCTGGGTACTCTGCCACCTCTTGATGCTTGTCTCTGGTCCCAGTGCCTGGCTTGTTTGCATGCCTCCTGATCAATCTCAGCTCGCTTAATTGTAAATCAATTTTTCTCTTATTGTACTGATGCAGATGGAGGTAGCTATGACGTTATTAATGATGCATCCAGCCCTGCTGCGGGGGACTGCTGTGCGCAGCAAAGCTCTGCCCGACACAACTGGGAAATGAACTACCAAGAGGCGGCGATCTACCTCCAGGTGAGCCCTGCTGTTTGCCGTGTTGTGTGAAAAACGGACTTCTGAAACAATGGTAGTTCTTGATTATAAGAAATGAAAAGCTTCGGTTTTGAGGTTAAAAAACGGTGCTTTGCAAAGGAATCCGCTCAAAGAGTGGGGAGATGCTGGAAGAACCTTTGAATGTGCTCTGGCAAGTCATTTGGGAGTGACTGAACGAGCTACCCATCCTCTCCCATCTCTCCCAGTGCCAAAGACTGCAGTAGAAGGATTCAGCACGTGTTCAGTTCAGCCCTCTTGCCATGGAGATTTCTGTAACTTGTCATAGATCATCATTTTATGTCTTCAGCTGCTCCGGGGTGAATGGTCAGTGCTACCGTGGAGACACTGTGTGTTCTGGAACTGAAGGTCCTAATCCTGCCTTGGCCACAGATTTGGTGGGTGCCCCTGGGATGCTCGTTAAGCATCAGTCAAGCCCTGCAGGTCATGTAAGACGCAAGAGCGGGTAGAGGTCTTGATTTCTACAGGAAGAAAGCATGCTGAGATTAGGATCAGCCCAGGAGTAAAATTTATCCTATTTAAAAATAAAAAGCAACAAACAAACCCCACCCATGCTCCAGTTACAGAAAACACCATGGTTAAATCAACAAAGTTATAGTATTTTTAAGATCGCTGTACAGTCTGGTGTGATGAATTTGCCACCAAAACTGAGCTTCTCCTAGAGCTGGCCAGTCTGAAATTGTTGCTAGTTCCCTTAACTGTCCATTCTTCCTCCTTCTCTTTGTTCCCTTTCAAAGGCTCTGCGTTGCAATTTGCAGTGCTTTGGACCCAGTTAGGTTTTTTTTGCTTAAACCACCGCAAGGTGATTGAAACCGTTTGTTCCTCCCTGCTGCTACATCACAGGACTGAGAGCGTTTTGAAAAAGGGGTAGGCTTGGACCTTGGTAATATTTCAGCTTCGTGGTATGCTAGAGCAGCACCGACAATATAACGGTAGCCCCGGCTCCTCCCGGGCTTCTGTTTAAACTCATGATTATTGGAGATGCTCTGCAAAGGGTCATTGAGTTGCTGCAGTGCCTGATGGTAATGTACGCAGCAGGTTTGGCCCTTCAGATGCAGATTATTCTTGCTGCTGCCTTGACCAATGGTCGTGATGACAATGTCCTTGAAATGAAGTAGACATAACTTAAAGAGCACGCAGATTGTTTATTTGAACGAGTAGCTGCAGGCAAGAGCGTCTTATCTGAATAAGAGGACTTTGCTGTCCAGCAACGTTTTGAATTGCTTGGCTACCAAGAGGCAGAATTTAGACTGTTTTTCATTCTGCAAGTGTGTTTTGTCAGGCGTGAATAAGAATGCCCTGCTGATCTAAGCTGGCGCTCTCTTTGAGGGGGGGAGGCTGCGTTTTATGGAGCTTGCTGCTGGGTTTTGTCTTCTTCGCAATCTGGCTCACTGACCCGGCAGTGTGTGTTTGTTCTTAAAGAGAACGTGAGTTTGCCTGTGAGATGAGTAAATCATAAACATTTGAAACCCTCTTCTGAATTAGTCTCGAGGATGCTTCACTTCTTAAAGGAGATCCTGTTTCCTGACTCTGTTATGCATTTGCAGTCACAGTTATTCTACTTTGATAGTAATAGCTTACTGGCCTTACAATAACTGCTTACCTGGAAAGATGCTAATTTAAAAAACCCACAACCTCTTGTGTATCTGAGTGTCCCAGCTGGGGAAAAATAATCTTTCCTGACAGTTTCCAAGAGGCAGCAAGTTTCCTGTGAGTGACAAAGGCTCCCTTGCTTAAACCATTGACTCGGGAAGTAGAAGAAGCTGTTGGGTGGTTCCGCATGAAAAACCTCTAAATTCTCCCCAAACTAAGTTTTGTCCTAGAGGTAAAAATAGTAATGATGTAACTGTTTAAAAATCAGTTGTAGGCAAACTGTTAAGATGGAGTATCTGACCTTTTAATGTTAATTAAGCTTTCTAGTTAAGAGGGAATGACAAATCAGCATAGAGACTTGTTAATTTTTCACGGAGTCTGTCTTCTCACCTTCCTGAAGCAGAAAACACTGCGTGTGCTCCAGTGTTTCCTCCCAGACATTTTGTGAGGCCAAGATAAGGAGCAACTGTCAACCAGGTGCCCTGGAGCTTATCTGTGTGGTTTTGTGTTCTGTCCTGGAGAAGTTTAATCAAATAAGTCTGTAAACATGTGGAAGTGGTTGCAAGTAAATGAAGTGCTGTGTTTACGTTGGGATGTTGGCTGAAGTTTCTTTGCCTACCTTTATAAAGTCTTTCAGCACTCTTCCTCATTTTGAAAAGGCTCAAGGGTTTCTGAAGCAGGAGTTTGTGGGTATTAATGAGTTTCATTACTTAAATATGCTTATGAACAGAAGGGGATGTCCCATGTGTGTAGAGTTCATTCCTCAATAAACAAACTAATGTCAGGCTGTAAAGTGGGGATAGTCTGTCGGGAATTGTATCTAATCCTTATAAAGTCTGCGTTCTTCTTGTGGAAAGCTCTGTTACAGTACCGAGAGTCACTAATACTCTTCTCTTCTTTATTCCT
>NW_009649175.1:1639559-1664737 GCF_000708025.1 Charadrius vociferus
GAAAATAATGATAAGTTCTTCACTCACCCAAAAAATGCCAAAGCACTTGCTGCCTACCTCTTTGCACACAATCACCTTTTCTACCTAATGGAGCTGAGCACAGCGCTGCTTCTCCTGTTGCTGTCTCTCTGCGAGGCGCCCGCTGTTCCTATGCTCCGTCTTGGCATCTTTGTAAGTACTTTGGGGCAAAATGAAGAAGTCGGCCTGTTTTGCAGGGGTGGGTAAGAGGAAAAAGAAAGCTAAACATAGAGGAAGAAGGTAGCAGTCGTAGGAAAAAAGCCACCTGGCTTGTTCTGTAAATTGGTTGACAGCAGATACACCAGCCACCAAACCCTCCTTTTTTTTCACCTGATATGCATAGACCACAATGAAAGTGACACCTATTTCGTATTATCATGGAACCATAGAATAGTTTGGGTTGGAAGGGACCTTTAAAGGCCGTCTAGTCCAACCCCCCAGCTGTGAGCAGGGACATCTTCAACTAAAATGTGGTACATTTTGCATCTTCCAATGGAGAAGGGGTCCTTCAGCACTGCCAAAAGCTGTGTTCTGTTCCGAAGCGTGATCGGAACCCTGTCTGTGGTTGTCCAGAACATCTATTTCAGAGCAAACTCTTCTCTATGTAAATTTTCTCTGCTCAGCAGCTTTTCTTCCTGCGTTTCACTAAAAAATTGCAGTCTCAAACATTTTTAAAAGGTTTTTTTCTTGAGTTGCTAGTGTCTTGCCCTTTTGTTTCAAATGTAGCAATGCATTTTTTTGATGCTATTCAAGTCCAAAAGGGACGTGGATTTCCAGGAAATTCTGGCTGATACTGAATAGAGGAAAATTCTACAGGCTTTAATAAAAGCACAAAGTAGTAAATACAGAAAATATGAAAAACAGTGCTGTGCTAGCTTTAAGAGTGGCCTTGGGTTTTCCTGCATGTCACAGAGCTGTGCTCAGACTGTTGTCAAACCCACGTGCTTCTTGAAAAAAAGAAGGGCAGAAGTGTGGCCTCTGATGCACTGGTGTTTGTGATGAGAAGCGCTGGTTGAAGCTTTGCTGTATTGTAACAGGTCCATGCAACCCTGGAGCTGTTTGCGTTAATTGTGGTAGTCTTTGAACTCTCAATGAAGATGAGGTGGCTGGGCTTCCAAACCTTTATCAGGCACAAAAGGACTATGGTGAAGGTAAGTTGTCCGTTTCATTGTCAGTGTTTCTCCTTCAGCATCTTCAGGAAACAAAGGACCGGATTAAATATTGGCCTGTACTGTAGCAGCGATAACGTAGCCATGTGTCGCAGCTGCCAAATGATTCATGTGAGATCTCTAAGCTCTCAGAGACACCTCCCACCCTTAAAGCGTCCAAATAAATGAGTGGTCGGTAAGAGCTTTGCCTTTCCTAAAAGGAAACTGCAGCTGTGCCTCTCATTAAACCTCTTCTTTGCAGACTTGCGTGCTGTTTGTACAGTTCATAGAGGCCATCGTGGTGTTGGTGCGCCAAACCTCGCACGTCCGGATAACGAGAGCTCTGCGCTGTATCTTCCTGGTGGACTGCCGTTACTGTGGTGCCGTCAGAAGGTGACTAGTCAGCTGGCTGGGTTTTCTGCTGTCACGCCTGGGACTGGGGTGGAGCAAAGCACTCTGATCCTGCAGGCATCTCAGGAAAATAAGTGTCTTTCGACATTTCAGATCTCTGAGATCTTCTGTAATTGCCACTGAAGTGTACTTAGTGTCTTGCCTATGTACGGACATTTTGTAGGTATTAGCTTTGGATGTGCTAATGTGTACTGTCCGCAGCGGTATGAACTGCCTCGGAGAGCACAACGCGTGAACGTGGCTGCACTGTTTCTGGCTCCTAGGTTTGCCTGTAAACTGCTCAATGAATCACAGAGCTAGTCTTTAGTCTGGAGGAGGAAAGTTGGCAGGGTAGCATTAGCATTGTTTGCAGTACCTGAGAGCTGACTGCAAAGGACAGATAGGTAGCTTGGAAACGGTCTTAATTTACCTAGCTTTCTACTTTTAATCCTTGGAGGGAGTGGGAAGAAAGTCCTCGAGTGTGGTGTGGTGTTGGGTTTTTTTCCATGCCAACCCAGAGGAGAAAACATATGAGTTTTAGTTTGTTAATGTTTTCTTATTTTTCAGAAATCTGCGACAGATCTTCCAGTCCCTCCCACCATTTATTGACATTCTTCTCCTCCTGCTTTTCTTCATGGTGATTTTTGCCATCCTGGGTGAGTCGTATTTATGGAAGGTGAAGAGATGCTTTTAACCAGTTATTTTCCAAAAGCAACACAAATGGCCTGGATTAATATAAAGCCGATCAGATTCGGAGACCTGCCAGGATCTTGTGTTTATCCCATTTAATCTCCATTCATCTGGAAGGCAGAATTAGAGATCCAAAAAATCCAGAAGCTGGGTATTTGATTTTGAGACAAAGGTCCTTTAGACCTTTTCCAGAGGATAGTCTGTGGTGTGTGTGTGTTTGTGGTTTCCAAGTTCTGTTGCCATCAACTGTTCCTCAATCTTGTAAGTTTAATCTATGTTCCCACCAATGCCTGTGTCTGTAGTGTACCTGCTACAGTCCTATACTCAAACCATCCCCAGAAAGTCTGTTTTCTGAAAGGATCAATGAAATGCCAATGAGACATATTGGCAAATCTATATGGAGAAGGCCTTCCAGATATTGTCCGTTTCCTGGTGTCAGAGAGCACTTACTCTTTGTGCGACCTTCTCTTTGGGAGCAGAGACTCGCCACTTTGCCGTTTGACATTAAACAGATTGTATTTTTGTTTGTTCTTTCTTCTCTGCTGTTTCTCTAGGTTTTTACTTGTTTTCTCCTAACTACTCCGATCCGGTGAGTGTCACTGATTCTTTCAACTGAAGCTTGAGTCCCATTTTGACTTACGAATCAAACATTACTGTGTAGACGTAGCTTATTCCTGTGTGGTGGCCTGGGAACCAGATGCCAGCTGGTCGGAGGCTACTTGGCAGTGTTACCCTGGTTTACCCCCTGCTGGGAAGGAAGACAGTGCAGAGAACTGCCTTGAAGACAGGATGTCCCAAAGGGAAGGTTCAGGGAGTTGTTCCTTGTTCTTGGTGTCATAATTCAGTCAAACGAGCCACCTGCCGCTGTCCCCAGGGGAGGAAGGTATCTGGGTGAAAGCTCGGCCGCCTCAGACTGTGGCTATCGAGAGTTCAGCGGCCACTAGTTCCTGCTGCTGCTGAGTCTGTAGCTTGCTGGGAGTAACTACTACAAAAATGCATAGATGAGCTTTTATTTGTTTTAAACTCTTCACACGCCATCTCTCCGGGACCTTTAAAAAGGACCAATGCTGAAGCACCCTTTCCCTAGGGGAGGCATCAGGGAATTGTAGAAGTGCCCGTATTCAAGTGGGTGGGTGGGTTGGCTGTTTGGGTTTTGAACGAAGTGTCGCTATGAAATTCTGCTTGCATTTTGTCATGGGAGTTTTTTCTTTCAGTACTTCAATACCTTAGAGAACAGCCTCGTGAATCTCTTCGTGCTTTTGACCACTTCAAAGTAAGTTCATGCTTTTCTAGCTCAGTCTTCCCCTTTGTCCCCAGAGAAGTCTGGCAAAGCCAAGAGTTTATTTGCAGAAATGCTCTGTCTCCAAATGTGACCCCTTTCCTCTGCGTGAGAGAGAGATTTCCTGGGTCAGCCTGCATGGGAAGAACTGGTATTTCATTTTGGTGTAGGACACTGTGACCTCAGATGCAGAGTTATGTCTAAGCGACTCAGACCACTTCATCACTGTGAGGGCAATAAGAGGGGAAATGGCTTTATCAGGCCTTGGTCCAAGAAGGGAAAGTTTCTATTTGTGCTCCGTTGTCAGCCGACAGTTTGCAGTTGTGAAGTAACTTCCTATTCCTCTGCTTCGTTTCACCTATCTGCTAGGAAAGGGGGATAACAAAAGTGGGTAAATATTGATCTGCTGTCAGGGAGAGCTCTGAAGGTTAGGAAATTAGCAAAGGATGGAATAAATCTTAGGTTGTAACACTCTTACACCAAGGCTGTACTGCTGTTGCTGCTAAGTATCAAAGGACAACTCTTAGCCACGTTACAAATCCCCTTTGCCCATTTGGGTTTTGGGATGTGCAAAGAGTGTGCTTTTCATATTTATATTTTTTATCATGCTCTTGTTGCTGTGCACAAACTTCTGTGTCCTGAGCAACCACATGTTTTGAGAAGTGTGCAAATCTCTGGATGTGAGTTTACAAACACACACCTGTGTCCTGTGCCTCTTGCCTTTGTAGTGGGAAGTGTAGCTTGAGCTATTTGGTGCTTAAACTTATGTCTTTTTTGGTTGCAGCTTCCCTGATGTGATGATGCCGTCTTATGCCCGGAACCCCTGGTCCTGTGTCTTCTTCATAGTGTATCTCTCCATTGAGCTGTACTTTATCATGAACTTGGTGAGTTCCCCGATGAAGCGCTTGACTTCTCTCTGCCTGACTTCGGAGCTCGTTGCCCAGCAGAGTCTTCCCCGTTCCCAAGAGTGCTCTGTAATAATCTCAGACCCTTTGGCAGAATACTTCTAGAAATGGCAGCTTTGCTACAGATAGGCCTCTTTTAATGTTTAACCACAAGGAATTGAACTAAATCATGGAAAACAGAATGATACGAGTATCTTTCAACTTCTCTCACATTAATATCACGCTTGGAGTGGCATACTCAGTTGCATGAAATTTATTGTCCTTTTCTGTCTTAATTATTTATCATAAAATGGCATTTTATTATCTGGGCTTGCCCAAAAGACTTTGTAAATCAGTTTGAAGGGGACGGAATGACTAAGTATGGCAGGACTTGAAGAGTGCTGATAACTGCGGTGTGAGCGCATGGCTGCTGTGCTGGCTCTGCTTCTTGCAGCATCTAGGACAGGGCTGAGACCAGCTCTGGGGAGGATGTGAGTGGTAGAAAAGGGCTTGCCAAAGGAGTTGAGGAATTTTGCAACCCAAAGTGAGTGATTTGATGCTTGTAGTGGCGTTGGATTTCACTGCCGCTGTCCTAGATAGAGGGTTAGCTTTGATATGTGTTTGCCAAAGGTCCCGTGGAAGGGTGAGTCCGGAGAGCAGCCCTCAAAACCTGCTTTCTAGGAAAAGATCAGGGCATTTTAACGAACCTTTTGATGCTGTTCTCTTGGCATCTGTGGGCTTTAGCCTTACCTCTGTGCGTATCAGGAAGCCAGAAACATCTGAACCTCCTCTAAAAAGTGGATCAGTGGGCGTGCGGCGTGCTGTGTGATCCCGTATGGCCAATGGGCCCTCAGTGGCTCCATTCTGCATCAGTCAGCGTAGCGCTTAGTAAATTCCTCCTGCAGGCAATGCCTCTCGTTACCTGTCTAGGCTGGCTGTTCCTGCCTGCTTGAGAAGCAGCAGCTCAGGTAGCTGCAGAGTATAAGGATCAAAACATGACTTTCTCTCCTGTCTTCTCTCTGCAGCTTCTCGCTGTTGTGTTCGACACTTTCAATGACATCGAGAAGAGGAAGTTTAAGTCTTTGCTGCTGCACAAGCGCACGGCCATCCAGCATGCCTACCGCTTGCTGATCACCAAACAGGTACAGGGCTCTGCAGGGAGGCTGAGAACAGCCTGGGGTGCGGCAGGAGGGGAGGTCAGCAGTGTTTTAAGAACACCAGTGGTCTGGAGGGTTTAAAGAGCATGTTCCAAAAAAAAAAGATTTATATCTGTTGACTCTAATCATACTCGCCAAGGGCTACTGTTTTTTTAATTCATGTAACTGTTTGTATCTGTTTCTGGAGAAAAACCAAAGTAGTCTGAATTTCAGCCCCATGTGAGATTATGGAAGCATCTTGATCAAATGAGTGAAATTTGTTCTGGAGTGCATGCAATCATTGATTTCTCTGTGATTCCATGTGGGTCACTTGAGGACTTGCTTCTCGAGCACCGGTACTTAGAGGGGGGGTGGGTCATACAAGTGAAGATACAGTTGCTAGATACTGTGTGAGTAAATGGTGCAAAAGCAGAAGTCATTCACCTACAAACGACTCTTTACAGGGACAGAGCGCTTGGGAGAGAGGGCTGATTTCTTGCTCAACTTGTGGAGCAGCAAGAGAAATAAGGCCCCAAAATAACTAACCCACTTCTAGTAGATTAGTTCACGTTTAGGGCACATAGCTGATAGTCTTAAAAAAGCACTAGAAATGAGATCTGTTAGGCTGTCTACTGATTTCCCAAGAAGAGTGGTTGAAGTCTGTCACTTGGGATGTCTGGTTGGACGATTTTCACATGATAGGGCAAGAGGGAACAGTCCTGCATTTGCTGGAGGGACCGATTGCCAGGAGAGCTTTTCTGATCTCTGTGCTCTGGGATAATCTCAGTACATTAAAGTAATAGCTTAGGGTTCTTTGGGGGCTTAGTTATAATGGCATCTTACGATAATGTAGAAATCCTGCTTAAAACAAATCTAGAGTGAGAATTAAATGCGCTAGCCTCTATGTGCTTCTGCCTGATGTTGCTGCTTATGACAACATTCCCTTGTTTCTAGAGGCCGTCTGGAATTTCCTTCAAGCACTTTGAAGGGCTGTTGCGGTTTTACAAGCCTCGGATGTGTGCCAGAGAGCGATATCTCACTTTCAAAGCACTGAATCAAAGCAATACTCCTTTAGTCAGGTAGGATGGTCTTCCTGCTGCACCCAGAGCAGGGAAGTTGCTTCACTCTCGGAAGCTAGGCTGTACTTTGGAGAGGATGGCTGGGTTTATGGAATGAATGTTGACTGAGATGTGGGAATAGAGTTACGTGATTGAAAGGACTTTCTGGGAAGCAGGGAGCTTGGAGGGGTGGGTACTCTGAGAGTCAAGGTTTTTCTTCGGAGGTGATGGAGTTCCTGCATGCCCTCTTGTGGATACAGCGCTCTGCTGGCAGTCACCACGCAGCCTCTGTTTCCCACCTCCACTCCCAGAACAGAGGACCGAGAAATTGAGGAACAGCATTAGAGCCTGCAAGGAGCGTTTCTTCACACAGTGCAGCCTCGCAGCTTAACAAGTTTTTTGGTTTTTTTTTCCAGCAGCTGGCTGTGCCCCCCAGGGTTTTGTTAATTAAAATCTGGTTCTGCTGGTGCTTTCAGGACTGTCATCCTCTGTGTTATGAGGCAGAGAATTGCCGTTCGGGTGGGTGGGTGCAACTAACTCCACCAGCATGGAAGTAGAGGGAATTGGAGCGGGAGACCTTCTCTTCCTTTTCCTTTGTTCTGGACACAGACAGGCTCGGAGTGAGTCTCCCATGAAACAGGTGCCAATGCTTCTTCTTCAAGTCAAGTGCCACAGAGAAGTGTTGGAAATGGCACAGGGAGAAAGACTGCGTTTTGAAATTTAGGCACCTAGTGACACCAGTAAGAATCTGAAAAGTTCAGCATCCTCACTTTTAGACACCTACAGCTGTTAACAGACCTGACCCTGAGCACCTAGACAGGCACTCATGTTTTATGAGTTTCTTTGCTTTCATGTCCTTTTTCAAATTTCATTGATGCCTTGAAAAGCAAATGTGCAAAGGTGTTAGGAAAGGACTGTACGAGTAATTAGGACAGTCCAAGACTTCTTCGTGAAGGGTAGTACAATCTCTGTCCCTTGGAGTTTGCTGTCTGAGCCTCAGGTCTTTTCTCTGAGTGGTAAAATTGCGGAGTTCAGTAGAGTCAGAGTTTCCTCTAAGGGCTATAGTGTTACAGAAGGAAGATGGGCTTTGCCCCCTGTTCTGGCTACCGTCAGTCAGTAACCTTTGGCCAGACTGGGAAGAAGTCAGTGTTGAGTTATATCAACTATGGTGGCAGTTCTAATAAGGAGTTAATAACTTCCAGGGACTCACTACTGATGATGCCTGACAAGGACGATTAAGGATCTCATCAACTCCAAGTCTCTAATCAGATGCTTCTTTTCTGTTTTGCAGTCTAAAGGATTTTTACAATTTCTATGAAGTTGTTGGCTTAAAATGGAAGGTAAGGATTTATTGGATGGAGAGGAGGGGAAGTGTGCGTGGGAGGGAGAGCAAAGGAGGCCAGTGGTTAAAGAGGAGGTGGGTAAGAAACAAAGGCAATTTAAAAGAAGCAGATGATGGGGATAAGGTGGGTCTCCATCACTGCACGTTTTTTGTACGGATGGAGAATTGATGACTTCTGATCGTGGCTGTTCTGCTTCCAGGCAAAACGAAATCGCGAGCACTGGTTTGATGACCTTCCGCGGACAGCATTCCTTATTTTTAAAGGTAACAAGCTGTGTTTTCATGATGGCATGTGTTCAACTAACAGGAAGAACATTTCTTTACAAAGACAGGGCCCTCTGAAGGAACCTTCTCTTATGTCCCTGGTAAACAGCTGAGGGAAGGCCTGCTAACCAACTCTCTGTGTATTCAGAGCCTCCAAGGCCAGAGCCTTGTATTCAGAGTCTCCAAGGAAGATTTCTGTCATGTAAATATTCCCTGTGCTCTGACCCCAACCCCGGCTTCCTTAAAATAAGAGACCTCTTGGCAGAAGATCTGTAGCAAGCCAGACCCTGAGACCACGGAGGGCTGTATTCCTTTTTCAGCGCAGAGGTTGTATGGGGATTTATGATTGCCGAATCTAGCAGAGTTTATAGGTTTGTTTTGCCATATGCCGGGCGGCAACTCACAACAGTGACTGTGGAGTGGGATTTGTGTTTTCACAAAAGCCACTAGGCTTCCTAGTCCCAAGATGCAGTTGCAGCCCTCGTACAGGTCAAGTGCAGCTGCTAGGGAAGGGGAAGGAGGTCTGAAATACCTCTCAGTGTAATCTGTCTTTAAAATGTGATTTATCTCCCGTGTCACAAGTTTCCTGACAGAATGTAGCCATCCAGAAATAAGAACTTACCTGCAATTCCTTGTCAGTGTTGTGTGTTGGTGGGAAACAGTTAACACCATCTTGATCCAAACACGCAGCTGCCATACGAGTCCTACGTATCTCTGCCCTCAGCCCTCCTTGACAGCATACGTGGTGGTCCAAGCATGGGCAGTGCTTCAGCACCTGCATTTACCTCTGTCCACACCACAAAACTAGCACATAGAGGAAAAATAAGGTATCTTAAGGGTTAAGGATAGTGAATTCATTGCTGGTAAAATTCTAGAGGAAATTTGAACTTGGTCCCAAGAAGGAGAAGTTAATAATCTGCTAATCTGCTTAGTTTCTGTGCTTGGGATCGGTATGAAAAATGCTCTTTAAGGAGAAGATAGAGGAAGCTGCGTGCGAGGTATGGAAGATGGTGTAAACATTTATTTTGTTGTGCTTTCCTTCATGCAGGCATCAACATCCTTGTGAAGTCCCGCGTGTTCCAATACACCATGTGTAAGTAGAAGCAAGGAACCATCTCTCTGCTAGGCTCCCTTATCACGTGGGTTTTTGGTCTGAGCCATGGCGTATGTACATATTCTGGAGTTTTGGTGGAGTTCGAGGGAACTACGTGCCTGTGCTGACCGCTGCTGCAGCCGGGGCTCTCGGCTCCCACTGTGTCAAGTCTTCTGGAGAGGCTTTTTTGTTCACTACTTCATAATGTGCTTGTGGGTCTGATTCTGTAGGAGTCAGCTTGTTGCGTTTGGGTAGGTTGGTGGTTAGCCTTCACAAGGCTTGAGGTTTTTATCTTGCAGCTGAAGGATGCTGGGTAAGGAACTGCTTTGCCAGTCAACCACCTTCTTCTGTTTGCGCTTGAGAAGGTGCAAGCACCCTCATTGCTGGAAGGATTGCTTGGCAACTGTACTGCCTGCAGGAATGATTCTGTGCTCCTCTTCTCTAGAGACAGAGTGCTTACTTGTGGTCTAAACAATCTGTTCCTACTCAGTAATTTGGGGTTGTTTTTTGAATGTTGGAGGAGAAGATTTTTTGTAAATTAGGATGCTGAACTAAAAAGGGTGAGGTGGAGTGAGGAGATCTGAGTGAAAAGCAGAAGTCCTGCATCTTCAGTTCTCAGGATTTGAATGTTGGGGAGCAGCAATAGATTCAGGCTGACAGGACTTCAGCCTGCATTGTTGGGGACTCTTTTGTCCTCCACTTTTGGGGACCTAGTCGTTCCTGAGATCTTGTTCCAGAACTAGGAGGAAGCTGAAATGCGCAGGTAATAATAAGGCAGAGTGTAAAATAATTATGACTAGAAATGATAGAGTGTGATTCATACCACTGTTTTGTTTCTTTCTGCAGATAAAGGTATTTTATCTGTTAAAGACCTGGGAAAAAACAGGGTAGAAGTTTTGCGGCTCTCCCAAGTCATGAGTTCAATTTGTTAGTTGAACTGGAAACGCTGACCCTGCCGCTTGTCCTATATTGTATTCTTTTTGTTAGCCTAGGAAATGGATGTCCTCTGGTCCAGGAGTGTGTTTGCTATGGGTTTTTACTTTGTTTTCCAGATACTGTGGTGGCTGTGAATGGAATTTGGATTCTTGTTGAAACCTTCATGCTGCAAGGTAGGAAACATCGCAGCTTGTTTCTTGACTATGATGCTGGGGGACTGTAAAAAGGCAAGGCTAGAAAAGGTTGTTCTTGTGTCTTGCAGGAGGGAATTTCTTCTCCAGAAACGTCCCGTGGAGCTACATAGTCTTCCTCACAAGTAAGCTGATGCCTTCCAACAGAGCTGTGTCATTCCATAGGGAGTTGGGAGGGGAACAGAAAGCTCTGCTCCTGGAAGATTATTCAGTTTGAAGTTAAAACTTAGCCACAGGTGCACAGACTCCATCTAGAACAACGCTGGTCCTGGCAGGGATTGTCAGCATCCACACAGGACCCATGCGAACACTGCTCCACTGTTACATGGCTCCGTGCGCTGCCGCGGTGCGGGGAGCCCCTTACCTCTGGTGCAACTCTCTGCCAAAGCTGCTCTATTACTCTTAAAGCTAGCTTCAGCCCCGAGAGCAGAATAGCTTCGTTTGTTAGGCACAGTGAGCAAAGTGATAAGCTCTTCCAGACTTGGGATGGCTCTGTGCGGAGTTGCTCACGCTGCTCTGCGCTGCACCGACTATTCCAGGAGGCATTACCAGCTCTGATCTGATTGGGGCTGTGCGCTGGCTGTCTGCCACGCAGAGCAAGGCAGTCCTGTTGGAGTAGAGAGCGCAGGGTCATGCTGAGGAAAAGACTGAAACGACTAGATGAACTAGTTGACAAGCTGAGTTTTCTAATTGAATATCGTCCTCTCCATAAACGTGTACCTCAGTCTTCCTTTTCAGCCCAAGTATGAGCAATTGCATCTTCATGTGCTGGTTGATTGCACTGCCATGGAACTCTTAATGATGTGAATTCACTTCCCTTCTCCTGCCAGTGTCTCTTGCTCAAGAGGAGAGAAGCAACATATAGCTCCACTGAATCAAAATAGTGTGTAAAACTGCAGTAGGAGGTTCTTTGGAGTGCTTCCCTCTAGCGCTTCCCTGGCCATTAGTCTTCAAAACACTTGTTATGGAAGCTTGAAGGCAGAGAGACTCTGCACCACTTCTTTTCACAAGGGTGTTGTCATCCAGCTCTTCTTTGCTTCTCTCCCACCCCTGTTCCTTGGAACCTGGAAAGAAAGATTTTGGGATGACAAACAGGGCATCATCATGCTATTATGGTGTTCTTTAACCTACAGGCCCACAAGGTGCTGCCAGGACAGAAGGTGAAAGTAGATGTCCCTTCTTTGAAGGGATCTCTCCCTGCAGGTCAAGGCTAAGCTATGGGATGTGGATATGTTCCACTGAGATAGAAGGAAATGAAGGGGCAGGACTGAATTCACTACACCACTTTCTGGCCTTTACTCCGGGAGCTTGTGCCTCAACATTTATAGCGTGTTAGCCAACTAAGTGTTTTGTAGACTGTTCTGGACAGAAATCACCATGCGTAGACTGAATTCCCTACACCACTTTCTGGCCTTTACTCCGGGAGCTTGTGCCTCAACATTTATAGCGTGTTAGCCAACTAAGTGTTTTGTAGACTGTTCTGGACAGAAATCACCATGCGTACAGGAAAATGTGTTGATTTGGAGGGAAAATGTCTCTTTGGCATCTCACCGAGAATCGGGAGGATGGGTGGGGGTCTGTTAAACCTGCCTTCAGAAGCCCTGTGCTTAAAGCACCGCACGTCTTTGAGGGCAAGCCTTTGCATAAGCCCTCCGTGTGATGCTGCTTATTTCTGACCGTGGCTGTCATCTCGTTTTACAGTCTATGGCGTGGAGCTGCTCCTGAAGACCACTGGACTGGGGCCAGTCGAATACCTGTCCTCAGGCTGGAATCTGTAAGTGCACACTGATGTTTTTGAGAGAGAGAGGTGGTGAAAATTGTTGAGTTAGAAAGACCAACTTCTGAGATGAGTTTTTAGGCCTGTAGACAAGGCCATCAGCAGGCTATTGTAATTCTTTTGGGCTTGTACATCTTGTTAAGCTGGAGCAGCACCAAGTACCTCTTCTCTGCTGAAGCACTAGTGATAAGTCATTACTGTTATTTTAATTTTTTTTCTTTCCAGCTTTGACTTCTCAGTCACCCTGTTCGCATTTTTGGGGCTCATGGCACTGGCGTTTAACATGGAGCCATTCTACTTCATTGTGGTCTTGCGACCCCTTCAGCTGCTGAGGTGAGACGGGAAGGCTGGAGGGGTGGGTACAGAGAGCAGGTGGGGAAGAAAACCAGCCAGGTTTGTTTTCCATCAATCCAGTTGGGGAGCGAGCTCCTTCCCAGGAGAGGGCAAGGATTGCTCTGTGGGTACATGACCATGGCAAACAGGAATTGCGTGGGGTAATGAGATTAGCCAGAGTTATCAAAATGAACGATAACAAAAACTTGGGATGGGATATGAAACCCCGTGCTTTGGAGCTTAAGCTGATCTCTAATAGAGATCAAGGGATTTACCGGGGGCAGATTATCCTGTGTCTGCCTTCGTGGGGTTCTTACACCTCCTCTGAATTGTCTGATGCTGTTCAGAGAAAAGCTCTTCTGTCAGGGTGAGACAGTCTGAGCCAGTTTAATAATTTCCATTGAATTACCAGAAATTACAGTTTTCAAAGGATGCTGCTTTCTAGGGTGAAGTACAACCCGGTGCTAACTGCATCTCACACTTTAAGCAAGACTGTGGCCTGTAACCCCTCTGCAGCTCAGTGAGATGGGTCTGATTAACCCTCTCATTCCGAGGCTGTTACGGAGGTACATTCACCTTCGCAGAACACTGAGAGCCATACGGGGAAGGCATTTGAGGCAAAACGTTGTTTTTGTTAAAAATAAGCTAATGTAATTTAGCTCTTCAGTGAGGATTTAAAGAACACTTTATAACACTCGAGGGAGAAAAAAAATAATGTTTTCTCTGTTGCTCCCCTGCCAAAGCCTGTGTTTGGCAGCTGTGTTTCTCTGTAAAGGCTGATGGAGTTGCCAAATCTTAAATTAGCAGGCACAATGTAGTTTTCTTTCATCAATTTTTATTGGGTCATGGGGGAAACACAGAAAAAGCTTGTGTCTGAGGAAAGGAGTAATGAATCCCGACCCTGCACACAGGACTAGTTTAAGTTATTATGATTTTTATTTTTTAAAAAGTAGCTATTTACACATCGCGCTGTGTAAGGAGAGGTAGATTTTTTTCCTTGAGGTTTCTCAATCCTGGAAACGCTTAGTTGAATGTGTCATAAACATTCAGATGGGACAGTGGGACATTGTTAGGTGAGTGGAGACCACTTGAGCGAGAGCAGATCCTGCAAGTTTGGTGTCAGGAAACCTTACTGTTCCTTGACCTGGGAGGTACAGAGAACTGTGATACTCTCTAACTATTTCCAGCAACACCAGGAAAGTGGCAGTGCGCAGGTAACAACTGGCTTCTCCTTTCAGGCTCTTTAAATTGAAGAAACGCTACAGAAATGTCCTGGACACTATGTTTGAGTTGTTCCCCCGGATGGCCAGGTACTAACTTCTTTTCTTCAGTCCCCACTCCCCACCATCACCCAAAGGTTTAGTGTTCAGGGCTGGGGTCAGGATAGGGACCTGTTAAACCTGCTAAAGGTGTTTACTCAATAGATTGTTACTGCTTCTTCAGCGTGCTGTAATGGGGTGTTAATCTTTGAATTTCTTGGAGCAATATGAAATAAGCAACAGTCCAGCACCCTGGGCCTCCTCCTGCTTTTGTGTTAGGAGGATAACTAAGAGTCGATGCTTGTTTAATTTTCCTCCCCCATCCCAGCTTTTGGTGAGAGGGGAGGCCTATTTGAGAGGAACGTTGGCATGAATATACCCAGCGACAGATGTTTGCCTGTCCTTAGGACAGCCACTCGAGAGCGTTATTGTGAAATGGTGGGGCAGAAGGAGCTTGGTGCTGGCACCCTCAGACCTTATTGCCTTGAAGGAGGTCTGAGCAGAGCATGTTAGCGAGAGAACCCTGTTCTTGGCACGGTCCCTGCATCCAGGGGCATGGAGAGGGCAGAAACACTGTGTGTTGTTCTTTATTAAAGAAACTGTGGAGAGACGTTTCTGTTTACCAGAAAAAGACGGACTGGGAGGGAATCCAGGCTGCTCTTTAGTTTCTTTCTTCAGTGAGTGGCAAACTCCTTGTCCAAGGACCTCTTGAATGAGAGCAGGCAAAGAACTGCAGAGCCATGGTGGCAGGGAGGGTGGTCTGGGGTTTTCAGTGCTGCTTCCCATCCCTTGGAAATTCCTTCCACAGCAACCAGCCTGTGACCTTGTGTTTCCCTGCCCTAGCAACTCGTCAGTAGCACAGTACTCTTTCTGTTTTTGCCTCCAGCCTGGGTTTAACCCTGCTGATCTTCTACTATTGCTTTGCCATTGTTGGCATGGAGTTCTTTGCTGGCGTGGTCTACCCGAACTGCTGCAAGTGAGTACCACAAATTCATCCCCCTCTGCAATGGTTTTGGTGCACAGCCAGGAGCAGAGAGCTCTGGCAGCTCTATCTCCCTGTGGAGAAGGGGCCGGAGGATGGGTCTGAATGGGGTTTTGCAGCTAAGGCAATGTGCTGCAAAAATTTAGGAGACACTTCACTTCTCTAGGTGAGATTGGATGAAACGGCTTTCACATTGCGTTTGGAAAGGGTGAGATTGCTGTGGTAGGGTTGGCTGGTTTTAATGAGCTCTGTAACTTGGCTCAGGTACATGCACTGTGAGGACTTCTTCATGGTACTGTGGCTGGAAACTCTTGTCAAATCTGCTCTAGAGTGAAGTTGAGATTTTTATCTTGGTGACGCCAGAGTTGCTTGGCCAGACACGTTACATATTTAGGCCTCACTTTGTACCAAGATGAATTCACCTGGTCTTGGAAGCTAAGCTGTCCTGTGCCCTTTTCATCTTAAATGATGGCAGACCACTTGGAAATCCCAAGCTTCAAGGGTGTGAGCCAAGGAGACTACCTGAAACGCTCAGTTTCTCTCGTATATTATTTGCTGAATGATTAGAAAGACTCTATGTGCTCCCTGGGTTTTTGTTGAGCTGTGAAGGAGAGAGACTTTTTCAGAGTAAAAAAGGCAACTGTTGGCCAAGAGATAGAAACTGCCACCCTGCTCACCACCTTCTAAGTGTTTTGGTATTTATAACCCTTAGGATTTTCCTTGTTCTTCTGGTTCTCTTCTCATTCTTTGTCCTGGTTTCTCCAACCAGCACAAGCACAGTCGCAGATTCCTACCGCTGGGTGAATCATACTGTTGGCAACAAGACGGTTGTGGAAGAAGGTTATTACTATCTCAACAACTTCGACAACATTTTGAACAGCTTTGGTAAGGGCACTTTTGTCTGTAGCAAAGACTATTCCTTACTGCATCTGTGTTCCTGCAGAGCTGGCTGGCAGGACTGTAATGCTCATGTAAGCCTGGGACTCTCCCATAGTCTCATGCTAATGCACCTCAAACGCTCAGCATCCTGCTCTTTCTGTCTGGAGAACTCCAGCTGACTAATTGTGCCATGACTGTTTTGCAAGGTAAGCAGACGGCTCTTAAAAGCCAGTGTGAAGCCAGCAGATCTGTTCTGACTGGTGTTCAGGCCAGGCTTGCAGAGATGTTCAAGGAGGGCTTTAAGTCACTACCCTTCTAAAGAACAAATAGTGATGCTAATACATTTCTCTAAACTCACTGATGAAGAACAGTTTGAATGTGTTGATTACTCTCCATGATTTTTCTTAATGTGTGAGCAGAGGTGATTATCTCCTGGAGATTTCTGAGGTCTCCATACTCTCTGGTGGAAAGAGTCAGGTGTGTTTCTGATTATTTTAAGAAATACAGATTAAGCCATGCTCCTGGTTCTGTGGGTCTCACCCCCTTTGTCTCAGGTAATTGCAGTGATGAAGGTCTGCATTCCGTCTCTGGATTTGCTGGCTGTATTGAAACTTTCGTGTCTTGCGTCAGTCTTCCCTGTCAAATACTTCGTCTAAGAATCACTGTAAATTAGGTCAGGATACATAAACCAATTGTCTGCATTTTTTCTCCCACTTGTACAGTCACGCTGTTTGAGCTGACAGTCGTCAATGACTGGTACATCATCATGGTGAGTAAACCTCAGCTACCTTATGTGTATAGACAGCACAGACTCTTTGCCAGTTGAGCTAGATCTTCCACGCCACCACTGCTTTCATCCCCTGGTGATTGGAGATGGGCCCGGCATTGTCACTTCTTGTTGCCAGATACCTTTTGGGCCTGATTGTTGGGTGGCATTTGAGCTCTGGCATGCTGCTGGGCATGTTTTCTCGTGAATCTTGACCAGCCTTCAGGCCAAGTTTCACAATCTGGACAAATGAAGTCACTGCGTATTCCAGCTTGTCACCCTGCTGTCCAAGCTGTGTTCTCATAGCAGCAATGGCTCTTACAGCCACAAGGTTTAAATGTTCTGTATATAGGAACCTCCCTTTTTAGCTTGAGAGGCAGATTAGCTGCCAGCACCAGTTGGGGCTTGAGCATTGTAAAGGCAGTGCCTGGGGCTAGCTGTGGAGCCATGAATGAGATAGCGTTTATGCTGCTTTATGTCCGTTGGTAAGCAGTTAACAGCAGACTCTTCCTTCTTTTGTGCACTACTGACTTCTTCCCTCTCCTCTTTAGGAAGGGGTGACATCCCAGACCACTCACTGGAGCCGTCTTTACTTCATGATCTTCTATATCGTGACCATGGTAGGTTTCTGGACAGGCTTTGTCTATCAAATAGTGGGGATGAGGAGGGCAGACAGCTTTTACTGTGTTCCAGAGGGAGCTTCCATCCCTAAATGAGGACAACTTTGCTCTTCTCCATAAATGCCTTCCAAAACCAGGTGTGAGTCCAAACTACTTGCAGAAAGTCACCTTCCAAAACCAGTGCACCAGTGTGAGTCCAAACTACTTGCAGAAAGTTCAGTGTATAGGCATTGACAAAGCTGGTGCTGCACAAATCTGGGCCTGGGGCAAGGACTAAGGCAGCGCAAGAGTTTTGTTCTGTCCCCGTTGTGGTTGACTGGAAGCAGTTTACTCACTGGTAGATGTGTGACGTGCATCCCCTCTGCCACAGAGGAGCTGGGGAGCATAGGGTTGAAGCACAGACCAAATGTTCAGCTTCCTGTTGAATCGGGCTGGAAGAACCCCCCAGCAGCAGCCTCCTGATCTCTTCTGTTCTCCTGCTCTCCCAGGTGGTGATGACAATCATCGTGGCTTTTATTCTGGATGCTTTCGTCTTCCGCATGAACTACACTCGGAAGAACCAAGATTCAGAAGGTCGGAACTGAGGACTGGTTGACCCACAACGTTGTCGTTTCTCCCTGGTGTCTTATGTCTGTAGGAGAGAATGGGATTGGCCAGCAAAGACCAGATTATTATTTTCTTTAGCCTGACTCCCTAAACTCATTCTTACGCTTTTGTGTGATATTTCTAGCTGGCCTTTCTGCTCTGCCCTGCGTCTCTCCCCCAGCACTCCCCAAAAAGCGTGTGTGTGTGTGTGTGTGTGTGTTTTTTTCATATATATATACACGTGTGTGTGCACACGCATGTGCACGCACGTACACTTTATTTGAGCTGTTACAACCACATTATTTGAAGATGGGAAGTTCACATGCTTTTTGTGAAAGAAATCTAGGAACCATTACAGCAACGGTGTAGCAAAGCTCTACAAGAGACCTTAGGAAGGTGATTTTTTTTTTATTTTTAATTTTTCTTTTAAAACCAACTTCCCTTCCTCACTAATAGACTCACCAGCGCATGTCTCGAAGTGGTTTGTCTGGCATTCGGGTACCAAAATGCTGGATCCCAGTGGTTTGCCAGCACTCTTTCTGTAACATGCAGGACATCAGATGCTGCCTATGCGGTTCTTTCCACATCTCCCAGTTGTGTTTAGACTGGTGACTACGTGCTGGTTGTGGATATACCCTTCTGTACCCTTTAGGAACTGGGAGTGACTAGTCACTCCATCCCCTCACCCCCGTGAGTCATCAGTTTTACTCAGTCCTTTGTCTCCTGAGCTGGGTGTCTGAAACTGTTTGTAACTTCATCACCTGCTAATTTAGGTGCCATAAGCACATACAAACCCCTACAGCGCCTCTCCTGCTACTCCTTTGGGTGATCCACATTCAGACTTTTCTATTCATTCTCCGTGCAGACTAATCTTAATCATTCTTTACACTTGTCTGCAGGAAGGAGATATAGCTAGTGCTCTCATATATTTCATACCAGAGAATCTTCTCCACAGACATGTGATGAAGGCCCCAGCCACAGGAGCAGCTTTGATCAGCTCCTCACCTCTTTTAGGTGCCAGAAGATCAAATTTGTGTAGCACAGGCCGGTAGGAGCCAGGCGTTGTTACAGAAACTCTTTTCATCGTGATCCCTCCCGCGCCCAGTTTGAAGGGTGCAGTGAGAGACATTTGTTAGCACTGAACTCCCGAGCTGCGTTAGGCAGTTGAAGGGCAAAAGGCAGCAGCGCCTGTGTGATTATTTGCTTTGCTAGTTAATTTACAGGCAAGCAAAAAGCTACAAGGTTATTATTTTTTAAAGATACTGAGGAGCCTGATTTTCCAAAACGCTGAGATGTTTGCTGGCCCTATACACTGGTTAACGTCTTTCCAGCTTCGTTGGGAAACGAGGCTGTACATGTCACAAAAGCAGGTCCAGACTGTGCCTGACATCTGGCTTGGTCCCCTGTGCCGTTAAGCTTTGCCGTCCAGGATTACCATAGCGGCTGATGAAGCAATGTTCATCTTGAAGACTTTTTTTCCCTCTTCTCTTTTTCTTGCCTCTCCAGAAGACAACGGCATTGTGCTGGAGAAGGAGATCTCCAAGGAGGAAGTGGTTGGCATAATCGAGCTGTACAAGCGGAGTTCAGCTGCCGCTGAAACAGCTCAGCTGCAGAAGATCGTTTTGCAGATGGACAAATATGGGGTAAGAGGAAATGGCTTATTGCAAGTTCTCAGCTTCAGGGGAGGGAGGCGTGCCAGGGCCACGTATGCCTTTTTGCTGTCTTAAGTGAGAAAGCCGCATGTGTCTTTGTAGTGTTGAGAGCTGAGCTACTGGAGGGGCTCTGCAGCACTGGCACAAAGTTTTGCTGCTCTAGAAAAGTAGCAGCTGAATTTCCCCTGCGCTCTGAATAGCCTTGACAAAGGCTCATTTCTATTGCCTGCAAACTTTACTTAGAGCTCTCCTGGCTCAGTACTGACTGGAAAAAAGTGTATTTATTTTTCTCGCAGGAAGCCACTGTGTTGTAATTCTCCTGCTTCTCCCTCTGTGCCATCGTACACTTGGGCTTGGACAGTCCTGAATCATTACGCAGCAATATGATGGTATCGATTCCGAACACCAAGCTTCCTTTCTCCATGGCACTGCTTCCATTTTCATTCCAAAACAGAACGGACAATTGGAAAAATGAGCTGACCTGAGTAACTGCTCTTTTTTCAGAAGCGTTTTCTCATGCATCCGGGAAGAGCTTAAGTGGTTGTTTCAATAATAGCCATTATATTCTTGTATCACCAGTACAAATTGCAGGTGCTGCAGTCTCTTAGGCGACCTGATTTGCTTTGGTTGGCTTGGTAGTTAAAGGCTGAGCTCTTGTTCACACAGACAAAATTCAAAATAATGATGATGGTACTGATCAGAAGCACTTTTCAAGACAGTGAACCAAAGGAAGATGCCATTCTCAGCCTTGCAGTGGAGTCCAGAATGATGGTGCCAGACCTGAAGTTTCTTTTGTTGCTCAATCCTGTTCACATAACTCACGTGGTCAGGGAGAAATTCAGACTTCAGCGCTCTGTTTACACGATTTAAGTAATGCGGGCCCATGGAGTAAATGGTGTGGTCTAGACAAGTGGCACCTGAAATTGTTCTTAGATGAGATCTTATTTGGAAGCTTGGGTTTGAGCCTTGTTCCAGGCACTGCTGTTATGTTCATCTGACTAAATTAAGCCCCACTGGCAGGTGCATCTGCCCGAGCTAGAGCTCCCTCTGTGGTCTTTGGGGATCTGCTCAGTGTGATTCAGCTCAGCCTGCAGTAGATGCCCGCGTTTGTTCGGGTCGTGCATCCCAAAATGCCTTTCTCCACTGACAATAGGAGCCCAGGGTAGTCCCAGCTCATCATGAATGTGATGTCCGCATGTGAAGGATGCCTGAACTTCCAGGGACTGATCCTTTGAGCTGCCCAGTGACCAATGAACGTCTTTTTTTGTTTTTTCCCTCCTCCTTCCCCCAACTCTTTAGCAAACGTCAACACTATTCCTGGGACGCAGATCGAGGACCAAGAGTGATTTGAGCATGAAGATGTATGAGGAGGAGATACAGGTATGTGGGCCCGAGTTGGAAATACCAGCAAGTCTGGTGAGCAGAACATTGCCTGGAATAACAACCCACCCTTTTAAACACCGGAGCTCTCCTTCCTCCAAGACCCAGGCAGCCACGTGCTCCGTGAGAAGGGTGGGCAGTAGGTGAAGCGTACGTTAGATTGATCCGTTCTTGCACTCGGGGACTTTCTTAAACCACCGAAAGCGTCAGAGCCTCCTCAGTGGGTCCAGATGCGCACAGGTACGCGTCAGCCGAGTCACGGCAACCGTGCGCTGGGTGTGTGAGTGGGCACTCCAGCTCGGCTGAGCTCACCTCGTCTCACCGGGGCGGACGTGTTTGCTGAAGCTACCAGCGCATGCGTGGTGCGTTCCTGGAGCTCGGCTGCTCAGCGCTAATTTGTTAAGCCACTGGAATGTGATTGTGTTTGAGCTGGGGCGTGTCTGTCTGACACACAAACCCCAGCATTCCCCCAAACAGAGGGCTGCTCGGTGTGAGCCCTGCTGCCTGGTTTTCCTTCAGCATAGCAGGCTAACAAAGATGGGAAACGCTCAAGTCAACTGACTCTCTAGATATTATTTTTTTTTTTAGGGCATTCCTAAAAGTGCCCTTCGCGGTCGGGAGCTTTATGCCATGGATTTGGTCACCATAGCGCCTGCCAGACATTCATCTCCATGTTGAAGGTCATGGGCTAATGTAATGATTCGTACTGAAAGAATTAATCTTGTAACCATTTGAATCTGTCCTTTGTCCCTTGGGCAGCTAGCTTGGGGATGAGTTCTTCACTCCCTCTGACAAAAATAAACATGTTATTTGCCGTGGAGCTGGGTGGAAATCTGCAGGGAAGCTCCCCGCCTGTTCTGCTTTATCTCTGATTCAGGGATGTAACATGTCGTAACGCCCTGGGCGCTGCCCAGGATTGGGAGCAACTCTGCAAATCCCAAACGTCACAGGGACATCAATACTAGAGTCCTAGACGTTCAGGAGGGACATCCTTAGAGAGGGACGTTTCCTTGCCCAGGTTTTTCAGTGCAGCCAACTGTCGCTGAGCAGTAGCTGGTAATTCTTGCTCAGACTGCAGGTGGCAAGGTCTCTTTGCGTCCATCACAGCCGTGCTGCAGTTAACCAGGTGGTTCCAGGAGGTTAGGCTGTATCCAGGGCTTTGGGAAGAGCCTCTCTGTGCCTGAGCACGTGTGCCCTCCCATGGCAGAGCAGCTGAGGGCTCTGCCCTTCGGGGTCCTGCTGGGGGGCTGCGAGGCCGGTGCGGGGCAGAGCCTGATCTCTCTGTGTTTGATCTCCTTGTTGCAGGAATGGTATGAGGAGCATTCCCGAAAAGAGGAATCTCAGACACCGTCGCAAGAGCCTGCATCTGCTTCCAACAGCTCTCTGAAGCCCCTGAGCCTCCGACAACGCTCCCAGACCGTCATTTAGGCCTAGCTAACGCAAGCCGCCTTCTATGCAATAACCTAGAGTATTACTTCACAGCGTATATATTGGGATGATGTATATAGATCTGTTCAGTGTACTGTTCGGCTTTAGGGTCTAAATCTCTTCCCCTAGGGAGCCAAAAAAAAGCGCCCGGGGGACTCTGTGTGGGGCTGCTACACACAGATTGAGCGTGATGCCCACGCTCAGCACAGAGCGAACATCTCGGACAGAACAGAGACCTTCTCCCTCTGAGCCGCTTCCCAGGCTCCAGCCCCCTGTTTGTCTTACCCCTAACAGACCTTGGGGAAAGGGATGTGTAATCCATTAACAGCAGGAAACGCGCTGAAGCCACCTGCTTGATATTAAAACTTCTGCCCTTTTTGAAGATCTCTTCTGCTTAAAGGGTACCATTAACCTAGGAATAAGAGATCAGGGAGTGAGTTTTTGTTTCTTCTCCACCTTCCTTATGCAAAGACAGGGGAGGTGGTATGAAATTTCAGCACTTTTGGAAGAGCAGTCTGCTTTTCCCCCTCCTTTTTTGGCACACCTAGATGCACTCCCTGTAGTAGATCCGGCTCTGATGATTGAATTTAGCTGTCCCTGAGCAGTTCTGTGGCAGCTGGAGACAGAACTTGAGGGCCAGCATCTCATCGTGTTATCACCGTAGGTGGGACAAGAGTTTGGGGAGACAAACTCTGTCTCTGCTGTAGCTATCCAATATCTGCATCGCTGCCGGTCAGTTCTGCCCGTGGCGCTGCCTGGGATTGGGATCACCTCTGGAAACCACAAAGCTCCCGTCTCTGTTCAGCGAGGGGGAGGATTCTGCGGGGTGATGGTGGCTCTTGACCTCTGCCACTTGGCCACCTGCTCTGTAAACGGCACATCTCTGGCTGGTCCTTAGCTCGGATAGATGAGTAGGAGGAAGAAATGGAAGGGTTTGCAGCTCCAAGGCTGACTTATTTCTGCCTGTCTCTGGGTTAAGGAGAGCTTAGGGGCATCAGAGAGTGCTGCTGGTTAGTCCTCAGCCAGGTCATTGCTTTGTTTATGCAGGTGAGCGAGTCCCAGCGCAGCAGGGATGCTCCTCCCTCGCTCTCACCCTTGCAGAAGTGTTCCTCAGGCGAATGCTGACTGGGTCACACCTTAGGAACATACACTGAAGAGCTTTACTGTTCCCCCGAATTTTGGATGCAGGAGGAACATGGAAGACGATGATTCTTCTCACCCATCTGCTTCTCTGCAGCTGGCAAGGAGGCTGCCAGAGCTGGTGGCTGAGGGATGGGAAGGAAAGGGCGGGGAAAAGGGATCCCTTCCCAGCTATGCCACGGTTATTCCGTGATCATGGCAGGTTGCGTCATCGCTCGTGTTTCATTGCCCGCAAAGTGGTGAGAACCTGTCTCTGTAAGTCCTTGTTTTCTTCCCTGTTCAGCCGCAGAAAGTGCTGAGGGCTCGAACTATCTGCCAGCTCGAGGCTCCCCTTGCCTCTTGCTGGTTTTGATCTTTTCTCAGGTTCAGACGAAGAGTAGAGCTCGTTGGGGAGGCTTTCTCCTTCCTCCAGATAGATCAGGCAGCGGGAGGGAGATCTGTGTCCCCGTTCCCTTTCTCCCACATACCTATTTTTTCCCTTGGCAGCCTCACCGCGTGGCACAAGGACAGTGGGAGAGGACTGATCCCACCGGGGCAGCTCAGGAGCGTTTCCTGGGTGGATGAGACTTTTCAAAAGTAGGCGAGACAGAGCTGCTTCTGCAGAATCTCTCCCTGCGTAGCACGGTGGGAACATTTGGGATGGGAAGAGCACACCAGCGCCCGCTCTCGACCCTTGCCAAATTCCCTGGCTGCCTCAGGCCAACCCTTTGTTTCCTTTCTGGGTACTGCAGGTATGAAACTACTTCTGAGCTGAACCGTGAAGGACCTTAAAGGGCTGTTTTCCAAACCATAAATTCGACCACAAATTAATGAGCGGTGCGGTTGTTGCTCTTGCAGTTGGCTCTGCGTGGAGTCGCAGCCTGGGAGATTTAGCCGGATTAGTCCTGGGGCTGGAGGAGATGTTGTTTATTCTGTTTTTATGTTGTGGGCAGGATAAACAAGCGCTGTGAAGGTTGGCGGGGGGGGAAATGTGGCCGTGTTTAAACTCCGCATTCCCCTACAGCCTGTTTCTCCTTGCAGGGCTGTCGCTGATAATTTTTTTTGGGGGGGTGGGAGGGTGTTTTCTGGGTGTGAAAGGAGCTGCAGCGTTAAGCTGTGTGGAGGGGGGCACTAACCTGCTTTTCATGCAATAACGGGGCTCTGGAGTCACGGGGACCAGGAGCGCTTGAGCCGGGGTTCAGGGCTCAGGTGCTGCTCCTGTGGATTTGGGCTGAGGTGTCGATCCGCCCCCGTGGACACACCGTATTCATTATTTTTTGTAAACCAAGGAGGGTCGCAGCAGTTTACTTCTTCCATGCAACTTTGGAAGGAAACAAAGTTTGAGTACGGGGCATCCCCTTCTATTTATCCTCCTCTCCCCCACCTGACACACAGACTAACGAGAGACAATCATTTTGTAGGGAGCAAGGGAGGAAGCACTGCAGGATTTTGTATGCTGGCGTTTTGTTTATAAAACGATTTTATGGACATGTCTGTAAAATGTTCTCTAGATATTTTTGTTTGTTTGTTTTTGGGTTTTTTTTCCAAGCACACTAATAAAAATAGTCCTCGGCTTTGTAAAGGCAGCGGCTTCCTTTCCTCCTTCCCGTGTTATTCCAGCAGCGGGGCTTGAAGCATTTCCAGAGTGTTTGAAGAGGAGCGGTGCCCGCCTCCCCTCTCCGGTGGCAACTGCTTGCGTGGGCATATTTTGCGTGCGTGCCCTGCCGAGCTGCTCCGAATTCTTGTGCCTGGACGTTGCAAAGCTCGGCTTCCCCTCTGCCCTCCCTCCTGCCAGCTTTCTTTTTTCTTTTCCTAAAGATAATGCTTTCAAACTTACGTGGTTTTTTCAAAGCTACCCCAATGCAGTGTTTAAGATTAAGATTTGGGTTTAGGGGTTGGTGGGTTTTTTGACCCTGTACCTCTGTATTGGTACGTTGGCCGCGTTTTTTTGGCTCTGCTGCGTGTAGGG